>NW_020451105.1:1781744-1980613 GCF_003343035.1 Apteryx rowi | reverse complement strand
CCCTCTCTCTCTCTCTCTCTCTCCCTGCCTGCCGCTCTCTCTCTCTCTCGCTCTCCCTGCCTGCCGCTCTCTCTCTCTCTCGCTCTCCCTGCCTGCCGCGCGCGCTCGCGCTCGCGCTCTCTCCCTGCCGCTCTCGCTCTCGCGCTCTCTCCCTGCCGCTCTCGCTCGCGCGCTCTCTCCCTGCCGCTCTCGCTCGCGCGCTCTCTCCCTGCCGCTCTCGCTCGCGCGCTCTCTCCCTGCCGCKCKCGCTCGCGCTCGCTCTCCCTGCCTGCCGCGYGCGCTCGCGCTCGCTCTCCCTGCCTGCCGCGCGCGCTCGCGCTCTCTCCCTGCCGCGCGCGCTCTCGCTCTCTCCCTGCCGCTCTCGCTCGCGCGCTCTCTCCCTGCCGCGCGCGCTCGCGCTCTCTCTCCCTGCCGCGCGCGCTCGCGCTCTCTCTCCCTGCCGCGCGCGCTCGCGCTCTCTCTCCCTGCCGCGCGCGCGCTCGCTCTCTCTCCCTGCCGCGCGCGCGCTCGCTCTCTCTCCCTGCCGCTCTCGCTCTCGCTCTCTCCCTGCCGCTCTCGCTCTCGCTCTCTCCCTGCCGCGCTCGCTCTCGCTCTCTCCCTGCCGCGCTCGCTCTCTCCCTGCCGCGCGCGCGCTCGCTCTCTCCCTGCCGCGCGCGCGCTCGCTCTCTCCCTGCCGCGCGCGCTCGCTCTCTGCCTTGCGCGCTCGCTCTCTGCCTCGCTCGCTCGCTCTCGCTCTCTGCCTCGCTCGCTCGCTCTCGCTCTCTGCCTCGCTCGCTCGCTCGCTCTCGCTCTCTGCCTCGCTCGCTCGCTCTCGCTCTCTGCCTCTCTGCCGCTCGCTCGCTCTCGCTCTCTCTCTGCCTCTCGCTCTCGCTCTCTCTCTGCCTCTCGCTCTCGCTCTCTCTCTGCCTCTCGCGCTCGCGCTCTCTGCCTCTCGCGCTCGCGCTCTCTGCCTCTCGCGCTCGCGCTCTCTGCCTCGCTCTCTGCCTCTCTGCCTCGCTCTCTGCCTCTCGCTCTCTGCCTCTCTGCCTCTCGCTCTCTGCCTCTCTGCCTCTCGCTCTCTGCCTCTCTCTGTCCCCCCCTGCCTCTCCCCCTCTGCCCCTCTCTGCCTGCGCGTCTCTTTCTGCCTGTGCGTCTCTCTGTCTCTCTCTGTCTCTTGTATGTTTGGGCCTGTCTGGAGTGAGGACACAGCACAGGGCTCTTTGTACCCTCTTCTTTTAATGTCTATCCTTGTTATTGATGTTGAAACATGCCCAGGAAAAGGGATGGACCTGATGCACTATTCTGTCAATGTTGTTGTTTTTAGCCTGGAGGAGTTTAAACAGGTCTTTAAACCTTTTCTGTTATCGCCCTTCTGAGTTGTGCTGTGCAGTCCATATCCATAATTTAGGATGTAGCCTGGTGTTTTTCCTTATTTGTGTTTTTAGCAGTAGGTCAGATTTATTGATTTTTTTTCTCATTAGGAGATTAAGTTTGTCTGCCATTTCTTGTCTACAAAGAGTCTTTCAGATTTCTGCCTGCCTTTAGCAGGGTCAGCTAGCAAAGCCTGCCGCCTTCTCAAGGTTGAAAATTTAAACTTTGCTGCCATACATTGTCTGCTGGTTAAATAATGACTGTGCTGAGCTGATTAACAGAGAACATTCAGTTTCCTTATTGCTGATGAAAGGGTTGGAATACGTGTCCAAATCCCATTAGTGGAAATCTAGTCATTGCTGAACTATGCAAGATTTTCAGAACTTGTGTAGTAGAAATGTACAAATATGAGGTATGAAAGAGGAAAAAGGAGCTGATTTTTAAGCTGATTCTGCACTATTACAGTTTATTTGGAAAGAAAAATAAGGGGGGGGAGAGAGAGAATTTGCCATAATCTTTGCTGCTGGGGGGGGGGTCAAATAATTGTTACTTAGCATTTTGTAGTTCAAAGGCACATACAGTATCTGTATAACACAGTAGATACACACCTTACCCTAACAACCTTCAGACCTTTATGAGGAAGTATGTACCTGCAAAAAAACCCACAGAAAACAACCTCCCACTCTCAGTGATGGGACTGTAGATAGAGGCAAGCTAAAAATAGCCCCATTCTGAGTTGTACTTTTCAGATATTTACATTTAGTGGTGCTCAGCTACTTATAGGAGTTGCTGAGCACCTGAATATATCAGGCCCTGTGATTTTTGAGAGAACGGAATGAGCTGTTCTTTTATTTCCTATACATATTAAGTGATCCCTTGTGAATATTTCATTCAGTTCTAAAGGAGTTATGAACACTTGTGCTTCACAGTGGTTATTGAGGAAGAGGGGAAAGGATTGTCCATTTTTGAAAATTCTTAAGGCTGTTTCAGCCATTGTATAACATCTTCATTGCAGTATCCAGACCTCAGGGTTGGGGCCCTAGATTAAAAACTTACTTTTTTTTTTTCCCTAGAAATACAGACATTGATGTTAGGTGCAATTATTAGGGCATGTGTAATATTCAATTGCAAAGAAACTATTTGAATTCCCTTAGTCTGAGAATAAAATAAAGGGTGGAATTGGCTACAAATTGAGAGCAGCAGAAAAGATACTGGTTGACTTCAAGCATTTGCATGCTATTCTTGGTACCCAGTAAGAAAAAATCCACATCAGAGGCATTTATTGTTTAGTTAACTTAAAAGCTGTACACAATGTGCTGATTACAAAGTCTGCTTTACTGAAAGAGGTAAAAGTACCAACAATGGCATATAGATATGAAAATGAGTATATTAATAATACTATATTCTGCTTTTTCAACTGACCTTTATTCTGATTGTTGGATTTATTGGGTCACATTCATTTACTAATTAGACTCTTTCCTAGAAATACAAATATATTACTTCTATATGGCAAAATTACTACTGTGTTCTAAAATAGCAGCTTCAGGAATTGTGTATTTTAGACCAATGACTCTTTCAGAAAGTACTTTAATCTGTAGGAAGAGAGGTACAATGTGAGAAAACAATACATCCACACATAGTTGATGTAGTCCCTATCAAAAAAGGCGGGTGAGGCCAAAGAGGGACCAGAAGGGAGATTTGGCTCTCTTGTACAGCTCCTTTGTTCCCTGGGGAGTTTTCCTTGACACTGGAAATGTTTCGGACAGCCTCCAAACAGCAACAACAGTGACAATGTTGAGAAACATGATTAGGATGGAAAGTTATTCCCCCCCCCGTGCACATGCCTGTTTGCTAGTAGCACAAAACTAACTGGTGTGTGGCCCAAGTATTTTAAATATTGGAATTGGCACATTGGGTTCACATTCCCATAGTTCCCTGCAGCTGATACCTTTCACTGGACTATTGATAATCACTGTTTTGTGTTTGCTTCTTCCCCTTCAGCAGCTTTGTGGTTTGAGTGGCTGTTTGTATAGTATTATTAACTTAACAGCTCACATATGCCACTAGCCTGTCATTGTGGGCAATTATTTCATATTCATGTACTTTTATTATCACTCTCTTACAGCCTGCTTGTCAGTTTTTAGGTGGGGAAATGTACCTTGCTGAATGGCAGAGAAAGGTACTAATACTAGAAAACAACTCATGGATACTTAATTGCTCAGAATAGTTTATAGTGGCAGGTGTAAGAGATAAAAAGAGGAGTGTCATGTTTACTAGGATATGAGATTGTAGTGAGTGCCATAAAATCTGACCCAGGGCATCAGAGCAGAAAGTAGGTTATTTTATGACCCCCCGCCCCCCTTTTTTAAGCTTAGTACACCCACCGTTAGTATTTTGAAGTATGTTTGTCTGCCCTGTGCTTTTATTGTCTTCAAATTCGCACAGTCATAACATTCTTTCTCTCAAAAATAGAAACACAGACAAAATGCTGATTACACTGAGTAAGAAGTAGAAAAAACCTTACAAATATTGTAAGAGCAGTTTAGAATATTTGGATCCAATCTGTTCGTTCTTAAACACTGAAACATCTCTAGATAGGCTTACGCCAGATTAAGGATTCACAACTATTCCAGGGTGTGGGTTTGAGCTCTGACTTGGAGAACTGGAAGCAGCTGACAGTTGTTCTTACAAGAACTGGAGAAATTTGGTGTGCTTAGAAAAATCTCAGGTAGTCAAATTCAAGGCAACTGTATTGGCCCCTAATTGCCCTTGACTGAAATTAGAGCCTATTTTATAATGATAGATTCAGTTCCTAAACAGGAATTCCATTCTTGCTTTCCCAGGACTGAAAGGGGCTTTTAACAAATACACTGGTTTTGGCTCATCTCTCTTGGAAAGGGACTTTTGCAAGATTCATTATCTTTGAATCCTTTCTGGACACACTGGAAAACATTTACAAGCCATACTTCATTATACCAGTAATTGGAAATGTAAAGGCAAGAGTTTTACACTGAAAATAGTACGTGTCTTTTCCCTTCCCTGGTTCCCCCCTCTGCTTCTCTGGAAGAAAGTGGATTTAAGTAGCCAAAACCCAGTTTGGATAGATGTTTTGTGTCATGGCTCTCTAGAAATTTTTAGGCAACTAAGCCCCTCTATGTTTGAAAGGAATACAGCTGACATCTCTACTCTTGTGGCTGTTCCCTTCAGATTATTTCCTCATTGTACCGAAACCATACTGGCTCAAACCTGCCACTGTGTTTAACAGGACATATAATAATCCATTTAAAATTTAATACATTTATCACTTTGCTCAGATCAAAGGTGCGTGGCTTCAAAGGCTCTAATTAAATTGTGATGATGTAGAAGGTAGGCTTTATTTATAGGTTACTTTACAGACTGAGGGTTTGGGGTTTTTTGTTTTTGTCTTTTTTGTTGTTTTTTTTAATACCCATTGAGTTCAACATTGCAAAAGTTCTTTAAAGACATTTTCCATCATTGCAGATGATAATGATGTTAAAATAAATCCAGAGTTTCCCAGCAGATCTTTTCCTTTTGCCTAGCTAGGAGAACTTAGTATATAAACTCTTCTATTTTGTAAATCATGCTATTAATGTCCTTCCTTTTCCTGTTGTCTCAGTCTTCCATCTCCCTTGTTTGCTGTCCAAGTTCCAATAGCTTCCTTTCTCTGACTTTGGTGAATGCTGGAGCTTTCTAAATCTTTTATAAGGATACCACAGACTAGAAGTGTGTCTGTTTCTAGTTCAGTTTTGGAGGTGGAATTCAAGCCATACTGGCTCAGAACGTGACCATGTACTGGAGTCAGTAGGATAACTCAGAAGCGCTGCCTTGAACCATGGCTTCTTCAAGGTTTTGGATTGAAATTAAACCCAATTTAATGATTTGCAAGGCTTTGATCAGTGTTTATTTTTTTTATTTATTTTATTTTTTTTTAAGAGATGGTTAGGAATAGTGTGAATAGGTGGGAACCAAATCAGTTAATACTTAAAGGGTAACAAAATTCTGAATAGAACCTGTTGATTTTACACAGTGCTGTTTAGATGCAACTAAAACCACTTTATTCAGGAAAATAGAGTTAATTGTAATGTATCATTGTCAACCATCTCTACAAATCGTCTGAGAAGTGTATGTCTAAGTACTGTTAATTTAGAGAGATGAATAATAAGTTATTTCACTTGGAAGAACATATATATAGGCAGATAGCATTGAATTGCTGGATTAAAAGTAAGGAAAAGAAATGGTGTAAGAGGGTGTGAAAGAGTCGTCTTGTATTGTAGTTAAAACAGGATAGGTGCTGAACCAATAAAAGAGTCAAACTATAGGTAACAGAGGTTAGGATTGTGAAATACAGGGGAAAGTCTGTATGTTTGTTAGAAGTCAAATTCATCCTCAGTACAGCTCCTCTGTAGTCTGTGGAGTTGCACCCAGTTAAGACAGGTATAATTTTAATTTTATAACAGAACCATTGGCAAAACAGAGGGATTAGTTGCAGCCAAATCCAGGACAGAGTCCTTTGCTATAAATGATGGTACATCATTGAAAGGGAAATGTTAAAGAATGGGGTAATCTGTGGCATCTTGACACAGTCAAGTGTATGCTGCCAGAGAGAATGCTTCTGGGATAGTACAGGTGTTTCCCGAAAGTAAGACGCCCAACACCTCAGTTCTGCAATTTAATAATAATTAATAAACTCAGTGTTGGCTGTTTTTTGTGGTCAGCTGTTTAGAAAAGATGGTGAGGATAAACTGATGATGGAAATACTAATTTCTGTAAAATGAGATACGATTTTTCTATTTGATTTCATAGGTCTGCTTGTTAATTTCTCAGAGGTGATGAAATTCTCCTAAATATAAGGACTAAGTAGCTCTTTCTCATATTTTTTTTTCCTTAGGGGTAGACAGGATCATATATTCTACTTGTCTGTGATCAATGAATCACCATTTACTTCAGATTGCCATGTAAAATGACATATTCATCTAAGTCTTGTGTGGAAAAACTTAAAGGCCCTGTCTTGCAAGCTTGCGTGAGCAACTATAGTCGAGTGAACCGTTTTGTTTAATTCAGTGGAAACACTCACATACATTTTTAGCAAGATCAGACACACCAGATGATAAATTGTGATTTATTACAACATACCCAGTGGCCAGTATAAAACAGTGATGTTTTGACTTTTTTTTTTTTTTGGCAAAACTTCATTGATATTCAGAAATCTGGAAAGCAGATACTGTATAAATAATAATTTACTATTTCAATATGAAGGGAGGGGAAGCAGATTTATTAGAATTTTCCTCACAACATATTTAAATTTGGTATGTATGGTCTTAAAAAGAGCGTAAGTGAGAGCTAACTGCCTACAGAGAACTCTCTTTTGCTTTTTTGGAGCCTTCTCTTTCAGCGCAGCCAAGTCATCTCTAGTAGTAAACTGCTGAGTCAATACATTTAAAAACCTACCAACTGTTTCATATTTCTGTATAGTTAACTGATAAGGACCTGTTTAAGGGTTACACCCTTCCGTATTTACAGTGTTAAGGCAAACATGGTTATAGGAAGCAATTACTTTTAAAATTTACTGTGTATGTTATATGGTATCACAGTATTCTTTTGGTGTATTTAATTTAATTTGTGTGTGTGTGCGCGCACGCGCAAACATAGTGCTGGAAGCTGGAGAGCTGGGTTCCTAGTGAAAGATACTGCAGACAGCTGCTGAGCAGCTTGCCCACAGAAACTTCTCTCAGCCTTTAAATTGACCTAATCCTCTATGCTTCTAGAAATAAGAGAGTCCTTCAGTCCCCCTTGCTATTTCAAATTCTGGCTTGAAAAAGAAGTTGCTGTTTATTGAAATGAAGATACAAATCATCCTGGAAATGGCACTCCCAGCCATGGGAAATAATTCAGTTTCCCCATCATGTATTAGTGTCCCTTCTGTAAGGCAAAATGACAGCAGCAAGTCTCTGTGTGGGAATTTAGGAGATTCTTAGGTGGGTGTCAGAGGAACGTGGAGAGGTGCTGTGAGTTCCAGGTACAGCATGAGCTCTGTGCAGTCATGGGGGCATTCTGCTGAAATAACAAGAACAAGCATCTGTAAGGTTTATAAAAATTACTCCATAAAAATATGGGATGGAATGGAAATAGTGATTCTTTGAATAGCCTTTAAAGCATTCTGCAGAATTCTGCAGATAATTTTAGATAGAAGTGTCAGCGCAAATACATCTAGAGTAAGGTGATTTTTTGTTTTCATCAAAACTATAAGCCATAACCCAATGGCATATAAAAAGATCTTTGAAAGCTCTATTTTGGATTCCTAAAAATTGCACGTCAAAGATGAAATAATAAATATCTTGTGGTTTGAGTGTTTAATTGTAAACAGTCAAGAACCTTCACCCCATCATCCCTCCTCTTTTCCTACTCTCATGGATGATGTTCAGCCAAAGCCAAAAAAAGTTCTAAATAGCACTGTTTCCACGCTCCCTCTGTCTCCTCCTTTCACCTTTTGGATACTTAAGAAAAAGCAGCTGTTTTAAAGGGTGACAAAATTCAAGAACTATCTCTGGGACAGGGCAGGCTTAAAACAATGTGGAACATACAACTTCTTTGTAGGATGAACTGCTAAAGGGAAGAGCTGAGACCAAGATTATAGTTAGGAAATAATGTTTTTTTTCAATAGATAAAATAGAAGACTGGAAGTCAGGTTTTCTGGCGTCTTTCATCTTAGTTTTCTGTCTGGTTTCTTCTGTCTTCTTACCTTTAGAATAAATGTTCCAGTGACTAAATTCAGTTATAAAATGGATTGGGGTCATTGGTGTTGCAGTCTTTCTTCCTCTTATTGTAAACCTAAATAGTAACCATTGCAAATGAATTTTGAGATGTGTCCTTGCAGTGTATATTAGGAATAACCTGACAAAACCCACCAAATGGAAGTTTCTCAGTCCAGACAGACAAAAGAAGACAACCTCTGGACTCAGGCTAGGTTTGGCTACAACATATGCTCTGAATTCTTCAGCCCTGTCAAGATTGAGACCTTTGGGTGTATTTGTAGAACAGAATTTTAGATGATGGCATATTTTATGTCCAAAGCTAAGGCATGAGTGACATTGAGGCACCAGCAGTCAGGTGACAGCTCAAGTAAGAGTTTTGGGGGTTCCAGTTCTGCTGTCAAAGATCTGCTCAAGATCTGCTTGTAGTACTTGTCTCTTTTTCTGTGTATAGCTCCCTCCTTTGCACTTACTTTCATGGGGAGTTGGGCACTCTGATAACCTTTATGCCTTTGAAAATCTCCCTCAATAATACTTGTCTAATGTACAATCCATTCAAAGGATATTATGAAATTTGACTTGACTGCATCTAGGCTTTTTGAAAACCTTGGATTATAGAAAAGCTAATAATTATCAGTTGCTTTATTGTGAGCTCATTCACAATCTTTTGCCTAGACAAAGCAGTGTGCTTTTTGTTGTTGTTGTGTTGCCTATGTTTTCCACTTGGGATATCAAACTTAGGCTGATTTTTGGGGATGTTTTGATAAGAGTCCAACTGTTTCTCAAAAAGAGAACAAAATGACATTTTGGTTGCCAATGCCAAAAATAATCTAATCATCTTTTTAATTTTATTAAACATGCTAATGCTTGAAGCTTGAATTGAATTTAGGATTTAAAATTTGGCAGGATGGTGGACTTTCTGTGAAGGATTGTCTTTTTTGCCATAGCTGTGAACAGGACCAGTTTTTAAGTCTTGGGCAGAAAAACAAGCCATAATTTGGATGTGCTTAGTAGAGATCTGTGATACTCTCATTGTTTCATTCCTTGAAGTGTGCAAAATGTAGTTGGACTCTTAAAGTCCAGAGCTGAATAGGATCTGCCTAGATCCAATTGCAACTCTAGATGACTGTCTCATATTAAATATGAGCAAGTTTGCAGGGAGATTTTTGTGCTCTTAAAGAGGTGTTCCTGCAAAGTGTGAAGGAACAGTCTGCCTGATTGGACTGCAGATGGGCCATGGAGATGGAGAGGAGAGATGAAAACCAGAATCTGGATGTTAGTTTAAGGAATTAGAAGTTGCAGCAGAGGGAAGGAAATGATGTTTAGAGGTGGAGTGTCAAAGGGTAAAACAATTGGACAAGAAACATAGGATGGGGAAGCAATGGGATAATTGATAAGAAAGATTTTTTTGGAGGACTTGAGCTTGAAAGGAGAAGTAGGAGTGCAGTAAGGAGCCTGGTTTCTGGGGACACTATGAAACAGATGCTAAAGGAGAACTAGAAGATGGCGCAAGAGGAAACAAAAAGGGATGTTGTGACTACAGAGAAGAGGATAGAGGTTTTGCTGGGGTGAAGCTTCTACCTTCCTGAGTAGAAAGACTGGGACAGGGATAAGGAAAAGAGACAGAACAGGAGTTGGGGTAGGATACCGTAGATAGGGAGTGTGGAGCCTGATTGGGTAAAAAGTTAAGAAAAGGGAAGTGGGGCTAACTCTGTAATAAGGCTAGGCTGCAATGAGGCACCCAAGGAATGGAGACTGGGACAGGGTGGGCTGCACAGGCTTGGGAGTGAGGAGGAGAAAAATGTTGAAGGGAACGGGACAAAACCATTAAACAGGGCGGAAATGTATATGAGGGTTTTTCCTCCATTACATAGAATGAAAGGAAAGGAACCAAGTCTTTCCCTTTATACAGATATGTTGCCAGAACATGTTCATATGACTTACTGGAGAACTGTCTTGTCATCCCTCCTGTTGGTCCATGTAGTAATAAAATCTTGTCACCTATTTTGCTCCAGTGTCAGATACTAGTAGCAGGAATCTAAGAATTGCAAATCTACTGACATCCCTGGTAGAAGTCACTTCATTTCATCATGAAAATTAATTTTGTTCAGTGCCACAAAGAAATGATGTATTGGTGCTACTAAGCAGTTCCATGTCCTGACCAGCATCCTGATTATGGCACGTCTAGAACTGAAGGTGAGTAAGCTGCTTTTGGAATTGAAGGGTGGAGAGAAAGGGTCTTCCTATGTAGCTCTTCTGTATCCTCTGACTGCCTCTTCTTCCTTTGTACTGCTGAGAAGTCAGATCACAAATACCCCCTCTGGTTTTGGTGTTGGTAGAGTAAGATTGTATTCGTTTGTCCTCTTATTCTATTTATTTATTTATTTACTTATTTTGCCCCAAAACTGCAACAAGTAACTTCTGCAGGCTTGCTAGTGACTCCGTGTGAATTAGAATGATGGAATTTGACTCATATGTATGACCCTTCTGTCTTTAAGGACATGCACTTTGGTGCAACACACCACTATGATAGAACATATTAGATGGACCAAAAGATTTTGCATTGAGCAATGCTGGCTGCTTATCCCCTTCACAAAGGAACACCAACATTTCATTTTGATGCCTCCAGTCTGTACTGGGCATAGTTCTGCAAAAGGACAAACCCTGTCATCCAAAAGCAGCAGCAGGTGTAAGGGACAGCCATATCGCTGCTGTAACTGTGCCCATCTCTTTGTAACCAAAAGGGTTTCCCACTCAGCTGCATATTGCATCTCAATGAGTGCAGGGATATGCTTTGGCAGAGAAGGTGAGGATTTGCGTGATGGCTGGAGCTTGAAATGGATGAAGGGGGATCTTTCCATTTGGTTAACAATTGTAGGGGATACTACCAGAATGTCTGGCTGCTGCTTGCAAATGCAGAATGAAGCATCAGTGAGCCTGGTTGTTTGTGTGCCACTTCTGAGCTGAATCATCAGCATTAGAAACCACAATCAATGCTTTACTCAGAGTGCGCGTGGTATTTCTATAAGGGAAGTTACAGTCACACGGGGTGGAGGAACCTCCCTGTCTAGCTATGGGGATAGTGAATACAAGGAAATGTTTGCGGTTCTGGACACGATGGCATCTTTTGGTATTTCTCTGCTATTTTTTGCACTGATGCATTTCATTTGACAGTTCAGAATTTCATTGCAAACACTCTTTAAGATGCAAACACTCTGTTCCAATTTCTTATGTTTTGGAATGGTGATTTTTTTTTCCTTTTTTTTCTTTTTTTTTTCTCCCTGCTGAATGTTTCTTTTTCTTGTGGAGGTAAAGCTGTATGTGAACTGCATACTGAGGGGGGCTGCTGTCCTCAGTGAGGCAGGCACACACGCTTTTAGTGTTCCTGAGCATCACGAGTGGACTCTGGGAGCAGATCACAACCCCTCCTGCCCAAGACTGGAGTGTACTTTCCTTTCCCCTCTTCCTAAACATTGTGCAACATGCATATGATCCCCAAAGTGTTTCTTAAAATTCAGATGAGGAAAATCATTATTTATTCTGGTCAGCAGCCATATAGGCGGAGAACAGACAGTGCTCTGCTTTACGTTCTGCTACAATTGCCACCTTCTTTTTCCCCCATCCCAGCAGTTTCAGCTGAGGGTGAGAAATACTTGATGCCCACAGTCTCTGTTCATATTCTGTCTTTAATGAGACATTTGGGATCTGTAAGGAATGTTTTGTGGGATTCAGTAAGTGTAAGTTCCCATGTATTGTGATGAGAAGTGCATATTACTTAAATTTTTGTGGTTGTCATTGTATTGGCCTAAACTTTGACCCTATACCACTATGACCTAGCTTCCTGGCAACTTCTGAATCGATGCCCTTTCATCCCAGCTGTGTGATAGATCCCAAGCAGGAGTGTGGAGTAAATGTGGTCTCTTATTCATGAATTAAGCCTTAAATGAATTGAGCAACACTGATGTATTGTAAAAGGCAAGGAAATATTGAAAAGGTCTTTTTAGAGGACCAGTGCTGAAGGTGTTTGGATTGAGACAGAATAACTTGGAGGAGTTACAGCTGGGCAGATCAGTTTATTATTTCTTTAGATTTTAAGGCCTCCTTTCAATTATTAATAAATTCTAGTCCATGATCTTTACCTATCTAGTTTTGAAGAAAAATAAAAATGATCTGTGGCATAATTCTTCTTTCTTTAGTCCTTGTTCATGAAAGGAGTACTTACACACAACTTAAATAACAAAGACTACCAATGTACACTATTTATATTACCTCTTGTCTATACATATGCTTTAATGAAAATGAAACTTGACTGAGTATGCTTTTCATTTCCTCTTCAGTATTTCCTTAATGCAGGAGGACAGTTTGAGTTTTACACAGAACAAAACGCAACCCTGAAATGAAATTAGTCTCTTTTGAAATTGGAAAATTAAGATATAATCCCTTTTGCTTTCTATGTCATTGAGTCTGGGAACAGACAGTAGATTTGACTTATAAAATATTTCTGTGAAATATGACAAATCCTCAATTTATCTTTCAGAAACAATGAACAGCTACCATTGCTGTCATTGATTTCTTAAATTTTGGGGTGTTTGTTGCTTGGGAAAATCCATTCAGTATTTTGAGAAAGACATTTATTTAAGATAGAGTGGTATCTTGTAGCCATTGTGTAAGACAGAGAAACCTTACCTAGTTAAGAGATGAGTGGAAGTACAGGAGCAAAAGAACAGCTATAGTACCATGTGCCTGTTACTGGTTGTAAGCACCACAGCTCGTTGCATGGCTGGAACGCCTTCAAACATTGTTTGTCTCCAGAATTTTGGGTTGGTCTTGGTTACTGCTCTGCTGCTAAGAGCTGTTAAAATGCTAGCCAATATATGGATTGCACCCAGGCTGCCTGTTTCAGGTAACTAATGTTCCTGTCATAGACTTACTGTCATGTTTTCAGTAGAGTTTAAGCTGCATCTGATATGTGTATTTGAATAAACAGAGCTCCCTCCCCAGCCCCCAGTGGACTTCTCTCCACTGGAATGGGTAGTTTTAAATTTATTTGTAGTTTTAAATATGTTGCATAAAACTTACATTGATAAAATGTGTACTTAAATGTTCAGGATGGCTGTGTATATATTCTAGTTCCAGTTTCTGCACTGGCATATGGATGCCTTTAAAAAAAAACAAAAGCAAAACAAAAAAACCACCACAGGCACGCACACACAGCTGTAGATAGTAATTTTGTATGGTTCATCCATGGTTTTAAATATGTGACTCCAGGGTACTTAGGGGAAGCGAATATTTGACTTTCTTATTATATTTTACTCCTAATAGCAGGATTTGCTGAAGTGTGTGTGTGCAGCACTAGTGGGACACAAGTCACTTCTGAAGCGGTGTGTGGAACACTGCCTGTTGCCTTTTTCAGAGATAAGATGGGGGACAGCTGTTTGGAGAGCAAACACTGCCTCAGCAGCAAATGTTTCCTCCTGCATGTGGCCTGTGGAGAGTCTGGAGCTGTCATGGCCATGCCCACCCCTCTGTGGGCAGGAGTGGTCGGGCCAGGACCCTGGTGCTCACCAGGGGCCGGCTGCGGTCATGGTGGCACAAGACAGTTGTTTCTGTTGGACTGTCCATGCAAACTGCATAGGAGTTCCTGCTCCAGAGAAGGGCACTTGTGTGGTCCTACCTGACTTCTCTCCTGAAAGAATGCACCGAAGCTTATGCAGGCATACATGAAGCTGTTCTGCTCCTACAAGGAGCTTTTGGCTTTAGGGTTTAACTGGTAAGGAGTTTTAATCAAAATGTCTTCTCTCTTCATCTATTCGATGTTTTATAACAAATAGTTAAATAATGTGAGAATTCTTCTCTTGGTTCAGTGTGTCTCAGCTGAATTAGTGATGTAATACCCTGGGGAACTCTGAGTTTAAAATACGCTATTGCTGTCATTATAGCCTTATATTCCATGTATTTTCACGCTGTTCTCAATCTGTGCCTTTCCAGCCATTAATGCCACACAAAGCTTTCCCTTGGGAAAGTGACCAGAAACAGCCTGTAGTTGATATTAGGGACCTCTGGGGAGAAAAACAGAGAAATGGAAACTGAGTRTAGCATGAACAATTTCTTGATGAAACAGATATTTTGTGGAAAGTGTGGGTTTTGTTGTTGTTGTTTTTCCCCAAGCAAACTTTCCCCTCTAATGCTACTACTGTAGCAAAGCTATTTGTTAGTGGTAGGAAGAAAAATTTTCAGTGTAAATCACGCAGACCTGACTCTGAGCTTCACAGGTGTTACTCAGATATCATTTGGAAAGTAAAGACAGAGCAATTGCACAGTAAATGTCTAAAGATTTGATCCTGTGAAAATATAGGATAAAAATAAACCAAATAAATTCATAGTATTGACAATAATAACTCTTCTAAATAGATTTTGAAGAGACTATTATTTTACCAGCAATTAATAAAAGGGAAGGTGATGCCGCTAGGATTAAAGTATCTTTGCTCTTGCATATGAGTGCCCTGTCCAGTTAACTTGGTGGAAATCATACATACATACAAGGAAAGAATGTTTCCTGTGCAGTTTATTTCAGTAAACTATTGTGTATGAGAATAGATGCCTGCATTCCATTGCAATTTAGTTTTCAGCAGTTTGTTCTAAGAAAAATAGAAGATGAAATAGCGGAAATATCTAACTTCCATGTATCAGGAAATCATATGTAAAAGTGTTGTTATTGCTGGCTTATCCCAGTCTGCTGTTAGCCCGGAATCCTTGTTAGTGACCTGATGAGACCGGATTTCATCCCTTCTACCTGCTGGGTGGAAATGCATATCACAGCAGCAAAGGCATCTGCTTCCTCTAGTTCAAAGCTTTGGCAGTGTTGTGTTTGATTTTTAAATTGGTCTTAGAAGTTGTTTGGCAAGCGTGTGCTTAGTTATCTGTATTTTTTATTTTTGGTTCATATCACTCAGCAGCAGCTCTTGGTTACATTCTTCCATTAAAAATGCACAAGTTTGCTTTCTTTTATAGCTTTGAATGTCTCTGTGTTTGTATGGTTAACGCCCTGAACACCTGGGTGGCAATAAGAAATGAAGAAGCTTTTAATTCATAAAACCGGAATGATTGATATATGCACCAATAGCTCCCCTGCCTTCTCAAAGAAAAAAAAAATTATGAATGGGTGAGTCATGTTGGTGCAGATGGTGATATCAAAAATAATATCTAGTCAAGAACAAATATTTAAAGTGACTTTTACCTGTGTACAAATACACCAGGTGCCTCTCAGCAGGCAGAACACTGACAGCCAGAAAGATGTGCAACTTGCAGGTTGATTGAGTGGTATCTGGTACAAAAAGTACTTTCTTAGTCTCTCCAAGTTTCAGGGCTGTTGGCAAACAAAATATTTCACCATTCTTCTGCTTGTGTTGACCATATATTCTCTACCCTTTGGGTTGTTCATTCTACCCAGTAGGAAGGGCTSTCTCTGGTACTAGGTCTGTAACTGTAGAAGCAGCTCTTTTCTTTGCGACTTTAATTAAATTAGACTCTGTTGCATACAACTCTTGCAGGAACATAATTGGTAGAAGACAAGTTTTTTCCACATTGCAAAAGAATGTGATAAGGTTTTGAAATAGCACAGATGAGCCAAGTAATGTGGTTCTTATTCAAGAAAGAAAAATCACGCTGAGGTTTTACTTGAACAGAGCTTCAGTCAAAATTGACTATGAATAGGAGGATGCTCACTGCTCTGCTCAGCCAAACACCCCAGTCCTTTTAAAGAGGTTAAGAGTGGGGATTATACCTAATGCCAAATCTATTCTTGGCTTTTACAGTACAGTCTGACAAGTAGAGAATATTCATTAATGTCTATTATGGCTTTTAAAAAATACTATGTGTTCCCAGTAGCAGCTGCAAGGAGACCATTAGATAGTTTGACTGGCCACTGAGGAGTACGTTTTGTATTTCTAACTAAGTGAAAACTCGGAACCTGGCCGATGTTCAGTGGAGGAGCTAAACTACCCTAATATTTCTGACTGGAGGAAGGACTCTAGAATTGTACTGGCATAAACTCGCCTTTAAAACTCAACATGAGTATAGAAAAGTATCTAAATATATAAAGCTGTATCTGGTAAAGGAAGAAGATCGCGCTAAGTGGCTTTGGCTTTTGTCTTAGTTGGAAAACTCTTCAAGGTAAAGGCAATAGCTTTCATTTGTGCAGCACAAAGAGGAATGGGAACATTACAACCCTGAAGACTTGGGTGCTATTGCAGCACTAGTAAATAAACCAATAATTTCTTTATCTTGCTTCTTTTGCAGCTTCATAATAAACATTCTTAGTATTAACACTTAAACAGATATGCATATTGTCAAATAGTAACTAAAATACTTTAAAAAGCCCCTGTAGATGTAATTTTATTTTGTCCATCATGTAGCTAGGGAAATAGTGACAGAAAGATTAAGTTATATAGGTTGTATTTACATGTAAACAATGCTTATAATTAGTCTTTTTTTTTTTTTTCTGGTTTCTAGCCTTATGGCAGTTCTCTTTGCCCCCAGTGCCTATACTACACTAATAAGGATTTAGGGGTGACTTTGTTTTATAAAACAAAATGTGGCCCTTATGAAGAGAGACATGAAGACCCCCTAAGTAATAGAAAAGACATGGCTGGTCATCTATTCCAAAGTCATGGCATATTACTCGCTTAGTGTACTGTCTTGTGGGTGCAGATAAAATTCTGAGGTCAGTGGAAAAGCTGCTTCTGAAATTTGTTTTTTTTGTAGATGGGGAGCACAAGACACTGATTTGGCTAGCTTAACACACTGCAAAAATATTTGCAATAGTTAAAAAGGTCTAGTACCTTTTGTCTTTTGTGGTAAGATTATTTGCCCTCTCTTTTACCTCTTTCCCTCCCATGCCCCTTCCCCCCCCCCCCCCCCCCCCCCCCCCCCCCCCCGAGAAAAAACAACCTCTGTAATTAGTGATGGGGGAACTTACTGGATGTAGATAACTGACCTATTTTTGATTCTGCTGTCATATCATGGAGATGGTTAATCATGAGAAGCTTCATCATGCTGTGAGATATAATAAGGGCCATTGAACTCCTCTTAAAAATGTAATGTCACAAAAAAAGAATGTGTTTGTACTATTTCCTATTAGCTGTGATGTCGGCATTATAAAAGCTTCTGTACATGTTGCACTGTTTTATGTTTTCGTTGCGAACWCAAGACTGCTCATTAGAGAAATGGGAATATCAAAATAGCATTTTAAAATAATTTTGGTGAAAACATTCATGGAATGTATTATCCATATGTAAATAACACTAATAACACTCTTCATTCTGGCCTTCTTTCTAAGCAAGAGATTGTTCCTTTATACAGTGACATCTGTAACCAGACAGAATTGAAAGGCAAAAGGATAGAAATGGCTAAACTGCAAAATAAGTGGGAATTTTTTAAAAATAAATTTGGAGTATGGGGACACCGAAAAATGGCAGCACAGTTTATAATGGCCCTGAGTGTAATGCTTATGAATCAATTATTTGCATATAAATCTTATGAAGCATTTTATACTTGCAGCTGTACCTGCATGTGCTTGGGTTCTCTTAGCCCTTAGCTGAGAGCTCTTTGCTCTTCTATCACCCGGGGTCAGCTCTCTCACAAGGGATCGCTGAAGGACCTATGATGCTGTGAAGGGCCGTGCTGTCCTTCAGGAAAATAAAACTAGCTGGGGTTTCCTTATGGATTTTGGCCATTGTTGTATTCCTGCAAGTTTCTAGTTCTAGATAGGATGTAAAATGGAGATCCTGAGCAATCTTTGATCATACTGCAAGGGCTAGGACTCCTAATGCCCCCTTAGCTGGGGCAGCAGGTAAATTACCCCATATGACTTCAGTAATTTGGAGCTGACTGGGCAGATCCAGCAGGTCAGGCCTCTGGTACACATCTCATAGAGGTAGGTACATGGTAGTTGGAAATAGTCACAGAATCAGAGTTTTCGAAGAACTCTTCTGTGTGAAGAAAATATTATTTTAGCAGGGTTACCTGTATGGGGACAAAACAGGTTTGATGAAAATGTAAGCAGTACAGGACTCTCAAATATAAATGGTTAATTTATCTCTGGATTAGTGGAAGGCTCTAAATGCCGATTAAGCATATGGACACTTTTGTTTGCTTTTTTTGTACAATTATGTCAATATAATACAATTCACAAAATACAAAATATACAGTTAAGTCAAAATATACAGTTAAGTCAATTTATGGACTTTATTAACCTATCCAAACAAGAATTTGTTATTTATGCATTAGGGCTGTGATTATACTACTTTCCATTATTGGAGTACCTTCCTTATGTGAACCCTAGGATTCCTTCCCTTCAAGGTCTGTCTATGAAGGAATGACTCTGGCAACCAGCTTTCTTCTTGACCTGGTATGGGTAGCCCGGCTTCAGTTTGCCACTGCTGGTCTGCCTGGCTCCTAAAGGCAATTGGCAGGGAGCAGCTGGCAGATTAAACCTAGATCAAGTTGGAAAACATGAATCACCATTTTGCCCTCTGTCAAGTAAGATTCTCCATTTTTGTGAGCTGAAAAAAAGAGAGAAATAAGTGCAATTACAGCTCTTGTAATTCTCTCAGCTTTAGCTGAGCTAATTTTTAAGGAGTTACAGGTGCTGAAATAGTCAGCAGGAAACAAAGTACCAAAAGGGCCCACTGCTACATAACTTACAGGTTAATCAATGTTTCTGAGCTCAAAAGAGAGGAAGGTCAACATAGATTCTGATAAAGTTTATCTCACGTCAATAAGTTTAGAGACTGAAGAGGAAAAATGAAGTGGACACTTTTAATTGTATAGTAATTCCCAAAAGATCAGTTAAGAGGATGAGATAATGCTGAGCTGTGGCAAAGATCATGCGGTGGGTTACTTTGAGAAAAGAAGAGTTATACAGGGTGTAGTGCAGACAGTTATAGTTCCATGTTTTCAGTATTTCTACCTTCATTCTTGTGTATAGGCTCCAAAAGGTAAAACATGCATACATGTACCCACACTACTGTTGTAACTGAGAAAGCAAGTCTTTTAAGTATTCAAAACTCTTAATTCCTTTTGAAGTTAAGCGGCTTGTTTAATTCAGATGAATTGAACACCATGCTAGAAACAAAAAATGATGAAATCCAAAGCCCATTAAAGCCAGTGGAATTTTCCCAGGCTTTTGCTAAAGACCTTCTCCACTTACAAGTAGTCAACCTTATTTGATTTGTAATGTTAAGATTCTGTTGCTAATTCGCTCATGGTTTAGAGTGCACTATTCACCAGGGAAAAAAATTGTGTCTTAGCAGACAAGCAGTTTCCATTTCAGCATCAGAAGAAAACATGCCTGAGAAGAGTCTTTCACATACAGTATGAAATGGATAATTGCATGCATTGCAGCATTTTGCAGGAAGATGCATCTGGAGATGCTGCAAGCAATGCTTTTCACTACTAGGAAAAGAGAAGTTCAGAAAACTGGATCTTTTTTGATTTGGGCCTTTAGTACTGAAAGTTGTTTTGACAACAAATATATTTCCCAAATGAAATTTTTAAGCAGGAAATATTATAGTTGATATAAAAGTTAGAATGATGTCAAAAAATATGGAATGTCTGCTAGTTAACCTAAAGTTCAAAGATTTACATACAGAGACAGACCAATATAACAGAGACCTGACTATTATATAACAGGGACCCAATGACTATTGGCTTGCAGGGATGATTCTAGGAGTGTGTGTGTGTGKGGGGGGGAGGTTGTTTTTGGGGGGTTTTTTTGGACACAGGCTGGATCAAGCACATTTTTCTTGGCCACGTGGAGGTATATGGGGAAAATGTAGTTCATTAAGAATATTGATACTGGCACATAATGTTAGAGGTACTGGCCAGTCTCTCTTCATAATTATACCGTACATCTCTAGGTTTCTCCTCTTATTTCTTCAGAGCTGTATATTTTCCAGCTAAATTTGACATCAGTTAGTAGCTGAAATAAACTGAAGCAGACTTGGTAAGGCGTATTTATGTTAGTTGTGATTTTTAAATGTACTTAATCATTAGTAAATTACTGTCCCATACAAAAACATGGACTTTAGAGATGGATTTACTTAAGTTAGGGCTTGAATCTCTATTGTTCAGATTGTTGTTCTGGAGTTGTAATGATCTAAAATAGAATATTTTTTAATGTGAAGTGGAAAATCTGTTAATTTTTCACTAAAATGACAAATTGGTCTAACATGGGTTTTTTTTTTTCTTAAACCAAAAATATCACTAGTTTGTTCTGATTTATTCTTTGGGGTTCCATGAAAATTTGTCTAAATATGAAAAACAATTGCCTCAACTGTTAATTTCAGTTTGCTGTAGA
Source organism: Apteryx rowi (assembly GCF_003343035.1). Taxonomy (NCBI): domain Eukaryota; kingdom Metazoa; phylum Chordata; class Aves; order Apterygiformes; family Apterygidae; genus Apteryx; species Apteryx rowi. The sequence goes on along the minus strand of NW_020451105.1, from coordinate 1,960,135 downwards.
CAGTGTTTGCTTTGAGGCTTGCTTTAGCTGTAGTAACATGAAATTACTAGACTGCTATTTTATAAAATCCTTCAGGAGTGCTGTCTCCAAAGCTGCATGTCTTCTGTGTTTGTGTAGCAGAGGGAGATTGATCTGTTCAGAAGCAAGTGGATTTAGTTGAATGCTGATCTCCTTCTCTACCACATTGTGAAACAGATGGATTTTTTGACCAATTAGTTGGGCATAATTTCTTGAAGAATTTCTTAAATAACTAGACTCCGTGGCAAGAAGTGGTTGCTGTGTTTTAAGTCAGGAGGGGCTGTTCAGATCGTTCAGGTTGGCCAAGGCTCGCTGCTGCTGGGCCAACCTGCTGAAGTGGCTGCTGGGCTCCCTGGTCCCACCGTTGCTGTGCTGGGGGCTGTGCCAGATCTTCTGTGGTCTCCCACTTTCAGAAGCGATCGGGCCACAACCACCCTTTTAACACTGCTTGTACTAGCACCTTGTCTGCAGCATGATCAAGTTTCTTGAGCTTCAGCAACTAAATGGTTAACAGAAACACCAAGAATTTATCTTTTTTGGCTGTTGGTAAATAAACCTCAGCTGTATCTCTCTGATCAGAAGGGTCTAAAAGGGTACAAAGGGGGTCCTAGTTTCAAAATAGTTTCTGGCTCCTCCAGTTTCCTTGCTTCTCACCTGTGTAGCTTCAGCCTGCCACAGCCTTTCCACCAGGCAAGCCTCTTCTACCTGTTTTTCAGATTCCTCATTGTTTCTTTTGGGTGGTCTTAAAGCTGTACAGGCTGTACAGGGTGAGGGGGAGGTTGTTTATATTTTTTCCCCTGTGTTTTGTTTTGCACACATAAAGCAATGGGCCAACTCCTCCAGTAGGGGACAGGGAATGCCTTATCTTATCCTGCATTTAGCATATTAAGGAATGTCGGTATAACAGAAATGAGACACTGAGACACTAAAACATGCAACCTCTACTAATTTTTGCACAGAAATGGACAGAGTTTTGATATAACTGCCATGCAAATGGAGATTATACAAACTAAGCACAAAATATGTAAATTCCTTTGTCTATAACACAGCTACCTAAAAATGCTACAAATCAGGGGTTTATAATGTCTAAACCTACCCTTTAAGAACCAATATGAAGGAAAGTCTACATCCAGGTTAATTCCACATGTCGCCTGGCTGTGAAAGACACATATGAAATTTGAGTATATGTCATTTCACTGAGACGAACAGATTTTCCTCTGCCTTCCTAATTTTACAGGAGAATTTAAATTCCACAAACACGTCTGCCTTTCAAAATCTGTCTTGAATCTCAAACTATTTCACTGTTTGATGTTGAAGTATGCCTAGGTCATGCTGTAATCACATTCCATACTTGCCACGTCATCAGTTCCTTTTCTGCTTTGGAATAAGAGCTGTGTCTTGTAGAGATCCCTGTCTTAAACCTGCACTAAATTCTCAGGTAGAATACTGGTTTTCTCTGTATTACATATTCCTGTGCAGAAGAACAACAAAGCTTTGAACATCATTAAACTTGAATGTGTGTGCATGCATACATATTTATACAGTATAACTGTTTATTAATAACCATCTCTTTCTGCTGGGCTGTTTTTTTTTTCTCCAGCCTTCCCTTAGGAATTGCTTTTGAAGGTATTTTGATTAGTCATGTAATTAGCCACTTACACAGTTAAAAGCAAACTCTCAGGTCACATACTGTATGTTTACTCTTTGGCTTTAGGAGAGTTTCATTCAGAAGAAATTGCTRTTTTTTCTTTGCCTTCCCATGGGAAAGCTTTAGTTTTGGAAACCATTCAACAAATGCAAGGTATGCAAAGAAAAGTATAAAGACAGTTCTTGAGTTTGCCACACTCTTTGTTTATAGACAGTAGTTACCAATTACTTTCTCACTTCTGTATAAAGGCACCAGAGACTTTCCTATGCATGCTGCTGTGGACCGAGCTTTGATTTCCTGATGACCCATGAAATTGATAAACTCCCCTGTTTGCCGTGTCAGTGTCCTCTCCTGCCTCTGTTCCCCCTTCCTCCCCCCCCCCGCAATGGCACTTAAAAAGGATAAAAGAATCCATGACCTACCTTAGCAGATCTTTACTGTTTGCCTCAACCATTCTTGAGGGAGAAAAAACTAACATGGCCATAAGTATGGCAATGTAATTGTCTTAAGTCGTGATATTTTTACAGTCAGGTCCACCGATCTCTCTTACTTTCAGTGACATGCATGTATATTTCAACTATAGGGACCTCTTTAAGACTGGGAATTCACTGGAGAGATGATTATGTTCATCAAGAGCTTAAAATTGTTTTTCACCAGGAAAATGCTATTTGTATGGCTTGCCCACAGTGATCACTATATTCAGTGTTTCTGTAATCATTTTCCTGAATCTCTGCTCATATCACAAGGATGAGCCCATCGCCTTTTGATTACAGATTTAACACAGCTGCATTGAATCCAAAGATGTTAAATATTCCCCATCCTTAAATATACTCAAGATCTACTGCTGAAATCTGTGGCTTCCACAAGATGATGTGGCATGGCTGAAGATTTGGCGATGGCTCATTCTCACAGTTTCTGTTCTTACAGACCTGCCAAACAGTCTGAGCGAAGGGGTATGTGACACAGAGCCAGCTCCGATAATTTTAGGCTACCTGAGAATTATCTTGTGTAATGGCAGCCTTTGGCTAGCTGCTTTGAGCAGCTCTCTTGTCATTTTTGGTACCTCTGAAATGGAGTTATCAGATTTGGCAAATAGTTTTATGTGTTCAGTCTTTATCAAGGGATGTCTTTAGTGGTATGGATGGAATATTCTCTACAAAGACTGTAACGTGAAGGATATGGTTTGCAGCTAGGATTGCAATGGTTGCATGTACCGGGCATGATCCTGAGAGATACCATGCACATTTGTACACAACTGGATTAGTAGATGACTGGGTGTAATGCATTGGGTGTACATTCATGATTTTACTAGAGCAGTGGGTACATCTATATCTCTGAGGAAAGAGCTATTGCACCGAACCCACAACTCTGTGTAAGGCCTATTTGGTCATTCATCTGTATAACAACAAAGTCTTTAATGGTGCCTAAAGGATTAATTAGGCTCATAAAATATATTATTTCAATTGAAGTGGATGTGTAAGCTCTCTGGTTTGCTTTAGTTCTGGGGTAAATTTCTCGATTACTTAATCCATGTTATTATAGTGATAAGGTACTTCCTAGAGAAAATTCTGAGCATACCTCCTGAAGATAATTCTTGAGCACTTAAACCATGGAGATATGCACTTCTCATCTGAACATAATAGTTTTTTGTTTGTTTTTGTTTTTTTAAGGGGTGTACATATTAGGTTGAAGGGGGAAGAGTTTTTTTTAATAGGCATAAGTAGACTTTCCTGTAAAATAGTATGAATTATTGTATTTAATTAAATGAATTAATTAATGCTGTCTTATTGTGTTTTTTTGGGGGAGTGGGAGGGTAAATGTTCATCTTTTAAAATCCAGAGTTATGCTATCTTGTAAGTGGCATATGGGAAAATCTAAGGAAGCTTCCAGTTGCTACATTGGTTGGTAGAGTGCAATTTTTTCAGAATTATATTATCAGTGTAGCATAAACCATAGCATTGAAATAAATTTGGTAACTACATCTCCTGTTATTTAAAAAATAAAAATAAAAAATAAAAAAATTCCATTAAAGGCTACACCTGTCAATATAATTCCAATGCAAATAAAAGTAAGCCTCTACAGTAACAGTTCTAATGCCAGCACTTCCAAACTGCACCATGATGGTTTGGCTTTAAGAGACTGTCATGAGGACGCACTTGGACACTAGTGTTACATAACTTTTTACTATTTAAAAACTTAAAGCTCTGCATAACTGTCATAGATTTGATGACCTTTACCTCTATTGCTGTGTCCCAGCAACTGAACTATGAATTAATTTCTGTTAGATGGCAGACTGAGATACCTCTTGCTTGTTAATTCACCTTTCTTTTTTTATGCATTAAAAAATCCTCTTTGAGTAGAGCTGCCTGCATTCACAGGAAGAAAATTTGTTCCTGGGTGATCGTAGTTCATGTCTTTTGTATTTGAGTTACTGAAGGTGACTGAAATGCAGCATCTAACTGGTGCTGAGATTCATATTCTCCTTGACTTACATGAAAGCATTCATTTGTCTGCAACTGAACGCTAGGAAATCATGCTTTTCGTGCACAATCTTGCCTTAGATCATTCTTTCCTGTGTTTTAAACTAACAGTGCTTAAAAGATTGCAGGGAAAATTTTCAGTAGTACTGAAAAATTCCCTAGACTTTGGCTAATCTCACCTGATTTAGCATGGAAAGAAGCCTAAGAGTTGCTGATTTCCTCCTGGAAGTGCATGACCAGATTGCATCTGTCGTTATCTTGAAGACCTTTGACTGTTGAGCAAAATACTCAGTAACACGTTGGCTAGCATGGTTAGAAGGTGCAGGATGGGGCTATTTTGGAGCACCTATTCAGCTCAAATCAGGTTGGGTAAGAACTTCCCCAGGCAGGCCGTGGTGGCTGTATTTAAGAAGGTGTATGTGGCCCAAGAGAAGGTTCATGGGTAGGGATGAGATACAGTACTCCCAGTGGGCTGCATTACTCCAGTATCCAGCTGTTACATTCACACCTTTGCTAATGAGTGGATTTTGCATTGCTCCAGACCTAAATTGTATAGTATAGTACACTCTTAYGCCTTGCTCTTATCACTATAACAGAAGGAACTGCAAGCCTAGGAGGAAAATAAAGCAGAAGTATAATGAAGGTGTGGGTGTTTGTATATATAAAGGAGGGACTCCATCTCAAATGACCCCGAGGGAAAGTTAACCATTCCCAGGCAGAGGTGTGGTGGGAACTGAGATAAAGGCTTGTACATAGCCTGCAGGAAGGAAAGCTCAGAGTAAAATCTAGTGTGTTTAAATTCATGACAGTCTTACAGCTTCTAATATTGTGGCTGACTCCTCACTCTGTAAGTCAGGACTGAGACTTGGCTTCCAGACATACCCCAGTGGAATTATCAGTGAAAGGAATGCTCCACAAATGGAGACAACATTGTAATGTGAACATACTTGTGTCATCTTTTCAAGAATATGCTGATTATGCCCATTTCCTTAACTATTTGTAGGTGCTGGTCTTTCCCCAGCTTGTGTGTATGTTGTGATGACTGCCGGAGAAATCAGATCTTGTTACCTTTAAAGCCCATGCTTCAGAACTTGCTTGCAGTATTCTGACCTTCCTCTATCAGAGCCTGTGCCCAAAGAGAGGGGAGACAGAAAATGGAGATGTCCCATGAATTTCTGTGAATGTCAGTTCTACACGTAGACCAAGGATATTCAATTATTCTGAGAATATTGTTATTCTGAACAAAAGAGAATAGGCTTAGTCTCCTCTCACCCACTGTTCAAGTCTTATAGAATGCTTTGCTTTAACTGTGATTTAAACAAATAAGTAAACAATATATCCATGAAACACTCCAGATACTGAGAATCACATTGTAATGTAGCAGTTTAGGAGGTGGAGCAATAGCTGTTATTTCTCCTGCTTCTCATTAAACTAATTGTTACCAGTCCTCACAGGATCTTATTACCTGTAGGTGGGGCAGGGGCAGAAGTATCTGAAAGGACTTTTTTGGCTATTGCATTTTCTTTATTGTGAAGTACAGAACTGCTCACATAGATCTGACCAGAGTTCTTCTAATCGATATCTTATCATCAAGTCCCAAAATATTGGCCGCTGTAAGGTACGGTAGAGTTTTATGAATGGAGTGATGTGAGGAATCTGTTTTTTGAGTTCGAGAAATGATATGAAGCTGCTGAACTGGAATTGCAATAATCCAGAGTGTGCCTTGAGTTTCCTGGTCTGATTAAGACTGAGAGATTCATTGTGTTAGGTTGTACAAAGCTTAGGCCAACAATTTTTTCTCTCTAACATAGTGGAAAAGATTCAGTGATCTGTTTGCCTAACAAAAAATTCATTTATAAATGAAATCAAATACTAATCATCAGTGTTTAGGAAATGTTTTTGGCAAATGAGAGGTCATGGTTCAAATCTCCTGAATCAAGCAGAGAGGGGAAAATGAGTTTGATCTCCAGCAGTGCAGGTGAGCACCAAGTAGGGAGTATTTGGGAGTGGAGCACACTTAATCTTTCCTCTTACATCTGTTTCATTCTGTATAAAATAACCAATCATCATGGAAAGAGTGTGCCTTTTTAAGAAAGAATCTGTATCTTTTGTTAGGGTGCTCATCAAGGAGTTGCAAATTCCAACTTTTATTCTAAAAAACCAAATAGATAAAGTGGATCAGCAACAACAGGAAAAAAATGGAGATTTCTTTTCTTCCCATCATCCTCACTTGCAGCATGACTCGAGCAGCAGTTCCTGCATTGCTGTGATCCTGAGTGGAGTCGTCATCGTTAGGAAGGTCAAACAGAAGCACCAGGAAAAATTCAGTTGGGAGGGGGTTTGCCACAGGGCTGAAGCCGAACGCCCACTGCAATTGTGACCAGTAGAGCCACAACTGGAAAACAGCGGAAGTGAAGACATCCTCCTGGGACATAGGTCCCCTAAGGTTCAGATCCCAGCAGTTAGAGGACAGAATTGAAAATGGATTTCCTTGGATGTGAGTGAGCGTTCTCATTCCAGAACTGCTGAATGCACTGAGCAGCTCTGTTGTTCCATAACTTTGTCAGTAAAATCCTTGCTTTTCTTTGCTTTTCTTTACAATAGACTGAAAATAAGATCTTTTATGGAATATGACATTTGAAGCACAGAAGTTTTGGTCTTTGTTTTACCAGAAGAAAATAACAAATGTAAAATTTTCTCTGAATAAAAACCATTTTATTTATTGGGTCATTAACCATACCAAAACCACTATTTCATGAAGCCCTATTCATTATATCAATGTGCTGTAAAAATTCAGCTTTTTAAAACTTTTTAAATTAAAGACATGTTCTCTTTAATATCTCCTAGAAAGGCCTTGATGCATTAGTTGGAATTTATGGGGATTAAAGAAGTCCTCAGACTTTGGTTTTAATCTATTGAAATGCACCAACATTTATTTAAAGTGCTGAAATTCAAATGTCTAAATTCCAGAGTTCTACTACATGCAAATGGATGTGCAGAGTTGGAGCAAAGGTCCACCTAGTGCAGTATCCTGAATCCGATAGCAGATGCTTAGGGAAGAGAATAAAATCATGGCAAGTGTAAAAGTGATACTGTTTCAGAATATTCTYCTGAGCCAGAGGAACAAGTAGTATTTGAATTTTTCTTTCACAAATGTGTCCACTCATTTTTGAGCACATGTAAACCCTTAGCTTCTATAGCATAAGGAATTCCCCAGCTTAAAGGCAGTGTGTGAAGAAATATCTCCTTTTGTTTACCCTGAACTTGCCACCTGCAAGTTTCTTTTATTGTTCATAGTCTTCTATTGACAGCTACAGGGAACAGTCATTTCCTGTTCGCCTTTTCCATGCCAGTCATGATTTTAAGATCTTAACCACATGTTTCTCATAATTAGCTCTTTTCCAGGCTGAGGACTCGTAGACTGTTATTCATTGTGTGGAAGCTATTCCACACCCTTGATCGTTCTTGTCACTTTTCTCTTTCTAATCTATATTTTATAAGATGGGGAAATCAAGATAGCAGTATTTGAGATGTGGCACACCATGGACTGTTTTGCTTGGAGGCTTTTTAGCGGGGACTGTTTCTTTCCTAATATTGGCTGTCTATTTGTTTTCTGACTATTACAGTAGATTTTTAGTGCCTGCATTATGGCTGATGTGTTATAATGAATTCATTACCATATGGAGAGTTATTCAGTAGGTTCTTCCTACTGTTTACCCTAAATAACCTTGTTCATCTCTGTTTCCTACTCCAGTTTCCTCTACTAATAATCCACACACATGTACTTGGCTAGGCTACCTACAAAAAGCACTTGTGCCACTGTGAACTTTGATGTTTCCTGTACTAAGGTGTTTACCGAGAAACTAAAACAAACGCCTAAACCCATGGGACTGACCTGTCATGGATCAAACACTGCATTAACTTTCCCTTCCTATATTCCTTTTCTATGTTTACTTTGCCTGAGAATTCTCTGGAGCAGGCATCTTGCCTCTTTTAGCCCTGCAGCCACAAAATAATCAAATAAAATGTAAAATAAAAGGATAACTGAGATGGGCAAATGTAATTCTGATACAAGGTGCTAAATAAAAATTCATCTTGTAACTGAAAATGAAGAATGAACATCCTATGAGACCCATGCCCCCTGCTTACCAGCACAGGTATTAGTTTTTGCCCTTCCTGGTGTTGGTCTGAATGCTGTGAGCGGTCAAACCATCAGTCGTTATGACCTTGGTCTTTTTGCCCAGATTGATGTTGAAAGCTGCTTTTAGTGTTAATATGGATGATTGCCAATAGGAATTGGCTTAGACCCTCAAACTTACTTTAGATAACTTGTTGAATATCTATGCCTGCTACCAAGATCTTGACATCAATTTAGAAATTAAAGGTTCTATTGTCCATGTAAATCTTGTGGTGAAAAATTATTTATTAATGACATATCTGGCAATTGCTCTTCTTGCAAACTATATGAGATATGCTTATGTGTTGCCCCTTACAGAAATATGTCTTACAAACAGCTTCACTGCTCATATGAACTTAAAAATGTGACTTGCAAAAACAATTCTGTCATGTAATTGCATTCTATTAGTAACTTTGTTTGCTTTACATCTCTTTGAGTGTAGACTTAGCTTAAAATGAAGAACTGCATGAGATTCAAATCTTTGCATTCAAACAGCAAGAACATTTTGAGACCACAAGGAGGGGAGAGTGTGTTACCTTAGCACRCAATTGCTCGTCTGCTGTCTCCTGATCTCTCTCTCTCTCTCCCCTCCACCCCCACCCCAAACCAAATTGTTCTCTGAAATGTAGTTATGTGATTTTGCTGCAGGCAGCTGGTTGAGTTACAAGTAAATTACTGCTTTCTTCCATACCTGTCTTTCAGATGAGTTCACATATTAGAGTAGATTAAGATAAACAGTAGAGACTATTAATGAGAGACAGGAAGGATGGTGGGGAGAAATCACACAGGAACACTTTGCTGCTTTTTTCCCCTTCCTTCTGCTATTTTTTGCTATGGCACAAAAATAGGCAAAGAGCATAGCACTGGGTAAGTTCTGAGAATCTGCACTGAGTATCAGGTGAACAGTAGTTAGCTTGTTAATAAAAATACTCACCACAATTAATATTCTATCCATTTAAAAGAGTATTTTTTTGACTATTTTACTAGTAGAGATCTCTGAACTTGCATGCTTTTCATCTTCCTTTCATTCTTTTGGGAGGAGACTTTTTTGAATAGTTTTTAGAAAAAATTAATAGTCAAAAATAGTCAACTGATTTCAGACACTAGGCTGGAGTGTTCTTGAATGGTCCTTGCCTTTTCCTGAAATAAACATCGCAAGCACATTGACGAATTTAATTTTTTATTCAATGATGTTAATTTAAACCCCCAAATTATTCCTTTGTTTTGAGAGAAGCTACTCTTCCATTTTTAGCTGACTTAGTCTGGATAAGAATTTATTATAGGAAACAATTTGAACTGATGTAGTGGTCATTAAAATAGAACCCAAGACCTCACAGTCCTCTCTTCAAATTTGAGAAAACAATGCATCTGATGTACCATAATATTAAAAAAAAATAATAAAAATTTTGATTTAAACATGGCAACTGTTTTATGGCAGCTTCCAGCTGAGGACCAAAGACTTTTTTTAAACATTAATGAATTCTCACAATGCTTTTTTAGGAGAAAAGTTACGTGAATTATTGAAGATCACACGGAAAGTCTCTGGCACGGACTGGGAACAGAAGCCAGATTGCCTGACTCCCAGTTCTGTGTGGTAGCCACAAGATCTTTCTCCCAGCAGTTGCTTTGTTAACATAGAGAATTTATGAGATGATTGAAAAAGTTTGTATTTCAAAATTTTTTTCATTAGATAAGCAAATAATAAAGATGTGATGCAAATAAACAGAATAGAGAATAAACAATGGCAATGTCCTTTGTTATGAGAACAAGAATGAGAACCTGTAACAATGTTGCAGAATATTATAGCAACCTTGTCTTGAGCAAACCTGCTTGCAGGATTGTTTTGCAGTGGGCCAGCTGGTAGCTTTGCTTTAAGTGCAGAAAGGTTTGTACTGGTACCCCAACTTCACAGAGCCCAACTTTGAAAATGTCTGGGTCAGGATGCAAATTGTGTGGCATCAAGCCACTCAGACTAATTACAATCATGTGGAGCTGAAAAGAGTGGCATAGCTTTCATTTATAAATAAGGAATGTCCTCTTAGTGTGGGAGGATTATCACTTTTTACTTTTGGTGTTCTTTGAATTTTGAAACTTTCTGGGAAGAAGAAAAACAGATGAATCAAACATCACAATTTAACCCTGACCCTATTTAGCATCCATCCAAAATAGACTAATGATCTAAAAGTACTAAGTGTCAAAATAAATAAATAAATAAATAAATCAGTCTGTTATTTTATCAAGCATTCTTTTGGTAATGCAGTCTCCAGAAAAAAGTCTTGATTGCAACTTTAAAAAGGGACTTCACCTCTTGTCCTTATTTCTGTGTCACTAGTACACCAGTGTGACTAAAACTGATGTGATTTATCATTTCCCTGCTACCTGTCTGGCTAGCATTTGTTTTACAGCAGTGYAACAGCAGGGTTCATGAATACAGACCTGCACATGGACTCTTCAATGTTGAAGCTCATAGTCCTGTTTATTTTTTTAAAGCAGCATGAAAACCTTGACAGTGTGTCTGCTTACATATGCTGATTTGAGGAGGGGAGGGGTGTCTAGCAAAATTGACTGCAACTTTATAATCCTGATACAGGCCAATGGTGAACTGGCAAACGTCCCTCCTCCCCAGTATGCAGCAGGAAGTACTTTGTCATAAGTGGCAGGGTGCACTAAATGGTCAATCCAGTTCGCCTTTGTCCAGTGAAGCCCATACATATGAAAAAAGCCTCTTGCTTGCCTTTAGGGACCTATTTAAATGAAACCTAGAGGTAATAGTTTCCAGTCATAAAGGAGCCTTACATTCAAATTCATTTTTCTACTCTGTCACAGTAGCTGAAGATTATTCATGCTGTTCTTCGGGTACCTGGAAGAGTTAGATATGCATAGTCAATATTTTACTGCAGTTTTGTATCTGTGATTCATGTTTTTTGTTTTGATGTGAAATTTTCAATTAATATATTGAAAAAAATTCCAAAGCAATTTTTTCTGCTGAGCTGTCTTTTTTTTTCCTGGCTTAAAAAAAACCCTTCAAAACTTTGAGGCCAGCTTATGAAAAATGTGGCTAATTGGTACCTGTTTTCAAGCAAACACTCCTAATACCAAAGGAGCTTCATCTCAAAGATAAAAGCTTCATCTTCAGCTGTTAAAAAAATGGCATTATGTGTAAATGGAAAAAAAATAATTTTTTTACATCCAACAAAAGCAATGGTGGTAATTGGCTAGTTGCACATAAATTTACATGCACTTATGGTAATAAATGCAGAGATTATGTAATACCCGCTATACAATTAGCACTGTACAAGTATCCCTAAGTTCATAACAGTTTTGAATAATATTTTTGTCCTTTAAATTCCTTAATTCTAAGTCAAAAAATAATGATTCTAGATATTTTATTTTTGTTTATGGGTAGATTCTTTCTGAATACTATGAACAGCATAACTCTTATTCCAAGAGTTCACAATCTAGAAGACCAAAAGTCAGTCATAGCAGAAATGATTTGCTCCATAATTTAAGTCTTGAATAGTGAGAATTTTTCATGCAAGATAATATAGCACAAATAACGCACATCGGTTACACTTTTTACTTAAAAATTACACACATCCTATGTGATCAATGATCAGTTTATTTTAAAGGAAGTGTAGGTTAATTAGCTTAGATGCTTGTTTGGTTCTTCAGTGTAAATTTTGAGACATTCATAAACAGTCTGATCGTTTAGATGGTTTCTTTAAACTTGTGAGGTTTAAACAGGTAAATGCTTAAACAACACCTGGTAGTCAGAATATGAGCTTGCTGGATTTTTTTTTTTACTATTATTATTATTATTCCTATATTTCTGTGGACTTCAGTCTTTAATCAGAACTGAGAACTTCAAAAGCTGTTTTCTAAGAAGGCTTTTATGTACATCCCTCCCTTCCTCAGTTTAGGTTAATGAGTAAAAAATCTATGATATGATGTGTTAGGTCTTGACTTCACCATTGATAGCTCTACTTCCTAGAGGTCACTCCAGCAGCCAGTGTAAGCAATTTTATGTGACATCCTCCTTCCAAAACTCATTCCATCCTGGGCTTGTGTCATGTGGGCTCTTGTATTGGTCTTTTGAGTTATGAGTGAACATCACAAAGTCCTGAAATTGAGGTCTCAGTCTGTGCCTTCTTCACTAGAAGTATGACCACAGCCTGCCTTAGTTACGCTGGAGTTTGGAGAGGATGCACCAAAGATAATTGGGGCCAATGTATAAGAAAGATTTTAGCTTTCATTTAGCCCCTGAAATGTTGTATGCCAAATATTTGGCACCCAGTAGTTCTCTGTGAAAAATGTAGAAGTTTAGAACTAAAATCTGGTCTAAATATGGTGGTAAAAAGGAAAATGATGACAAAATTCAAGGAGATGGCTATTCAGGGCTTATGTAGAGGTCTTAGTAACTGAGTACTAGTTAGCTGAGGTTAGGTCTGTCAGCCTGTAGAAATGTATGTTCAGGAGCCTGAAGTGAAGCACAGAGTTTGTTGGCTGGCTTTGCAGACTGGATATCAGCCACCTCTTGGCATTCCAGGCCTGGGAAGCCTTGAGACTGGAGTCCTGTAGGTGTGCTGTCTACCATCCCCGTGGTTGCTGTTTGCGGTTGCATTTACCGGGAAATATTGCATGTTCTTAGTGGGGTGTTAGTGGTACAGTAACAAGGTGTCCATATTATCCAAGGAAAACAAGTTAGAAAAAGCCTGTCACTGTTAACGTCATTCCCATTCACGGACTGTTTGTGATACGTATGCTGAATCCCATATATCTTTTTGGACATTAGGCATATAGAAACCATTTTTCTGGATGGCTAGCAATAAATCCTTAAAATTGAATGACAGAAGATGCAAAGTTGGAATCTATGGTATTTATATTCCTTGGATAAAGTTCATATCTTTAACAGACTTTTAAGGAGGCATAAACCCTGTTCTTGGCACTCAAGCTGGATTTGATGGGACTTAAATGGAACATAGACCATAGATTAGGTACAGTCATGAATTGCATACATATCAGTACTTGCATACAATATATGATTAATACTTCTCACTTTTAAGAACAATTTGAGATGCTGTGGCAGTGGTGACTGCAGCATGTTTACCTGGAAGTCATGGGGATGTTTGAGATAAATAGCTGCCTGAAGAGTGGAAGAACGTGCATCTCATGTTTTTTTCTACCAAATCCTTAACAACAAATATATTCCTAAGTAATTTTATTTCACTCTTAAATAAAGCCCACTGATAATATTTATCAGACCAATTTGCTAGACAGCAGTATATGAAACTCAATGAGATACAAATCAATTATTCAGGGAAAGGGTTCCATCCTTCTAATGTATTTTTTTTTACTAGGAATGCTTTCTGTAGTAAATGTAAACAATATGAAGAATGATAATGGTTGTCCCCTTCCCTTTAAACTCCTACTATAGGGAAGAAAACACGTGTGTCTTATAAGGATCTCTTCCTTTCCTGCCTCTCTGAGTTACTTGACAAAGGTGAAATTCATCTTCGTATGAGGGGATTTAGAAACATGGCAAATCCTGTGCTATTAGTATACATCATAGTGCCATCACCTCAGACACCTTTCCTCTTCAGCATGTGGTATCAGGCTTTGTAAGATGTTGGCCATTTGACACAAGACCAATGCTTTATAGAAAAAGGAGATCACAGAGGTGAAGTTCTCTAAGTACTTTAGCGTCTCCCTCTTTCCAATGGATTGAGTGAGTGGTTACCATGATGTTATTGCCAAACCCTAACTGAGTCTCTGGCACCACATAGATTTCGGCTCCTTTTTTCAAAATGCTAGCTCATTTTACAGTGGAACTGAGTATAAGATATCTATCTGCCCCTACTCTTATTTCACAAACCCTAACCATTTAGTCTGCTCATGCACTGTGCTCCAAATCATTGTTTGGATTGTCTGATTTTGTATTTTGGCTTTTTCTAAAGGTACACTATTTATATAATTTAGGATGCTATGTGGCAGGCATACTAATTTAAAAAAATCCGTCAGATATTGCTCAGTAGACTAGAATGGCTTCTTCAGTGTTGTTATGATCCATCAGGTAAGTACATACCTTGGAATGTGTACTAATGTCAAAAAAAAAAAAGTTATTTACCAAGAGATGCTGTTCCAGTGTACTAGGCAAATATATATCTAGTTTTTTTTTAACAGCTGATTTTTCATTTTTTCACACTGAAGAGGCTGTATCAACTGTGAGAAAGCTGTCATGAGTGTTTATTGGAAAAATACACACATTTTCAAAGCTAACGTATGTGCCAAACTGCTAAACTGTATGCTGTTATTAATATACATTTAAATAGCACCATAATGTTGCATGTAACAACCTCTGGAACCAGGTTCCTAATAAGCCAATATATTATTGTAGTCTTATGTAATGCTGGCTTTGTTTTGCTGGTAATTGAACAGATGGATTGTTGTTGCTCACTCCCAAGCAGCATGGGTAGTCAGACTAGTGCCAGGTCCCTGCGTTAACTCCTCACTGCAGCTGAAGTCCTTATGAGAGATCAGAAACAGTATAAATACATAGCATACATAATATAAACAGTGTGTTTTCTGAACATTAACCACTTCATCTCCTCATTCTGGTTAGTTGGGTTCTCTTAGCCTTTTTTTACAGCTAAGGAATCTGTAGTATTGACAGGTTAAATGACTTGTCCAAGATGAGCCCTGGAGTGGGGATGCAAATCACATTGTTTTCTCCAAATGAAACTTTCTGGACTTTCTGTACATTTTATCTCACGTCTTCCTTTTTTTTTAAATAAATATACAAGCAATTAGACAACAATACTGCAGACTTTCTGTTCACATTGCTGAGCAGGGGCTCACAAAACATTTTCTGAAAACATCTGAAACTCAACAAGTGTATGGACCAAGGCATTTTAATGTGACCTGTGATTTTGGATGACTTAACTTTTTCAAAATACACCTCTTAAGACCAGATCTGTGGTGATGCACTCAAACTGAGAAGATCTGTCTTAAAATGTGGGCCCCATTATCTTTTTCCTCTTTGATTTTACTGCCCTCTCAACTGCCATCCTCCTACTCTGATTTCTTAACAAAATAGATCCTAACTTGGCACCTTATTTGCTAAGTTCCAGCATGCAGCTAAATTTTATGGGCAAGCTGCAACACTAATTATGGCAGTGGAGAGAAGGGAAGAGGGTCTACAGTAAGTATTCTGACCCAGCTTTTTCCATAGCAGTGCCAACAGCATAGCTATATTAAATTATATAGCACTAAGCCCAGAGGGTTGTTAAAATGGTTTGAAAATTCCTCTGTTATATGGTTATCTTTATAACTTAGTCCTATTTTTAGTTGGCGGAACTACGACTTTCATTTATGTGCCAACCATACACTACAATAATTACAATGCTACACTCATAAAACCCAATTGCTCCATGCATGTACAGATCAACTGAAGCTCAGCAGATGGGTTTGTGGTTATAGCCCCATTCTCAAAGGAAAAATCTGTGATATTTGGAGCAAAAAATGAGGCTGATGGTGTTATTATGCTACATGTTCGAAGTGTCATTACAACCTGGTAATTTATGTTTTGCATGCTAACTGAACAGCCTTTCTTGTGTGTGTTAGTTTGAACGACAATGCATTTTTTCATATGGGAGGAAGCAACAAAATAATAGAGTGAAATTAACCAATCAAAATCATGGTAAATAAAAGTCTCTCTCTCTTTCTCTCCCTTTAAGACTCAAGAGGCAGCTGGCACTCTCAGGCTTTGTTATATTGAGGAAAGAGAACAGCAAACTGCATGCAGTATAGAGTCAGTCTCATTGAAACTAATGGCATGAATGATCTCACACCATTGTAATAAGACGGAGATTTACTGTGCTTAGTAGAGAACCCATATTATGGAGAAAAGCATCGATCTACTTCCACATTTTATTCACATGAACGACAAACAAGTTATTCACTACTATGCAGTCACATTCAATCCCTTAGTGTCTGAGTCACAATGCCTTCCAAGTCCCTCACACTTTACAGCTGTGCAGAGCACCTAGCCAGTAACTACTTGTCTCCACTTTACAGCCAACAGAAAAGGTTTATTAGCCCCTCTTACTCGACCAGTTTACAGTTTAGGCTTGTGCTTTATGGATGTTTTTCGCCACAACCTTTGATTCCTACAATAACGTGTTCACCAGTACAAGGTTCTCTCTTCCTCTCTCCCTGTTTTTTGTGTTAAGCACTAGCAGGCAGAGAAGCAGTGACTACATTGTCAGTTGAACATTTTTGGTCAGAATATGAAATTTCTGTAGACATTCTGCTTCCAAAGTCCCTCTGCCCATTTTCTGATGCAAGCAGAGTGCATGTAAAAACAGTGGTAATAGGCTAAAATAAATTAAGATAGGAAAGGCAAGAAGGTATTCAGTGCAGTACAGATGCTTTGTTCTGGGCCTCTCTGTATTTACTTATTAATGCCACCTGATAGAGTAAAAAAGAAAGGAAAAAATCTGTAGCTGTGCTATGGCAAAAACTAATGGAAGTGTTGTAGCAGTAGTTGTTTCAAAAGAAGGAGAATACTGGCAAGTGTTTTTATTTAGGTTTAGCATTAGAGAGAGACAAAATAGTTGTGAAAAGTAATCTAAAAGTACAAGATAAACCACACAGAGAATACATTTGTGCTTTAATTCCCTGATAATCTACTTTGCACTACAGCATCTGTGCAAGTGATGCTCCTAAACCTGAGGATGCTCTTAGTACATGAAGAACTGTGGAAGATTCGGAGTCCCCACCACTATCTTCCTCCTCCTCGCTTTCAGTGCAGTCTGAGGGGCAGCAGATTAAGGACCTGACTAGGAAGTCTGTGGGCCCTGCCATTCCTGACTATTCTAATGGTCTCTTGGGAAATATGAAGCGGTTATGTAGAGCACCTGTAGACAGGAAAGCTTGAAGTCACCTTTGAGCTCTCCTTCTCAGCTGTAAGATAAGAACATGATTATAAGAATGAGAAACTTAGTTTTAGAACTGATACTCTGCTGGGAGCTGAGCGTAGTAATCTCAGCATAATAAGTGAGACAGACTGTTGAGTTTCTTGCTTAAAAAAAMCCCCATGAGTTTGGATTGTTTGAATTACAAGCAGTGCAGTTTCATAGTCTGGAAACCCTTGAGGATACAGTGGAATTGCAAATGGAGGCAGGGGAGAAGAATTTCCAGTCCCAGGAAATGAAGACTGATTATGCAATGACCTTATCAAATCATTTAATAGAAAAAAATAAATGAAAAAGATTTCCTGGAGAAATCAACTCTAGGCACATGAATTGCCTCATGCCTGCCCTTCTTGCAGGAAAGGTGGCTTTGGCCTTTTTGCTCTGCAGGAAGGCAATGGTGTTGGAGCTGAATAGGTTTAAGAATCTCATTTTCGAAAGGGTAGCTTCATACCTTTCCTCCATGATTGAGGAAATATGTGAGAGCACAAGCTGCTGCAGAAGAAGCTAATTGGTACATGGTATGGCCTCACTTTTAAGACATATTTTTATGGTTGCACCTATACCTGAATGGAGATTCATCATTTGTGCCTGGGAGTAGGCCCAATTTGAAGGTTTAGCTATAAAATGCATGTATTGGTTTTCCTTTTTCTGAGGCTGGATATGTTCAAGAAAATCAAAGTTGATTTTCAGAACAAAGCTACATTATGCACCAGCTCCTGAGAGGCAACATACAGGACATGTGTGGCAAACATTTGCCTTCAATTCCAAACAGGTTTCAGAATTTGATCTCTGAGTCTTTTATCTTTCTTTGGTCTCAGTTATTCTGTGCTATTATATATTAATCTGGAAGTTATTGCAGCAGAGGACTTCAAACCTTTGGTACTTTCAATTTCTAATTCTAATCCTAGTTTAATATGTGAGTTGCAATCAGTTAACAGTTTGTTCCTAATTGCACAATTACTTCTCCTCCTGTTGTTCAGATATTTTCTGTGATTCTGTGTTTTCCCATTGCCGCACCTTGGAATGGTTGAAAAATAGGACTGGAAGAAACCTCAAAAGATCTTCTAATCCATCCCCCTTCCCCAAGGCAGGATCAACTATTCCTCCATCATTTCTGGCAGATGTTTGTCTCATTTGCTTTTAAAATCGTCCAGTGATGGTTATTCCACCATTTTTCTGAGCATTACATTAAGCCTTTAAACTAAACTCGAAACTCCTTGGGTGTCTGATTTAATTTTAAACCAGCACTGCGAAGCATTGGATGTAAATGTGCTGTGGAATATGACTTAAATAGGGCATAAATTGCCTATAACCTTTGGGCATATAACTCAAATTCATCTTTACATAGGGATCTACCCAGGATTGAAATTCATGCTTAATGAACTCTGCTATCGTGAATCTTTCACAGCTTTTGCTATCCTTTTAAACATGATAGTTCTTGCCATTTCATTACAGAAATTAGTTTAATTATAGATTGATGCCAAACGTATGACGAAACACAAATATGCATTCAGCAAATTTAAATACAAATTCTTACCCACTCAACACACACAAACAGATTCCTATTAGATAAATGTGTGTTTATGGAAACTGCCAATTTTGTAATTCTAGTCTTGCTGAAAAAACTAGCAAACTTGCGTGCAGATGGTGGAATATTCTGTGCTTTTGTTGTACTTTTGTATGTCTTCCATTTAGATGGAATTTGTTCTCAAAAATATGCTGTAGCTGCACTTAGAATAAACCTAGGGTGACCTAAAGGAAACAGTAGTCTTAGTATTTTAAGACCTATGGGATGAACTGCCAATCTTCTGCAGCCAACATATGACACTTCTGGTGTTGAGGCTCTGGGGTGTAGATACAATATTCTTTTAATTTCTGAAAATGTAGAAATTTTATTAATAAGAGAAACGTATTAAAACTGTAAAACATCAGAAATGGGTCACATCTTAAAGGGAAAGTTCCTTGTTTTTTTGATGCTGAGGAATTAACAAAGAAATCTCATGTTCTATGAAACCTCAGACTTGGTAAGGAACAGAATTCATGGTTTTATTTATGGCTTACTGTTACCAAGATACCTCTAAAGAGGTGCTTAAATATACAAGATTTGTATGTATGGTTAGATTTTTTTTAAAGACATTTATTAGCCATCAGTTGCAAAAACTGGAAAATTAGTAACCACTTTATCCTGTGAACTTGCTTATCTGATTATTGGCTTTATTTTGTACATTACTACAGTTAGCTACAGATGCTTCCAAATTTTCTGTATCCATTTCTCCCACCTTTGCTTCCTTTTACATGGCGGTTTCAGTTTTCCTAAAATTATATCCATGTTTGCTGTTTTATTTTCAAAAACTATTTTCATTCTGTGCTTGAAAATGAGTGTGTTTGCCCTGGGGCTGCCTTACATTCACTGTCTTTCTAATACTGGAATTACCCAAGCCAGGCGAAGAATGGAAAGTCTCTGAGTGGGATATGCATCAGCTGGGTCAGCTGGTGGCAGTGATGCTGCTCTCAGCTAACAGGGTAGGTTTGCTCTAGTGTCTTTAGTCATCAGCTGGGGGAGTCCGGGAGATCACCTGCAATCCATATATCCTTTTTTGTTGCTCGCCCTCTGAGAGCTCTGAGTATGTTAATAGTTTTTCAATGGTAGATGAAAGGAAGACAACAGACGAGTAGAGACACATTGGTATTATTCAGTACAGCAGTACATGTGTGACTAGTTTTCTCAGGCTATCACTTAGCACTCATGCAATGACACTGTGCAGGAGAGTTTTTTGGATGGACAGTAACCAAGCAACATTGGCTTGGAAAGCCATGAATACCATCAACACCTCTTACATTTTTTGGTTCATGAACCAGAACAAGCTTCATTGGCTACATAATGAGGATGGACCTGCAAAGCATGACTCAAGCCATTATTCTCTCTCATGATACAGTCCTCTCTGTGTTTAATATCACTTCAAGCTGACCTTATTAAAAATGTATCTGTGTTTGCAGAGGAGTAGGAAGAAGAGATTTCACCAAGATATAAAATGCATTTGATGTCCTAAAAGAGTGAAAAACACTACTTGCAAAGGGTGTTGACATATCTTATCTTAGTTGTCAGAAGTGGCTTGTGAAATACAGTGAGATGAAATCCATGCTCTACATATGGACAGTTCAGGCATTTCTTGAATTTATTCTAACTTCATTAGCTTTCAGACTCTCAAAAGGTACTTGCAGTGAGAAATGTAAGTAGTTTCTTCTTTGTCCTTCAACTTTTTTACCTTGTTATTTCTTTCCTCTTTACCTCCCTGTTCTGCTATTCTATCCTACTTTTTGTTGCCCTTTCATACCTCTAATAGTTGTATGTTAACAGAGAAGTGGAATGGTAACTTGTAACATTCGTATTTTGTTGTTATAGCTAGGGAATAACTGAACACCGGAGATACAATACCCTTTTCCAAACACTATCTGAAGATGAAAAAGCAGTCAAAAGGACAGTGAATTGAAGGGAAGTAAAGCAACACTTAAACTAACAAACAAGTGTTAAATAGGCACCTAAGTGTAAAGCTGAAGTTACACCAGTGCCAGTTAATGAGTTTCTTGCATGGTATGCAGATGGTATCCAGGAGGGCCGTGCCTGCAGGGAGCGGAGCGTAGGTCTTAATGTGCCTCAGCAGCTTCATGAGAGAAGATACAGAAACATTTGTGTGACAAATGGGCAGTTAAACCTGGTGCCACTGGTGGAGGAAGAGCTCCCTTGCTTCCATCATTTAATTTAAAAATGTTCTACATGGGTAGTTTGTTCTGCATAGGGAGTTTGTTCTACATAGGTGGTTTTTGCTATGGGCTTTAAGATGTGAGATATTGAGCTCCCTGCACGTGATAACATTGCATCAACAATGAGCCTGTTCTCCAGAGTGCCCAGGCAGATCTTTCACTCAGGACAAAGGAAGTGTGGTTTGTGTTAAAGATATAGTCCAACTTTCATAATAAAGCAAGTTGTGAATGATGAATGAAAGCACTTATTGAGCTGAAAGTACACACACCAGATTGAGCAATGTTGATCTTTGTGCAACAATCAGCTGAGTAAGAGAAAGCAGGGACTGAATTTTCAACTGTCTCAGCCTGACCTTCATTTTGTACTTTTTTAACTGCAAATTAACACATCCAATTATGAGGCAAGTGGCTGCTGAAATTTCTGCCTGTTACTTATTTGACGGTGCAAAAAGATGTGCAAATTGCACCCACAAAACGGAAGCCCAGTCTTCTGACAATATAAGCTACAAAGTCCATTTATATAAATTGTTATGCAGCTATTCAAATTGTTAATTTAGAGGGAAAGTTTCCACACTCCCAGACTGACTCCAAGTTACTTCTCCTCCGTATTCACACCCTCCCCCCAATATTTTTCAACAAAATCAACCACTGTCTTTTTCGTATTGTTTACCGTGAAGAAATACCTGGATTGGAATTTAAGTTGAATCAGATTTTAATTTACAAGGAGTGTTTGACACTGATTTTCGAATGGCATAGCAACACAAAGGTAATTCACAGAGGCGCGTGTTTAAAATAAGGGGCTAGTTTATAGGAAAATCCGGAATGTGGGCTGAAACGTGTTCCAGAATTCCACCCTCTTGTCCTGGCTACACAAACAATATGACCGAGGCCTGCCAACAGTTGTCATGTTTAAATAGAGAGAGAGAGAAGGAAAGTGGCAAGAATTCCCTCGGTGCCATAATCCCTGCAGCCTTGCTACTTAGCACTTTTAAGAGAAAGGCGGATACAGGATGCAGGAATAAGACTTAGCACACTCCATCTCTTCTCTCCAGTAAACACTGCTTAGAATTCCATCTCATCTGAGAGAATAAACATTTTCAAGGCTTTTCTCTGAACGTTTGATCTCAGCGACTAAAGCAGTTCATTTTTTAGCCCTCTCTGCTTTTCTGCTGCAGAGTCAGCATTGCACATCTTGCAATCAGAGACGTAACTTGAAAACCTAATCCTGGGGTCCTTACTCGGAAGAAATCCTACAGACTTTAATGGGACTTTGGCTTTAGTAAAGACTACTAGACTTGGCATTATATCTGCTGCTGAGCTGACAATTATGGGGAGAGTTAAAGAACCTATCGCCAAGGCAGTGACTGTTGCATAAGGGAGTCTTAACCTATGTTGAGCTAAATTCCTCACAAGGCAATTTGAATTGATGGCCCTTTATAACTACTCAGTCAGAAATGAATACATAATGCACGGGCACAAAAATGTTCATCCCACACGGAGGTTGGCAGGTATCCCTATGTTTTGAGGTAACCAATCTCTTATGAACTGTTTGCCTCATTTCTAATTGAAATGAAAGGAAGGGGTTTATGGTCTCCTTTAAAAGTTTTTTGTAAATTGACTGGCTGCCCTTTAGCATTTACGAAAACTTTATTTGGGGAGATATAGCAGGAATTCTTTTTGTGGGTTGTACCAGTGAATGGTTGAAGGTTTGACATTTTCCTTTTAATGCTCTCCCCAAAAGATACACCCTGCACAACAACTGCTTCTTCCCTTTTCCCACCTGTATGGTAGGTTTGCCTCCTACCATGTCCTTCACAAAGTTTTCATCAGTTACTTTCCATTAAAAGTGTCAAGTTCATCTTCAGGCAGTTATGTACTAAAGGGTCAGAAAACTTATGTAGGAAGAAGTTATTAATACAGAGTCTTTCTTGACAGTGGGCTTGGAGCTTCAAATTCATGTACGGAAAGGCAGATTTTTCTCTGCTGTTTTTATGTGCCTCTCAGTTATGTGTGGCTTCAGTCTTGCATGAGGCTTTGAGGTGTTGCTGTGTTCTAAATATTCACCTTTCTACTGTTACTTTGTAAAGAAAGTACAGGCAGTTGTGGAAATTGGCATTTGTGCTAGCTTTTGCTCTACACTGATTGTTACAACAGGTATTTTAACCTTTGTTTTACCATTTATAAAATAGTAAAACTAATGACCAGCCTCCCAAAAGCTATTGCTATACTTGAGCAACTGATGCTGTAGATCAAGTGAGATTTTGAGTAAAAGGCAGTCAGTATGCTAAGTGCACCATAGCTATTAATCCCCAGGCCAGCTTTTTCAAAGAGCTGAGCATTCAGCAGTTGTTGTCGGTTTCCAGTTCAACTCCTAAAGAAAATGCCAAAATAATCAAAAGTTCTGCTGGAGGCTTAGTGCTTCAGGAAATCTAGTCATTTGATTCAAAGATGCATGTGGGTGATTGAGTTCTTCAGAAAATCTGGCCCCTAACAGCTACAGTTAAGACTGTCATGTCTTTCTTACACAACCAGCATATTAACTGTTTTGAAAGGTCTGTTTTAATATTTTTCTCATTTCTGAAAAGCAATGTTTGAAATGCAAGCCTTGAAATGTATTTCTTTCTCATTTTGCTTTCTGGGAGACCAAAGTCTCCTATTTTTGAACTGAACAGGCAATTACAGCATGCATCCCCACCCACTTCTCTCAATGTGCCTGCATCCTGACTTGGGGG
Organism: Apteryx rowi; assembly: GCF_003343035.1. NCBI lineage: Eukaryota > Metazoa > Chordata > Aves > Apterygiformes > Apterygidae > Apteryx > Apteryx rowi. Next base: position 1,936,346 of record NW_020451105.1, on the reverse strand, counting down.
GGAGGAAGTAGTTTGTTCTTTATGCCCCATCAGTCCTTGGCCTCTCTCTTCAGCTATCAAGAAGTGTTTTTTTCTCATGCAATGTCACCAACTAGTTACCAAATGGAAGCCATTAAAAGAGTTTGCACAAATATCATATGGTAATGACTTTAGATTGTCAAGTGTAAGTCTCCAGAAGCTATTAACAACATTTTGAACTAGTCAACACCCCTCAAAAGAACTTTAAAGTCTTTTCTTGGACAATTGATTATGTCGTAGCCTTCCCCTTTTAAAACCGAAGCACAGAGCAAGTGTTGTACGACCGCTGCCATAAGTGTTTGAAAATTAATTGCAATGCATAACTCACTCTATCTGTACTATTTTTATAAACGCTGTTTTGAAGGATCAGGAAATTTTTTTTCTCAGTTCTACCTTTGTAACTAGAGCAAATCAGATGAATAAATAATACTGGAATTGTAACCACTAGTAGGCTCTTGCTTGTATTAGCTTTGAAGATGTTTGCTTTTGTTTGGGAAAAGCGTACGTTCCAAGTGATCAAACCCTCAACTATTTGTTAGGAAGAGTCTTTGTTATGCCTGTTCTCATTTATGAAAGCATGAAGTGCTTTCACAAAAAATGATCTCTAAGAAAGAACTATGAAAGCTATGACTGATGCTAGGAAAGAAGAACGAGTTGAACCTGTTCTTAAAAACTCCGTTGTTCTTCTGGGAGCTTAGGACCATTTCATAACATATAGTAATATATATAGTAATATACTTGCCACTGTGTTACCTAGATACAACAGAATGGAAGGCTCTTTATCTCTTTTTCTTTTCCTTTAAGTTCTTGTATTCTAATACACAATTGTTTTTGTGGGATTTGTATGGATTATATTGACTTGCCATTTTGTTGGCAAGAGAATTTCTTCCTATATTTAATCTTCCTTAAAACTGCTGAAATTGTTATATTAGGCATGCCTGTTACTCATTTTGAATGCAGAGAAAAGGGCAGCTGCTTTAACAGTTGTCTTTTCTGATCAGTCTCATCGTAGGACCTATAAAAATATGTATGTCTATTTTTCTGTATGCATAATTTTATAATCATGAATAAGCTTTGTGTGCACTGATTCCTGAGAAAACTAAGCTTGCCACTGTAAGGCTGGCTCTTGTCAAAAGCATGTGTGTGTACACGCGCACACAGGCACATGGGGATCTGTAGAGAGCTGCTGTAAATGTACAAAGTACATCTTCTTATATACTTAATACCTCCTTTAGGTGGTGCCATTGTTTTTTTTTAAGATAAGATTGCAGCCTCAAGAAAGCATAGGACAGGGTAACAAAAAGGATGCAGTGCACAATACATCCTTATACCCTAAGTGACTCGGAAACATCTGAGTGTACAGAGCCATCTCCACATACAGGATGTAATGTTGTTAGAGTAAATATAGAGCGGCTGGTGTCAACAATGAAGAAAGCAAAAGCTAAAGGAAGAATGGTAGCTTGAAATAGCCAGGAGTCTCTTTTTTGAAAAAGCTTTCTGAAACACAGTTTAGCTTCTAAATGTTAATGTCAGTGAGGAAGGAAAAATGAAAAGCGGAGGGGAAGAGATGTGATTACTAGCAGCAGGTGTGATCTGGGGAGGTTGGATCTGAGCTGCCAGGCAGTTCTAGAGCTATCCAAAAAGTAAAGTATTTGGATATGTGCTTGGGTTTGTGTCACTCTTGGTTGATGATGAATCATGAGGAATCTTAGAAATATGCACAGAGAAATTTCTAGGGTGGGTCTCAAAGCAAAAGTGAAATATATTTTGTCCACATTTCAGACAATTTGTTGCTAAGTGGGTAGGCAGTATTGCTTCATAGCAGGGGCAGGAGAAGAAGCAGGGAAAACAGGAGGCTGAATGCCTAGTTTTATATCCATGGTTGGCTAGTTGCTCACTGTGCTTTTTTAATACATCTAAATTGCCTGTGTTTCAGTTTACAGCAGGGTTGTTTGGCTTAATGATTTAATGTATTTTAGATGCTTTGAGAATGTTGGATTAATGGGATCGCATACATACAAAGCATTGCTGCTGTTGTTTACATATTGTTTAGATGGTGTTTTCTTAAAAATCAAGGCACCCTCTGTCCCATGTTTTCGCACTACATACAGGTCAGAAAAGCACAAAAGTACTGTATGTCTGAAACATTTCCAGCAGCTTCCCTGGACCTGCTTCCAAAGCTTATTGAAATCTTGTTAACAGAACACTCTACCTCCCTCTGATACCTCACACTGCAAAACAGCTTTGAAGGCCTAGACTGAATAATGAAGGAAACAAGGGCATCTGGGGTCCATTATTTACCCCATTTCATAAGGCGCTTCTACAAAGTCTGCTGCCTGCCTTTTCAGATCCATGACAGAAATAAATACAAAGCCGGGAAAGAACGAGCAAGTCAGAGTTGTCTGCTGCCCTCTCCACTGCCCCCCTCCCCTTTTCTTCCTGTTTCACAGGACACATTTGTTTCATCTCAGCTAAATGTAGTTCTCTTTCTGCCCAAGACACTTGTTCTTTCCCCAGCACAGATTGTTTATTCCAAGGAACTCCTTTTTGCTTGGGAAGATGTCTCAAACACCTGTGGATGTTTCTAAAGGAGACCGGTGTGAAGCTACTCACTTTTAGATTCTTTTCAGCTTTTCCTCTTGTCAGAATGACAAGGATCTGGAGACTTGAATTGAGACTATGGCTGTGTTAGGAAAACAGGAGATATGTCAGTAAAGTGATTCCCATCTCAGTGTGCTAATTCACAGGAGAGTGTTTTAAAGTAATGGGAGTAATCTGAAATGTTAATGTATCCAAAAGGCTGAAGCTGTTGCAGAGGGAACAAGGTCTGGAAAAAAAATTTTTTTTGGGGGGGGGGGGGGGGGGAAGCCCAAGCATCTTTAAAAACGCTGGCCCTAAATGCCTCTACATTTCTCATGAAAATAAACTCCTTGGAAATGTAGCTTTCTAATGAAAACCTTTCAGGATGCTCAGTCAACATTAGAGCATTTTCTCTAGGCACTTACATAGATAGTATAGGTAAAGTACCTGAGTGGCTACACAGATGAGGAACTGTAAGTTGCAACAATTAATTTAGCAGATGTTTCTTTTTTCTGTCTATGATTTTTCTGTGACTAGATGATAATTTATACTAATTTATTAGCTGCTGCGGTTTAATCTAGTTCTCTAAAAATGTTTGCACCTGTGGCTTGTATCCACAAACTTTTGTAGCGGTTATACAGCCAATTATTTGTGAGCTAAACCCTATCCTTATCCAAGTCCTTTGCAAGAACAATCACCAAAGCTCTGTGGATTTTTTCTTTACCTTCGTAGGACATCTCCTTTATACACTGCTTCCACTTTGAAATAGTTCACTGACAGTTCCAAATTAAGTTCATTTCTTGAGTAAATGAAAGTCTGCAATCCATCTAAAATTGACTTTCCTTTTGCAACAATTCAGAAATTGCAATAAGGTTATTAATGTGTCAAAAAAAGGGCTAGGATGAAAAAAAGTAGGAGAGCTTTGGATAAGTAGTTATTAAGCTCTTTAAACTAGCTCTAATAATAATTTATTTGTCCTTGCTGAGGGTTCAGGTCTAAAAGGAATCCTAGACAGTGCATATCCTGAAATTTAGAGCTGTTATAGCCTGCTCATTTAGTTCTACCTATTCAAGCCAGTTTCCAAACTGGGATGAAGTTTGTGTTTCAGTCTCCCTTTCTATTGTTCAAGGAGCAAATCGTCTTGTGTTCGTTATTTAGTTTGGCACCAGCTTGACTGGACCTGATGTGTCTGAAAATTCATCCAGAATTAATCTCTGAGGTGCAGAGGCTGTTGCTGATTTCTTTTAAGTGCTCAAAGCTGCTTCCTGATTATATTTATAAAACTAATAGTTAACTTTTTTTTCCTCTCAGAGAATATGATAAATCTCTGAGTCCACTGTGTTTCATGGGCAGTTACCAACATGTGATCATGTGCATATCATCTAAATAAGAGACAGAAAAATCTCCCAGAAACAGCATGAGTACCATTTATCTTTCTACCATAACAATTTTAGATTTAGCCAACAAAGTATCTCATGGGATATTTAGCCAACAGCCCACACCACCAATCTCTGCTGAAACATTGTCATATTACATGTACCACTCCTATTTCTTTTAGTATTGGAGGGCACATTGCTTTGCCACTAAAAATAATTGCCAGGCAAAATAATGAGTCATTCCTTTTGAAAAGCTAACCGAAAATTTTTGTTAAATTGCACCATGACATCTCTCAGTTGTCTCTCAAGTCTCTGTAGTGCTCCATAAAGATTTACCTGTCTTCAGCATCATGCTACCCACCAATCGCTGTTTCTTTATAAAAACAGTCCCCCCAGAACACACTAAAAAAAAGCAATGTTTTTTGTCAAACGGTAGTCCACTTTCTGCTGTCTAGGTTTGTTAGACAAGAGAGGCGCAGAAGATTTAATCAAATGCTTTTTTATCTTACTTTTGCCACCATTTGGAGGTATATGCAAAGGCTATTCACACGAGTAATATGAAGGGGAATTTAAGACAGTGTTAGTCCATTTTTTGCCACTGAAGTTACTAGAAGCATGTCACTGACTGCAGAAGCAAAAAATCAACACGTTGGGTTAGCAAGGCTGACTTGGAGAGGGTCTAGGGGACTATAATATTCCATGTCCTAATGACAACCTCCTTTCATATTTGCAGGGAAATTGCATACCTTCCCTGTCTCGTTTTCACCATACTTACTGTGTGTAAGAAGTAAGAAGAATATATGAAAAAGAGTAAGAAGAATATATGAAAACCAATTAGCAATTAAATGAAAAGCTGTGTGGAAAAGCTACGCATCATCCTTTCGTTCAAGACACGGAGTAGCATAGAAACCTATATCAAAGAGGTGGTTGTAGGCTGGCTCTAATTACATACTTTGTGCTGGTCTAAATTTTCTGCGTATCTCTTTGGGTACAACACTTATTCTTTAGGCCGAAACTAGTAACGAGTGGTAACGAGTACAGCATACTTGTATGTGCTTTGCAGGCATTACAGCATTATTGCCCGATACTTGCAGTTGGTAGACATTGTAACATGGTCACCAGTAGGTTAATTAACTCTCAGGGGACGTAAGTCCTCTGACTGACCCCATGTTGCGGTATCCTACTGTCCTGTGGCCGTGGAGCTGTTACACGTGCTATGTTCTACACTGGCTTTTCCTGCAGTTCATAGCCTTGGGTTGCTCTTCATCACATGGTTCCTCTCACATTAATTCCCTAAGTTTTTTATCCTTTTAATCTCAGTTCTGAAATAACTTGGTTTTTTCCTATGGATTTCAGTATGACCTTTGCTTGTCTCCTTATACTCACTATTGTCTTTCTTGTGCATTTGGCATTTGTTTCTCTGTCTGCTGTACTCATTTTTAAATGAATTTTATAGTTTTTGCGGTTTGAGCCCACTTTTCAGAGAAGACTGTGATGGGCTAGTGACTAAGGCCCTCTTAAGTTGTACAGTTTTCAGTTGTGTCGCTAATTTGTTCCGATTAACCAAAGGGTGTAAAATGAATAAAGAATAGGTACATCCCTAAAATGTTATGACAGTTATCTACAGTTATCTATCTTGCTTTGAGGTACACAGGTAAGAACAGAAATATTATCAATTATTATGGTCTGAAAACACTGATAGGAACTCGGCTAGATCCCTCCTTCGGGAATTAACTCTCCCTGTGATGTAGTTAAATTGTTCAACTTATCAGTCTCAATTTTCTTCTCTGTAAAATGGAGCTAATAGTAATTGCTTGGTTATCTCATGGAGTGTTGTGGGAACTAATTAGAGCTTGGAGATGAAAACATGTTGATTAAGGACTGCCGGGGCCAAGAGAAGACTCAGTGAAATTGGCTGGATTTGTCCCAAACGTGATGCCTCCATCATATTTACCTGCATGTTTTCCTACTTCCTTTCATCTTGGGACACATGTGACTTGTCAGCTTACTTATGTATAAAGCTCCATACACACAGATATGGGTGGATGGGTGTTAGGGGAAGAATTTGGGGAGAGCTTAGTGGAGCGGGCAGAATAGGAAACGAGAGTTTAATCATCTGTCAAAATAGTAATACCCATCATGGTCTGAACTGTGTAATGCAGTTGTACATCCTCCTTGTTTCACAGCACACCTGATTTGGCCCTGCCATGGCGATATAAGTGGTTTAAAAAAACCCTAAAAGCTGCACCAGTGACACAAGCTGCTATTGGAGCTATTTTAAATTTTTGCTTGTCCTTCTCCTTAGCCTTCTGCCTGTCCTTCCCTTTTATCTCAGCCTTTTGCATCTTTCCTAACTACACTTAATATTCTGTCCTTACAGTTTCCCTGCCCTCTTGTCTGTATACTATTTTTTATCCTTCTCCTCCTAGCATTTTCCACTTCCAGTTCACAGGTTAATCTTGTGACTCCAGTCTTCCTATCTGTCTCTATGCCTCTGTCTGCCGTGCTCTTTGCAGAGTTATATGGTGTGATGCACATCATGCACACCCTAGTCTGCTGTTTGCCCTCTGGTTCCAGCTTGCCAAGATAGTGTCTGATTATTGGAGACTTTGAGATATTGAATGCAGGATTAGCTAGACGGCTGAATGATTAATGAACCAAGCTCAGAAGCACATTGTGTTAAGACTGAGTTTATCAAATCCATAAGGGGTTTTCTCAAACCCACTATTGTCCATCTCTTTCTGAGTCTTAGCATTTTTCTTTCCATGAAAAGTCTTCTCTCTCCTTGTTGCTAAAATATTTGTTACCTGGTCATATCCTGCCTAGTTTCCTGTTTCTTCTTGGTCTGCTCTAACGGCTAATTTCATCATTATGCTCATGTAAGTCCTCCTTGAAATATTATTGTTTTCTCTCATCTTTACCATGAAAACCCCTGCAATATCTTGGTCCATTTTATGGTCATTTCCAGTTACTTGTCAAATCTTCCCAGGCCCTTCCTTTTGCTTTCCCTTTTGCTGTGTTCTCTCAATCTCCTCTTCCCACCCTATTTCTAGCACCCTTCAGGGCTTGCAGCTGCCTTGTCCCCTCTGCAAAACATCTCTCTTGCTCATGTAAGTGGTTCTAATAAATATCATCTCCATAGCCTGCAAAGTCACTGATACAAAGCACTGATTTTGCAACGTGTATGCACATTCAAAGTGACTATGTACATCATCTGCAGGTCCTGGCCTGTATAATATTACTAAATACGTGGGTGCAAGCGTAGCCTTATGCCTGCCCATCAGCTGTGATACCTAGAAGCGATTAGTAATGGTTTGAATTTATCACATGTGAAAGTGGCTTTTAGTTGCAAGGTCTTCATCCTGCTTGTTTGTGCTTAAGACTGCATACTCTTAACAGTATGAAAGGGAGCATAAACTCAAGTGCGTTACCATTGTAAACCTTTTATCTTCCTCCATATATTTATGTAAAGATGTTGTGCACAATAAAACAGAGGCTATAGGAGTATTATGGACCTGAAAAAGTTAGAGCACTAACTTGTGGTTGCAGTCCCTGTAAGCTGATGACACTAATCGCGTAGCTTCTCAGCAATGAGCAGAAGATTGCGCAAAGCAACCGAATATCATAATGTGAAACAATGCGTGTGTGTGCAAGCTGTGAAATGTTACAAGTAATTGTATTATAGCTAACAGCACTTGCCTGCGCTGAGTAGGAATCGTGTGTCCGTAATGAGTTTAAGCAGGTATGTGTAGTAAGCAGGTGTTTTCCTATAGGCACATCTCGCATGCAAGCATGTGTTACTAGATGTACCACAGATCTGACATTCTTCTTACTGAGCTTGGGAGAAGAATGAGGTGGAAGAGGGAGGGGGAGCAAAAACCAATCAAAGAAAGCAATACTTTTTATCAATCATATTTGATGCTATTCTTTCTCTCTCTTTCATCACTTTGATCTCTCAAATAAAACTGATACTTTGGACGCTTTCCAAACTCTTAGCTTTGCAGTCTGAGAGGGCTCTGGGTTAGCTGCTGAGGGTATGTGTTTGCAATTATGCATTTGAAAGCATTTTCCCCTCCGCTGAGATAACATTCTTTTTGTGTTACCACACACTTCTGCTGTCTCGTTTTTCTTCTCCCATGGCACTGTAGGCTGAAAGGCCTCGCTGCATTCCCCCTCCTCCCTCGATCTTTGCAACTGATATCTGAATAAAATACTGTACCCTGCTGGTATTTAACCTGCTGAGCCTTTCACTTTCTAGCTGTGAAACAGACAAAAAGTGTATCGTGCAGAAACATCCTGGCAGTTTCATTTCTTAATATGCCTCCAAGGTAAGGCAAGATTGAACAGGGGTGGGAAAATTTATACTGATGTTGCTTTTAGGGAACTTCAATGCTTTATTTATGGATTAACATTCGCTGAGAAAAGCTGTACACGTAATTTTCCAAGCAATATTTTTCCATAAAAGAGAATAAATTTGAAAGCTCTTCTTTATTGAGTACCTGACTGTAATTCACTAGATAAAGATTGTAGAAATGATGATCTTTATTTTGTAGGATAGATAGATAGATAGATAGATAGATTTTTTAGCTGATAAATTCTGGCTTAACAGTAGTCAATATATGCAAGTATGTAAATTATTACTAAAAGAAGATAGACTATTTTATATGCTATGACAAACAGCCAAATTCCCTGAGTTAAACAGCCAAATTCTGTGTGACCCTATAAGCCCTTTACACTGCAACCTGTTCTACCAAACTTGATTTATTTGACCTTGGACTCACTCATTGTGTCTAAAGATTGTGTGATGTGATCCAAGAAGGAGATATTATTTCTCCAAAAAATGTATTGTATTAAGTATCAACAAGAGACATTCTGCAAGTGTAATTTAAACCTTATACATGGAGTACAGTGTTCAGACTTCAAGATACTTAAAATGACTGGGGTCAGTAAGAATTTGAATACTAATATCTTAGGTCTGATGTAACATATTTCATCCTAAATCTCTGTGAAAATTGAACATGTGGGGTCCAATCCTATAGTAATCATTCCCCCCACTGACTTCGAAGGTTGGACATATGTACTCTCTCCTCTTCATACATGTACATGAACTTGAATCCACACACACCTGTACACTGGATTTTTAAAGAGTAGTTGTTCCAGGGAGAGACGAGCCCCATTTTTGTCTTGGAAAAAGGAATCCTTTAGGACAGCGCTCCAAAAGTGAAATTGTTCCAGGTGCTCAGCACTGAAATGCCCAATGATTTTCTGGGTAGGACAAAGCTGAAGTCTTTGAAAATCTCTTTAGCTTTGAACAGAAAGCAAGGAAGGGTTTTGCAGGCCTGACAATATCTGGGACAGGTTATAGACTTCTCTCTTCTTTTGTTTTGGGAAGAACAGAGGGGAGACTTAAAGTACCAGGTGAAATAAAACCACTAGTCTAAATGAATTTCCCAGTTAAATATCCTTGATGTTAATGGTAATGTATATCCTAAGTGAGGGCAAGCTTCTATAAAACCAAGATCTAATGTCAAAACCTTACGCTAATGATTCCCAAGTTTGTTTTTTATCATGGTCATTGACTTGGACCCAAAACCAGTAATCTAGGGTTGAAAAATACAGAAATAAAATTCTAAATGAATAACAGAGTTAACTCTGAAATAATTGTAGGACAGGGAAATGACAGTTTTACTAAAGTTTTTCCTGGTGTTTTTTCCACTATTTTCTCCCAAGTTGTGACATGCTTCATTTTTACTCAGATAAGGCCCTGATGTTATAATTCTTATCTAGCCAAGTATGATTAAGCTCTTTCTAGTCAAAGCTGTGGTTCAAACAACTAAGGACTAGCTGTCTGGGCCTTAATGCCTGAGCTTTGTGAGGTGCAGGGTGTTTTCAGCAGCTGCTGATGTTCACGGGAACGTATCCTGTTTCTCCTGAAGTCCAGAGTTAGTCTTAATTGTCTTACAGGAAAGTGTAACTGGCTGGAAGGGAATTGACAGTGCTGAGTACTTGGCAGCATCTGATTTTAAAAGGTAAGCTTTTTGTGGATGAATTTCTGTTCTTTTTCTTTTCACTATGTCATGGCTAAAAACGCAATGCTGTGCGAGTAAATCACTCTGTAAGTGATAGCCATTTTGAATTCATATCTCAGAGGACTGGGTAGTCATGTCTGCTGAAAGGCCTAGTCTCGCTTTGTCGATAATTGGTGGAGTCAAAGGACTTATGCTGACTTACATGAATAAAGGATCTGTCCCCTTGCATGAACCTGCAGCCTGTTTCCGTTTGATCTCAGCACTGCTGCAGTTGTGTTTACAGTATGCTGCTTGATAAAGGACACAATGCAGAGTATCACTGAGCCTCTCTCCCCCCCATTTCTGACTAATGTCTTTTCAGTGTGGGAGCAGAATCCTGATACGCGTGACACAAGCAGAGTACGTGGGAATTAGTTCCATTAAAGCCATGCCATATGGCTTGCAGGGTACTCTGTGATACCACTATGCTGGTTGACAGTCTTTTCCTATGGATGAGATCAGCACATATTCCCTGATTTGCACTTTTTTTTAGCGTATCAAACAGAGACAGACTTTTAATTAAAAATGACATCATCATGCTGCTGCTAGCTCGTTGCAGGCAGTCCACATATTAATGCTGCTTGTTTCAGTTTTCAATGATCCTATTATGAATTGTAACCTCATTACACAAACCTTGCTATACAGTGGAATTTCAAATGGGGTTTTGTGGTTTTTAGAACTTAAACAGCTAGAATAAGCACAAAGGCAGTTGCGGTCAGGCAGCTTCCTCTCTTACCGCAGCAGTTGTGGAGATGCCATTCCAGTGACCACTGTTTCTACAGTGAGTCAGTTTCATTTTTAACAATCTGACTCAGTTCTCTTCAAAGGGGGCAGCATGTTATTCCTGCATGATTTTTGTGTGCATGACTCTGTACAAAGGGGTCAGTGCCAACTTAACTCTTTGGAATCCAGCCTCCAGGAACAGATTCTTCTGGTTGTTGGGAACTGTGCTCCTTAAAGACTGCAGGATTTTGATTGCTGTGTGTACATCTGTTTTGCCAAACATGCCCTGTGTTTTCAGCCATCAAAAAAACTGGTGGTTAGCACAGCTACTTCCACCAGAAAGCTAGCACTCTGGGTGAGCTCCACTGCACCCTGCAGCCTTTGCCAAAAGCTCTTGCAAGAAGACTGAGATAAATCAATTGCCATTCTGGAATGCAAGCATATAAATAAAAGCACATAGATGCACAAAAATGTAGAAAAAGGAAAGAAAAAAAAAGTAGTTTTCCATAGGATAGCCAGTGGCAAACAAGAGGCTGGTCCTTTCTGTGCATGGTGCGTTATGAATCTTCAAACCCCCAACAATAATCGCCAATCATATTCTCGAATCAATGATTAAGTAAATAGGAATTTATGCAAGTTCAAGCTTAGGAAAGTTCCTTTCCACAGCAGTTCAGCTGCAAGCTCTTAAAGCTCATTCATGTAGAATTCACAAACAAGGCATGCAGCAGTTTTTGACCTTAATGAAATATAAGAATGTCTTTTTCGTTCCATGTTACTCACAGTTTTGTTTTGAAGTTTTTGAGCTTCTCTTAAGGTTATGGAGTGGTCAAGCGAAGCGGAACAAGGTTTTTGAAATCAGGAAGCCTGGGCGCTGTTTCATTCAGAAAAAAAAGAGAGTTAGCAGGAGAGGGAGAAAAAAAAAAGCCTTATTCCTGTGTTTGATTGAAAAATAAAACTGCTGCTTTCAGTGAACCTTTGAAGTCCCCCAGCCCAGTAATTGTTTCACGACATTTGCAGCTTGAGGCAGCAAGAATGTTTGTGGTTGTTTTAAAGGCATCTGAGTGTGGATTCCATATGGTTTATTTTTATTTTGTTTTTTTCTAATTTTTTTCTTCCCCATTTGGAGCTTCAAGTTATTGTGCGTTGCCCGATACCCAGTCCCAGCCTTCATTATTACTACGTGAACTGTCTTTCTGTGAAAGAACTGAGTGGATACGTTGTAGCCCAAAGATTCACGCGTATTTAATTCAGACAAAATCTGTGGATGCCTCTTTAGGCAATAGTTGATTTTAGCTGTGCTTTATCGATACTATATTTGGAATGTGGCTTACTAAACAGTGTACAGTTTGCTTTCCTGAACAAAAGACCTCTTCATATGGCCTATACTTAGAGTATGATCCTCCAAATGCTTACTATAGAGCATAGTGCCTGCTGTCATGATTTCAATAGGTGGTTTGCAGTAGGCCGGATAGTAAGCCATTGGTGTCAAATAAAGGGCCTGCTTCACCACTGTGTTTTTCCAGTCGTATTGCAATGCAACTGTTTTGTTCAGTGGAACAAGCTGAACTGGATCCAAAAAATTTTGAAAATATGTACTATAGAAAGTGGAAAAATCTAAAGTGAAATTAAGACATTTAGACTTGGAAGTGTCAAACACACTTGCAACTTTCCTCTCTTCTTCCCCCATTATGTACAATATAGTAGGTAACACTACATGCATTGATAATGTGTATTGATAGGGTCTAGTCCTGAGTTTGTTTATGAATCGCTGTTTGCAAGTCGTCTTTTGAACTTTTCAAGACAAAATACAGGAGTAAGTTACAAGTCTGGAGTTTGCAGCATGGATGGCAAGCGTCTCTGATAACCGTGGAACTCATTCATTTACAACCAGGAGCACTTATACTGAAGACCAGTGTTAGCATTTTTGTCCAGTGTGGAACCAGTCCTAGTGACAGAAGAACTGAACCTAGTCTCTTCTGAAGATAGAGTCAAACTAGAGGACACTATGAGCTTGAACCAGAGAGGTTCCTCATTTCCTTCAAGTTACCAAATGACACCCAGCTCTGACAGAGTCTGGCCTGCTTCTCTGTGCAGTTGCAGTAGTCTGTCTCATTGGTGTGGTACTGGTCTATGGGTCTTGAGAGCAGTTAGTACACAGGTTCTAATGTGAGAGACCTGCAAGTACAAGGCTATGTCTGTGTTAGCAGGTAGTGCAACAGGATGGGAGCAGACCTCCAGAGCAAAACAGTTGGTGCTGAGGACCAAGCTGTTTGCATTGCAGGAATTTTACTTTGGACTAGCTATATGTGGGACCAGTTTTGTGGACTGAATGTCCACTGTTGATTGGAGTGGATTGGATGGTCTCCTGGAGTGCAGCTTCCAGTTTAGTTTTGTCTGAAAGGAAACAAGTCCCTGCTCTCCGAGTCTGTCCTCTGATGGGAATTGAAGTGTAGCAACTGGGGGCAATGGCGAGGTGCACTTTAAAAGCATATCTCTGACTTGAACTAAAACACTAATATGCGTGCACTTGAAAAGGCTGATGGGTCATTTCTGCAACTATCTGTGCAAGTAATTTTTACTCATGACATTTTTACTGTCATTTTCTTTAATGCAACAATTTCGGGAAATAAAGATTATGTCTTATCTAAATGGGATCACTGAGCTTATGTCAGTTAGGAAATAACACAGTGCCAGTGAATGTTCCTGATCACTTGTGGTGTTACATGGTTAGAATGGCCCCTGGCATGGTTTGGGGCAAATTGTGCTCTAGATAATTCCTCAGCAAGCTTGAGAGCTAAGAGGGGCCAGGGACTATTCCTAGTAGGCCACTGGAAGTGGCYAGCCTATTTTGGAGAGTAAAAAAATTAAATAGTATGGGAATGGCCCCACTGTGCTTGTTGGCATAAAGGTCAGGGAAGGGGCTCTGATACTGTTTAGTGTGTGAGTGTAGATGTGGCCTGAGTGACCATAATTATAATAAGAACAATTGCCTACCATAATGAATATCAGATGAATAAAGTAGTCAGATATATGTTAATCAATGAGAAATGAACATAAAAGCTTCTCAAACAAAATGTTGTAAAGGCAAATTAATGTTTAATATGATTAATGTACTTTATTCATGGTTATCTGTTGAAGGGAACTCTGCGGTGTTGTATGCTTTCACAATACATACGCTGTGTATTACCTTCATTCCAGTCATATTGTCCTAGTTAAGGAGTTCTGGAAAATTTAATTACAAAATAGTGGAGAAAAATAACCAATGATAATACACTCTACAGTTTACCTAAACCTAGGAGCCTCTTTGCAGGGAATCAGGTGATCCTCAGAATCAATAACAGTGACTGGACAAAAAAGACATTAACTGATGTTAATGATGCTTGGGTGACTTTGACCAGGGAGCTTTCTTCTAAGTACGACCATATCAACTACCGGCCTAAGCAGAAGAGAAAGGGAAGTTTTAAGGGACAACTTTGGGTTGGTTTGTTTGTTTTTTCATTTTAGGCATATATTTTCCAAAATTGAAATCTACTATAGTTTTAGTGTAAGAATAATAGTATTTCCAATACCAAGCACAATCCTTTCCATCAGCAGACCTCAGAATACTCAGTAAATATCAGTTAATTAAGCTTCAACACCTCTGAGTGGACATGTTGGCTACTGAGTGTTAGCATGTCTGTACGATCGTACAGAGAAAATGTCAAGTGATTTACCTGAGATTCCATAGAAAAATCTATGACAGAGAAATAGAGCTGGCTTGAAAGGCATTCACTAGAACCCACAAAACTGAACAGAGGCAGATGTCTGCATTACGAGAAGAAATACACAACTCATTTAAGACACGATCCTGAAACAAATGCCTGTTTTCTAATTGCGTTTCATTGGGACAGATTTGTTGAATAGGTACTAAACAGCAACAAGAACTTGTATGCTGTTTGAACAGAGGATGTTTTTACCCAGTGTCTTACCCATTATGAAGCACATCATCACGGAGAACTAATCATGCTCATATTTCATCACTTACTCAGGGATTTATCAACAGAGTGCTGAACTAGGTATCCATTGCTGCTTGGGCTGAAGATTCCATATTTTGGTAATCCATAATGTGTGAATGCTTAACAAGCATGAGGCCGCCATGAATTTCCACTGTATACTGCGTGGGGAACATAATACCATAATGTGGTATGGATCAAGATGGAACCAGCCAGACACAACTTTCATACAATATTTCTGTGTCCGTGCACACTGCATTCATACTGATTGTGCAGCAGTATCTTTCATAGCTAATGGTGACACTCTGAAGCCCAGTTGTGCTTCCTTATTTTATTTTAGGAAAATAAACTGTACCTGCTTTTTGGGCCCTATGTTGTAAATTATAGAAAACATTATAGATTTTTGGAAAGGCAGAGAAATATAATGAATATCAGTTCAATAAGCTTTTAAAAGACTAATATACTAGGAAGTGACAATTATGTAAGCACTCATACACTGATAATAGCACTGAAAGTTCAGCATAATATTGAATTTTGGAATGTTTGCATCAGGGATTATGTCTGCAGATTTGAAAAACAGCATTTATTAAGCTTTAAGAAACTTAGGTGTATGAGCAAAAATACAAAGGAGAAGGAATAAAATTTAAGTGTTGTACACAATACTAAAAAATGCCCAGGGAGGCTATCAGCATCACAGAAGAACTTGGTCTTCAAGCAGTGGGTGTCAAAAATATTTGTTGCCAGATTTTATATGCCAAAGCCAAATCRGATGAAGATGTCCAAAAACCCCTAAGAAACTAAGACCAAATCTAGGATAAACTGTGGAATTTCTGTAGTTCAGGGCAAATGCTACACTGATGAGGACTGTATAAGGAAATAGAGGAGGCAAGTCCAAGCTGTGGTCACTGGAGCACGTGGGACAAGTGGCAGCTGAAAATCATTCCTGAGAAGCAGGAATATATGGAGGGGCTAGCCGGAGCTCAGCTTCATGCCACACTGCTAGACAGTGCTTGAGCTAGCTATTTCAGGCCTTTTCAGCAGTCATTATGGCAAAGTTGCAGTGTAGACAGACGCTCAGGCTAAGAAGCAGATGAGCATAACAGTGCATTAGGACCTAACGCCCAGCAAATGGGACTAGATCATCAGAAGGAGATGGCAGGCACTGGAGTTGTAAGTCAACTTGCAAAAATGTTTGTCCCAAGAGAAAYAGAATATTTGTGATGCTATTACTTTCTGAATGTGGAATGTGCTGTGAAACAATGGCTCCTGCTTTAAGGGTTTTCCTTTTACTGATGCCAAGCACACACTTCTTACAGATTGTAAATCATAAATTATAAATTGCACTAGCATTTGGGGGACGGGTATCCACAAGAGCTGAAGGGAAACCTGTGGTGCAGCTTCTGGGCAATAAAATGGCTAATACCAACCCACTGTGGCACTGCTGAAGAGGGACCACTTCAGTGTGCTGATGTAGTTTTAAAGAATTGGTTAGTTTGCTGGAGACTTCTGCTAATTATAGGGCAACAACATCATACCTGTATGTCTGACCTTACATCCAAAGGAAAAACACACATGTCCTATTCAGAAAGGTTTTGGCAGTGAAATGATCTTCTAGAATATAATCTCATCCTGTAGTCCTTCCCCCCCACCATTTTTTTTGAGATGCAATGTTACATTTATGTTCTGCATGGCTTGGGGTGAGCCAATTGACAGAGAGCAAGGCTTTAGAAAAGAGCCCTTTAAGTCACATCCATTTTAATTGGTGTGGTGTAATTATGCTCCTGTAGTCTAGGATAATCTAACTACCCTGGAGAGTAGATCTGAAAAAGCTGTGGGRGCTCCATTGTGGTTGGGCAAGCTAGGAAATGTCTTATAAATGCACACTGTATCTGACAAGACTAGACTACATTTGTTTGGTATTTTAAATTCCACTAATTTTTGAATGTCTTTGAATTACTTATTCTTCTTTCAACATCAAAGGAAAATACAGGACATTTTTACTTTTAACAGTTTTGTGCTATAATAATTATCCTGTTGCTCCAATGATAGGGTTGCATGCTTCTTGGGTTTTTGAGATTATAAAAGGAAATGCTGCTAATTATAGTTTGATAGAAATTACAGGTCTGGTTCTTTATTTACTCAGTGGAGTTTACTCAAGCTGGGTCAGATCCTGCAAGGTGCTAAGCTTCTAATGCCCATTAATTGCATCTGAAGCTTATGGGGAGTTGAAGGCATTCTGCATCTCTTGAAAGTACTTGGCACCTTGTATAATCTGTCTTTGGTAACACTTATTGGTGATATTTTGTCATGTGAGCATAAACATGTGTCTACAGAAATGGGTTTTAACCAAGCCCTTGGATTAGAGAACTCCAGACTGTGATGAAATTTGGTTCCAGATCCAAACTTTGTAGCTGACTTCTTTCTCTAAAACTGGCCAAATGAAACCACAGGATATAAACATTTTCTTAAGTGTGGGAAAATTCAGTTCAGTTCCAGTTCACCTTTTCACAGTTCAAACCTAGTTCTACTGGATGGCAATTTTTCACCCTTCAGAAGCCATAATGATTCATTTATGTGAAACATTTTGATGAGCAATTAGATTTAAGATGATCCTTTTGAATTTCATGCAGCTCTCTATGCCTCAAACAGTCTCTCTGAAGTCTGTACAATTACATTATCCTTTTTCTCCACATACTTTCACAAAATTTCCTTCAGTTTCCTTTCAGTTTCAGTTTCAGTTAACATTTCACCATCAGTTTTTCCTAATCTTCCTATGAGAGGGCTCTATATTGAACCGTTAGAAACTTGAAGGCTAACATCAATAACCATGACATGATTTTTTTTCCTGTGTGTGATATGTTGACAAAATGAGTCAGAATGCACATAATTTCAGATTCCTTCAGTTTTCAGTGGCATGTGTTATGTTCATTCTCTAGTCCTCTATTCTAAGTTAAAGCAAAATTGACTGAGGGAAGAAAATCCAATTTACAATCTAAGTACACATCTGGAAGTCTTTGGAAATTAAGAGTGCTGAACAGGTTGTGTCTATAATGTAAATAAATTACTTCTTATCTAATATCATTTTTAATTCTTCCTTTGCAGTAACTTAGCAACTGCAATATTCTGGCATATCCATTTTATCCCTTGAAGACTTCTTGTTATATAAGAAGCCTCGTCACCATGATTTCCCACTGCACTTTTTACATAGTAGGGGTTGTCACCTGAGTTTGCTGTGGCCATCACTCAGCCTTCTGCCAGGTCTTTGAGGGCCATAATCTGAAGTCCTTCCCTTCCATTAAGAAAGACAGGGTTGTCCCTTACTAACACCAGCTGCTCCGTTAATGCTGGCATTTGAAAGCTCACCAGGCTATTTGGGGACTTGTTTATTTGATGTGCAAGGGTTGGGTGACTGGGAGGCAGGGTAGGAGATGGCAGATACTGGCTACCCTTTTCCTGACCTTGATCAATCTGTGTATGAGCAGCAGAGTTTTGGGCTTCCTGCCCCTGACAGCTGCACCCTGGACAGTAGCAAAAAGAATGACAGAACTAGAGAAGTCCAGGGAAGGAAGTTTATGCCACATGGAAGAGCCGTATCCTGAGGAAATTGAATGGAGTATGTGTGTATAACTATATGGACAAATATAAACTTTTATTTTTAAGGAATTAAGAGCGTTAAGTAGTAACAAGAATAGGTCGGAAGAGGGGAAAGATGCACATAATAATGGCAGTGAGCCCAGGGTCACTTTTTCTGAAGACAGGGAGACAAATGTTAAAGGGATGGGGAGGATTAGTGACTAAGCATGATTTCTACAAAGTATTTTTCCTTTTGATATTAAAGCAATTTGCAGCTGGCAGAGTTCTGCACATTTATAGTCTGTATCAACACTGGGTTTCATCAGTTTTGTTTTGGTGTATCTGTAATCTTTAATTAACCCCTGAAGCTGTAGCTCTGATCTGTGTAGAGCCCTTTGGGCTTCAGCTGGGGCTGAGGTGCCCCTATATGGAAACACAGGAGGAGAAAGAAGGTGGATTTCTCGTGGTGCAGGTCATGACTTCGTGTGTATTTGTACAGCAGTTGGCATATGAGCATTCAGGCTCTGAATGGCACGTTTGGGCACTATGTGATAAACTTAATAACAATAGTAAGTATAAACAAGGGCATATTATTAACTGATCCTAAAAGAAAGATTTTTGCTCTGTGAAAGCTGACAGGCTGTGAACAAGGGGACAAATCTTTGCCTCTTATGGAAACAGAGAGGAAGAGCTGTTGCTGGAGTATTTGCTAGCCTGGGAGCTCTCTTCCATGCATTTTTATGTGTACTAACTGCTGTTCGAGGAATGGAGTTGCTGCAGATTTATCGAACAGGTCATGTGAATTTCAGCAGTAACATATGATCTTCCTTCCTTTCCTGGAGCATAGGTTGTCCTTCCCTCTATAAGTTTTAAATGCCTGAACTCTTTTATAGCATCTTTCCAAATTATGGCATGAAGTCCGTCTTCTGTGCTTCTTCCTAAACACACAATACACACCTGGAGTCTTACATTCTGCAGCCCGAGTAATGTAGATAATGGCATAAACATTTGCTGGCACAGTGTATTATACAATGCATGTTGAGCTGTTGTAGAAAGTCACTTGGCCAAATGTGGATCTAGGGAAATCACAAGAGATGTCAGACAGAAAATTACCTTAAGTTTTGTGGCATATAAAGTTAACGTTCATATGCATGTATGAAAGAAAACGGGATAGAGAGTGTCAGTTGGAAAACAACTGGCCTAGGCTGTGAAATGAAGGAAGCCATTGCCAGAAAATCTATTTTTGGCCATAATTATTGCAACTGTAATTTACTTTTTCTTCTGTTGCCTGAGAAACCTTGAGAGTATATTCCTTAGGTCCAGGAGCACTTGGAGACTTCTCCATGAAGAACCTCAGGTTTGCATTAGCCGGGAGCCAGCATAGGGGGGTTTGTACGTTTGCTCTCTGGCTTTTATTTCAGTAGTAGTGATAGATTATGAACAGAGCTAAGATTCCTGTAATCAGCGCTCATATCTTGCTAGCCATAGGATTTTTATCCCTAATTTGAAGGAAACTTTGAATTGTTACTCTTACTAGATTAGAGAGATTTTTTGTTACCCTTGACCTGGCTGTTATCATGCCTGCTGTTGTTTCAAAATTGTGTCACTGTCACTGATTAGATTTTTTTTATTCTTTCTGAATAACTGTGAGTAACAGGTTGTTTTCAGAATTTTCTGGTGGTGAAGCCAAAGAAAATTCCTCAGTGAAAATAAACTGGGATTATCTTTTGATAATAGGTTTAAGCCTTGTCTCTGTTGAACTAGTGTAACTCATGAGTAAAATGTATTGAAGCCATTAGAGTTTATTCAATGTAAAGCCGTAAGGTAGGGTCATCGTCTTTGAGTGGTTGTGTACGTGCCAAAAGACAATACGATCCAAGCGTCTTTTGCATTTTTTTCAGAAACATTTGAAACTGTAAAAGTTCTCAAAGAAAACTGCTGAATGAAAATAATTTGAGGAAGGAAATCTGCAGTTATAAATTACAGAGCAATTTACTCCTCATGGTTCCTTTCCAATTATAAACACTTTTGACTATCTGGAGTATTCATTTCCAAGGATGCATTTTTCTCTGTCTGATAGATGGGTCTGAAATCTTAAAAGTGGAATATTACAAGTGGATAGGAGTAGGAAGACAGTGAAATGGTTTTTAAGTGTGGAGGAACTGAAAAGGTTTTCAATAATTTTATCTCATTTAAACAACATTCTCTCTCTCAGGATGTCTAGGAATTAAAGAAAGGAAATATTTACATTATAATTATATTTCTGTTTATTTAATTAAGTTATTAAACAGGTCTGGAATACAGAAGCAGCTCCCTTTCGTCCTAATTGTTTCTCCTAATGTTGCAATTACAGCATTATTGAAAGAATTCGGCAAAGAAAGGCCTGCAATCTCTGTCAGGATGCAGCAGGAGGGCTGGGGGGGATTTGTTCCATGGGAAAGAGAAGCAGTGAAATGGATTGCTCAGCTGCCCCCTCTAAAACAACACAGCAATCAGTTTTACAAAAAGAGACAAAAGTCTGCAATGAATGGGGGGGTGGGGAAGGAAAACTTCCATCCAAAAACATGAAGAAATCTCTCCCTAGCTATTAAACAGTTTACATAGGTCTGCATACGAGGAGATTTTTTCCAATCCTTCCACAAAACCTTCTAGAATAGTAATTTTTATGTCAGGGACATTTATATTAAGAAGCCCACAAAGCCACAGTCTACTTTCCATAGACGTAACTTTCATGGATCTGTATATAAAGTTTCCATTAAAAAAAAAAAAAGCACTGAGTGTTTTATTTACCATTTGGGGTTTTGTTATTTATTTCTTTATTTATTCTATTGCCTTTTTCCTGAAGATCCTTTTCCCATTCAGGAAATCATGGTAAAGAGTATGAGGATAAGAAGCAAAAGGAATGTACAATTATGGGTATCACAGTAACTTCACAAACATATTCATCCAGTATTTCACCTTTTTTTACTAACTTTCTTCATTTAACTGAAGTTTTTTTTTTTATATCGACGACTTTTTATGTGCTTTAATGAATTCTGGGCTGTAGAATCAGAAGTATGGGCTACCCATTGTCCTTATTGGCTTGAGATTCCTGAAAACTAATAGTACATATGTATCTATCTGCTATATTAGATCTAACTCACTTAGTTTCTTTCATGCTGATACCTGAGCTGCTCATGGATAATTCAAAGTTGTTAAAGGCTACTGGTTTAATATTCTTTCCAACTTATCCTTAAGCACTGATGACTATATGATGTTCACTTTTGCAGAAGCACCCAACTGATGCCATTTACCAAGTAGAAAGGATGCTTTTGAAAAAGTCCTTTTACAGGAGGAAGGTTAAAAGATTAAAAATCTCAAGAAAGTCTTCATGCAAAGGGTAAGATTTACAAAACCCTTTTAAAATTCAGTCTCAGTGGTTGACATGGGGATGAGGGAGAAGAGAGATTGGTGCTGAGGTATCTCTGGAAGAGAAGTTGAGGGATTCAGAAACAGGAGAACTGCAAAGCTGAATGCATGGGTATAATAAAATTTTTCCAAGAGATGAGTATCTTATTTTAGAGAAGAAATAAAAAGTCTTTTGTAATTTTTAAAGATTCACTGAAGGTGTACAAAGTCTTGTAAACCACTTATCAGTATTTCTTATGTCTTCTGAATCAAATGACATTACATAACCTCACAAATAGAAAAAAAATCCACAAATGTCAAGAAGAAGTTCCGCAGAATTTAGCTTCTGGAGGTTTTTTCAGTGGCTCTATGGAGAGTTCATTTAAACAGCTGGTAAGCTGCTTTCACTGTCTTGTTCATACTATGTGCCAAAAGGGAGCAGTGGGGAAAAAGCCGAGGGGCACTCATGGGCCAGGGGCAATAGGATCTGTGTCCTTCGCCTCACTAAGGTGCCTCAGACCAGCCAAGTTCTGCTTCCTGACCCCAGCTACCATCAGCGAGCTGCTCTGGGCCATTGCTTTTAAACAGAAATCCCATAGAAAGCCACTGATGGGAAGTGCTGAATATAATAAATGACATGTTTTTCTTGTACTTATTATTATGCTTATTCACATGCTAGACAAAGAGTAGGTGAAGCTGAAGTAGGGATCCAGCAAGGGCCATTAGATTGGTTGCCTGATACTCAAACAGGCGGCCAACAGACAGAGCCTGCAAAAAGACTGGTGGCATGTAGCAGACTAAAATCATGGAATAACAAGGGAGGACAGAGTAAGATGAAGCCCACCTCTGTTGAAAGTGAATGCCTGTTTCACGTCTCTGAAATCTGTTTTCCAAGTATAGGACACGACACTGTTAGTATCGCATGCAAATACAAACCAAGTTGTATATTGACTTCAGGTACAGATGCATCAATAGCACTGGCTTGAAGGGAGTGCCCCTCAGGCAGGCAGCGTGAGCCACTGCATCTCCTCTTCCTCCCCATCCCCTGGCTTGGGGAGGGTGGGCCAGGGCAGCCTGTTTTGTGCCGATCCCAAGCAGCGGGAGACTATCCACATTGCGCTTTGACACAGCTGGATTGAGGGAGGGGGAGCCAATGACTGCGCCATTCCCTCCACTCCCAATCTAGTTCCTAACAGCCGTTTGCTAAAACATCTTAGGCTCTGCCATCATATGCAGATTAAAACTCATGCAAGATTTAAAACCAGCGGTGGAAATCATCCTAAAACCATCCGTAAACTTTGTGGAGTGCCAAACACTGTTCAGAGTTGAGGAGACTTTTAGCTTCTCTTTTAATGGGGCTGAGACTGTGGCCTTTCTCAGCTCAAAGGAGGGAGCCAGCATAGTTTTTTGGCCCACATACTGTGCCTTCCTCCGGCTCCAGCTCCAATGGTCCATAAGGAATGCAATGGTATGCAGGGAATTGGAAACTCGGAGACAAGTGCAATTGCATTCTTCTGAGGTTGAGCTTTTCTTGCTTTTCCTGTTGTAGGACTTTTCCATTGCTTTAGGATGAGCGTGAGGGACTGGATCTAAGGGTTTCCCATTTATGCAGCTTTGTCGCCACCCAAGCTGACAGCTGCCCGTTTGGCTAAGAGTGTGGCATCTAGTAGTAGGAGAAACTTCTTGTTCCAGCTGGCACTTTCTTATCTAACAGTCAGAGCTTTGTAAGTGTGGACAGCTGCAGTTTCAGAAATTGGCTTTATCTGTATCAATTGGATTTGTGAAGTCAGTGAAAGGGCATGAGGCAGATTCATGGGATTTCCTGTTAGTATTAGTAAATGGAATCTACTGCAGAATTTTAAAAGAATAGGAGACTCAGTCGATGACACTTAAATGAGGTCTGTGGTTAAGGAAGACTACAAAAAGGAAAAATCACTGGTCAGTGAATATGCTGGGTGTGATGGGCATGATTTCCAGAAATCTTAAATCATCTTGAAACAAAACTGAGAAACAGCTACCATGTTTGTTTATGCACCGTGGATAGCAAAACGGTCACTAGGAAGCAGGTGTTGTATTAAATATGATGGTCAGCCTGTGATGCAACAATATTTCAGGTTTTAAAAAGTATGTGCAAGGAATGGCAGGCATCTGGAACCTTACAGACGTTCAGCAGAGGCTCTGTTAGGACCTGTAAAATCTCCTCCCAGCTCTCCTATTGGTTTGCTATGTAGCCGTGAGCAAGTCGCATACCTTTTCTCTGTCTCAGTTTCCCAGCTTACAAAAGGGTTTGATCATGCTGAACACTGGGAGGAACTTTGTGAAAGGTATGATGCAGTTATGTAATAGTACAGAAATAAAAGTGTCCACTGAACTTCCACTCCCTTTTTCTGGTTTATGAGATGGGGGTAGAGAAGAAAGTGCTTATCTGCTTACATAATGCTGTGGGTACTGTACAGAATTTCCCCAGGCTGTACCAGATGTACTGTGAGGGAAACTGTTGACAATGCATTTAAGTTCTTAGCTGGGGGTTTCCTAAATTTCAAACTTACTATAAAGTGGCTGGTTTGCAAGGATTTTTATTCGTATTTGGTTACCTGGGCCTAACCTTTACTGTAAACTCAATTTTATATTCATACCAGTGCAGATATTTTCAGGGTAATGAATAGGAGAAAAAAATTTTTTTTACGTTCATTGTTTCAATATTTGACAATGAATAAGAAAGTCTCATCACTCTGAGTGATCTGTGAAAATTTGCAGACAACTAAGTGAGATTCCCTGTGCCAGAAGAGTCCTTTGTCAATTCTGCTGGGATATTTAAGATGTCACTTATCCTACCTTTCAGTCTCCCCTAAACCATGCCAGTGGTTCGCACTCTGTAGCCAGGAGAGCACACCAAATGTGTATCTGCACCTGCTGCCTCTATCAACAGCTTGGGCTAAGGTGCTAAGCCGTGAATTGCAGTGGCTGAAGTGCCAATATAGGTTCTGGTCTCCTGACTCTGCTTTGGATGGGAATGTAGCACAGGTGGAGAGCCAACAGCAGAGGGGAGTAGTGTCTTCAGACTCTGGGGCTAGACTTACCAGGGACATCCACAGGACTCTTACTTTGTAACTTAGCGCTGAGGACACTCATTGGAGAGAGGGAGGAAAAGAGGTCTAGTCCCATGGCTACTTTTTAAGTTTTCTCCCCTGTTTCTGATGTAATCATAGGATCCCTCTTTTGTAAGATTTGAAATCCTTGTACGTTGGTAAGAGCAAAAGTGTCTTGTATTTGCAAGCCTCCTGCAAACACTAATCACAGAGGGATTTGAAATTTGGCTAGTGTAGTTCTACTGCTTTCAGTTTATTGTTTGATTAATTTTACAACAGTGATACTTTTTCTGAAACCTTGTTATATAGCATGTGATTTTGCATGACTGGTTACTTCCTAACAAAGGGACACCTATTTTTCTGTAGGAAGTTACAACCCATGGTTATTGCCCTGTCTTCCAGAAACCCAGTGGGCAGCCAGTATGGCCCCCATGGACTGAATCACCTGAACAACGCTGCTGATTTTTTCTAAAAGCAATGGGATGATTCCTTATACGCTAATAATACAAAACCCCATAATCTCCCATCCTTGCAGCAGAACTGTAAGACAAGATTGTCTTTTGGTCTTTCCAGAGCAACAGAAGTGGTGCTTTTTATCACATGATTAAACAGTGCTGAGAATTTTAAAGAATATTAATCAGCAAAGAGGAAGTTACTATCAGCATATGTTTTGTTTTTTAAGAACTGTATAGTTTCATACGACCATATGTTCCTCTTGCATGGAGTTGGTGCTGTGCAAGTTCAGGATCTGCAAAATGCAAGCTTAGAAAATTGATCCGTAACATTGCCAGGGACCCAGTGAGAAATCATATAGAAAGAGTGATTATAAAACCTGTGGGGTCTAGAGCCATGAGCTGCCTGCTGTCTACATGATTAAGATGATTTTGATGGGTAATATGAGCCTTTGCTTACAAAAATACAATGGAGGTGTCACCACATACCTTTAAGCTGGACTGAAACCTTTCAATCAACAACTGAAGCACAAAATCTTATCAAAATCAGCTGGACTTTCTCCATATGGGAGGCCCCTGACACATTTATATTTAGCACCAGTGACATACATGTGATTACCATTTGCACTGCATTTCTCATGATAATCTAATCATATGTAGGGTTTTTTTGACCAGTACCATCTGTAGCATTGTCTGCACACTAACATTTTTCTCTTCAAACTTTCTTTGGCATGATACCAAGTGGGAGGTTTCCCACTGTTTGGGCTTTCTAGGTTGCATTTGGAAGAAGTGAATATACTTTTCTTACAACACAGTAGTACCAAGGCTGCAGTATAGTGGGAAGGCTCACTAAAAAGAGCAGCCGCTTGCTCTCAGACAGAGAGATCTTTATTTTAGAATCATTAAGGCCAGAAGGCAGAAGGAGCAAAAGTCTATTGTGTGTGTGTTGGGGGGGGGGGGGAGAGGTGAGGCATAGTCTTTGTGTCTCTACCTCTATGCCTCAAAAAAATGGCAGATGCTTCTGTGGATATTAGACACTTAGAAATTTAAACAATCAGCATATGGAAAAGAAAATAAATGTTTAATAGCTACATCCTTGATGGGTAGGTGGGTAGGAAGGGTTGCTTTATATGCCGCATGTGCTACATGTGGCCAAGCACTGCGAAACCTACCTTCCAAACACGCTTAAATTTGGGCCAGGCTCTTTACTTGCTTTATTTTATTTATTTTTTGTTAAGATATGTTCCTTTATATTTAAAAGTATCTTAATCATATAGCCTCTGATCTTCAAGGGCCTCAGCACTCTTGGTTCCAGCCACGCACAGAAGTTAACTTCTAAGTTGACTGAACTGCTCATAACCTAAAGCTCAGAACATGTGTAATTGTGGTGTCTGCTCCAGGGCAGGATGCTGAGCACCCATTAGACTCGAATTCCTAAAAACTTCAGATTGCATTGCTTTCTGTGGGAATGGGCTAAGTCTCTGCAAGATGTTACTAGACAGGCCAAACTGTTTCCTTCTATCCCAGGACACAGCTCCAAGTATTGTGTGGGATTGTGGGATCCATCCTGGTATACGCATGTATACTGGGCCTTGCTACTCTCATCTTAGCTTGTATAATTCTTGTGCTCAAAGTTTTCCCTTTGATGGATAGGTTTTCTTTTCTATCTTGTTTGAAATACAGAAAGAAAGGAAATGGGCCTATATTCACTTGGAGGTAAATGTATAGCCCAGCCTCAGAGGTCAAGTTTACAGTTCCCCCCCCCCTTTTTTTTTGAGAAAATATGGCTGAAATTTTATGTTTGCAGAAAAAAGTCAGAGCCTGATGCATGTCATATATTTTGGAGGATCTGGATTGAGTATCTTGTGTAGATTTAATATCAAATCTAGCCACTGCTCAGACAGTATTTGTGCTGTCTATTCCTACACATTGGAGAATATTGACACTGGTGCTGTGAGTATAAGCTTACTTGGCAGGCAACCAACTGACAGATAAGCATCTGATATTCTTTTATCCAGTAAAGCTTGTTTTTTTTTGTTGTTTTTTTTGGGGGGGGAAATATGATTAGGGAAGCTCCTTTTCGCTACTTATTTCCTCTGACTTAGTGCAGCCCTCGGCTGTCTTCTGAGCTAAAAGCTGCAGCTAAACAGACTTTTTTCGTGCTGAAAAGCATGTCTCAACTTTTTTCTCTCAACCATCATGTAGGTCTAGTTGCACTGTTGATTCCCATTACATGTCTGCTGGGATGTAAATTATTTCAGTTCCCCCACACCCCGCCCTCTGTTCTTGTACTTTCAAGGGGTTTAATCCGTGAAGGGGACTACTTCAAAGCTCTCAGAAGAAACTCATTTCTTGATGGATAGAAGGGCCAATAAAACAAAATTAGAGTTTTATCTCATTGTCTCTATAGGAATGAAGTATAATAATTATTTCAGGCAAATACATGTTGGATACAATAATTAAGATCACTATCATGTCTTTAAGGACAAGCAGATTCTAAAATAAGCATTAGTAATGGGATTAAACATTATTGCAGTGCCCCAGATCTCAGCACTGCCAAAGTGCCTAGCAAATCTGAGTGTATGAAGCTTGCTCTCTGAAGGAAAAGGAGACAAAAATAAATTTCTGCACTTTACAGAACTTTATTGGCTTGTGGCCTGTTAAATAGCTTAGGCTACAGTCTGCAAAAATGTCTTGGGTGCCTGAAGGAAGTGGAAATGAAATGGAATTTAGTATTTGTGTCATCAGCACAGTCCAAAAGCCTGCCGCCTGATGGGTTAGGTGGCAGTGTTTTCACCAGTGCAGTTCCCTGAGAATACTGCTCCAAAGCAAAATTGTCAGCTTCTCAGCAGGGCAGAGCAGTTTGACATTTAAGCTCACTTCAGATCCTCAAACTAGGTATCCCTATGTCTAAGTCTCCAAAGGACCCCCTACATTTGGTGGTCTTTGCCTAAATTAACAGACTTGAATTCTGTACAAAACCCAGAAATCATACACATTTCCATTCAAAACTCAGGGAGGAGTAGGAGCCTATAGTAGCACTTGCTCAGGACATGGGAAATCCAGGCTTTATGGCCTCCTAGACTGGGGGGGGTCATGCCAACATGTCCCTCCTCCTGGAGCCACCTAGTTCCTAAAAAGGTGTCCAGCCCAAGAGCAGGACTCCTGAGCCTACCTACGTCTCTTTGTGTATCTGAGCCTCAGCATTTATTGGAAACATTTATGGAATGGTTAAGTACGAAAGTTGTTCGATGTGTTGCCTGGTAGTTGTTTTTCTTCTGCATGGCAGAATAGTTAGTTTGCAACCCCAAAAGACTAACTTTCAAGAGTATTAAATCAGTGCAAATCATGAGGTAAGGCTGCCATAACAGGAGAATCAGTTAGATGTAAGCGTCACATAAAGTATGCCACTTGTAGAATATAATTTCCAACCATCTGGACTAAGTTTGTGGAAAGCTGCAGACCTGACCCTAGGTGCAGTGGCTTGCGAAATAAAGTTAGAAGTTGGACATTTTCTCTTCTCCAAAGATTTGTTCTTTTCTTCTTTCTTTCTCCTAATCTGCCCACTTCAGTTGTCTGTGTGGGCTCTTGTCCATATCATTCGCTCATACTGCTTCCTCCTCCCTGTTTTCAGTTACATCACTGTTCTATGTCAGAGAGGCATTTGGGGGCTGATTCTGCAGACATTCATTTTTGTGTGGAAAATGTTTTCATTTCAGAACTGATGAGATTGGGCCTCATTAATTTCAGACTAATTAGCTACTCACAACTGAGAACCATCCGGAGCAAAGAGCCTTCCCACAGGACAGAAATAAATTAGTTCTGCTAACTGGCCTGACCTGCTATCCAAATGTATTTAGTGATTTTTTTTCCAAATAGTGTAAAACAGAAATAAGTGGCAGCAATAAGCAAAGCTCTAATTTCACTGCTCACCTCAGTCAACAGAGTCTGCTACCATGTCTAAAACCTGGCTTGTTTAAAAGACAGGTAGGGCCTATGGGAAGGGGAAGAGTACAGACTGGACAGACTTGTCCTAAAACATACCATTCATTCAGTTTATTCAGTGGCTCTTCAGCACAACTCTTTGGAATCAAACATTAAAAAGGGGGGAAATTAATTTGGCAGGTAGGAGAACTCGGTGCTTGGTAGCAGATGGAACAACCCTGCAATGCCACAAAGCTGGACCTCCCTGGCTTCAGTTAGCTGGATCTCCCACTCCATTCTTAGACTCTGTTCTCTCTCCAATGTGGTATTTGTTTTGGTTTCTCCTTTTAATGCTCCTTTCATAGCAGCCTGAGGACAACCAGGGGTTAGAGTCTCAATAGCTGAATTAATTGCCAAATAGGGCTCCTTGGGAATTTGGCCCAAGAGCAATAATAATGGAAATACTTAGCACTTGTATTATGTAGCTCTGTGCTTCTTCAAAGCATGGTGCAAAATGTGAGTGTGCCAAATATTGTGTTGTTTCATCAAAATAACTGTCTTCCTTCTGGAAAGGATTCCTCCATTTCTGTACCTAGGGGATAAAGACAAAATGGAATGACAAGAAGTAAAGTTCTAAGAATACGGGATCAGTCATGTATGCTGCGGGAAGTGTCGAAGGACAGTGTATTGATTTGGTTCATTAACAGATGAGAGAATGGTATTTTGGCTTTATAGTCCCTTCAGACTGGAAGCCTTAGTTGCTGATGCTCTGGCAAGACCAGTGCTTATTGGGCTGGATCTGTTCACCTGTCCTACTGATGTCAGTTTCCCTCCAGTGTGTATAGAGATCATGGCTAATGTCCTCAAGTCTAGGCTTAGTGACTGATGGGACAGACTTTAACCGTCAACAACAGTGCTCTCAGTAAGACAGTGCCATCAACATTATGTGACTAGTGCAGTACTTGACTTGGTTTAACAAGCAGACCCTGGTGTACTTGCAAGAAAGACTGTCAGGGCCACACGGCGAGTCTCTTATGATATGTGTTGCACCTGCAGCAGGTATTTGTTTCTTCCACTCTCTCCACTTAGCTTGCATGCAAAACTTGAGTGAAACTATAAAAGTTACAGGTCAAGGCTTGGCTGACACAATTTGTGATGGTGTCAAATGCATCCCTCTCTAAGCTCAGCAGACAGTGTCAGAACTATAGAAATCAGTCTTTTTGTACATCCTGTAAAAAAGCCATGTCGTAAGGAGGCCATGCAGCTTACAATTCTGCTTAGATCTCCTGAGAGCATGTATTCGCCAAGAGAAACCCAGAAATATCTTTTTTCCCCTAGATGGTTATTATCTGTAAAATAGGATAACTTCTCCTTTGACGTCTGGTCTAAGCTCATGTGAAGGATGTATCAGCAAAACACAGGTTTATGTGACTCTCCGAGTGGACAAACTGCAAGTGGAGACTGAGATGCGACACTCGAGAATCACAGTTTAGAACGTGGTCTGCTTCAGAGCCAGCACGGAGAAGGATTTTATCCACTCTAACTTGCTGTTTGCTAATCCTGACTCCTGCTCAGTTTGAGCAAATGAAGCGGGAAGTACTGGCGGAGCTCAGGAGGCTCCCTGCATTCATGAATGGTGGCAGGAAAAGTTCTCTCCCTATGAACAGGAGAGACATTGTGTTTCTGTTTGTCATCAGTGCCAAGATGATAGTTTGGACACATACCTACCTGTGGCTGAACTGGAAGCAGTCAGAAACGGGGTCCATCTGCTGTGTGCCAGCCTAGTGAAAAGCAATAGATGGTTTCAGGCCCCTTCCTGACAGACATGTGTTCACTGGTCAAAACCCTCAACCACTGATTTGTGCTAGTTATCTGTGATGTTAAGAGGGCCAATGGCTGAACAGGAGGAGGAGGATGAATCTGCTCTTCCTGTCATCAGTGGTTGCTGCTTCTAGATTTGGTAAAAATCTGTTTTGTTGTAGATTTTACTACGCATGTATTCCCTCCACTGTTCAATATTTGTTCATAGTAAACCCGCAGTATGTAGAAGCCTCTGAAAAGGGAATGAAGTTCTTGCCAGAAAATGAAATCAAGCGAACAGTAATTGGAGGTTTCAGAAAGGGGTATGACAAAAAGCCAGTCAGCTCAGCTAACTGTACATAGCATAGTGATTTTTAAAAACATACTTAGAAGTGGATACAATAATTTTAGGATAGAAAGTTAAACTAGATCACCTAGTCTGAGCTCATATAACAAATACCGTAACATTTCAGTCAGTCCTTGAAGATAACAGAATCACGTATTCCAGAGAAGCATCTTATCTTGAGCTGAAGGCATCAACATGCAGGGACTTCCATGTTTCCTTTGGAAGTTTGTTTCATTAGTTGATTGTCCTTGTTAAACAAGGAAAAACACGTAGCTTATTTCTGCTTTTACTCTGAATTTCATTTTCAGTCATTCTGAAGAGCCTCTTTAGCATCCAGTTTCTTCTTGTAAATGTAATCATACACTGTAATCAAAGCATCTCTAACATTTTTTGTGACAAAACTAACAAAACAGAACTCCTTCACTCTCTCTCACCAAAGCTCGCTGGAGTTTTGGGGACTTTCCCCACTGATATCAGTGGGCTTTTGATAAGGCCTAGAAAATAGCACAAATGGGGCTATGTGTGAATAAAGTCTGTGGAGTCAGGTCCTTGATATAAGCAGCTGGCAGCCTAATCTTTTGGTTTGGTACCAGATCTAAGGGAGCTGTTTCATCAATATATGCTGAGGAGAGCTGAAAAGATTTTGTCATGCCTTTGAACGTACTGCAGATTTTGGAGGGGGGGAAAGTGGGGGAAAAGTAGGGACAGCTGGAATTTGTTTTGTTTTTTTTTACTACAATTTAAGGTTTTTGTTTATTTTTTTAATAGTGTGAATGTAATGCTCATGAAAACGCTCGCTGTACACTGAAATCTTCTATGAATCAACAAAACATGTACCAGCAGTACAAACTTCACCTTGCCTAAACAATGTATGTCTCAATTCCGACTTGAAAAGACCACCTGTAGGGGAAAAATGTTAGTTCGGTATCCAGGGGCCATTCATTCCTTTGCCACTTTGCTGAGACTGCCAATTAGTGCCAACTTGTGGTGGCAGATTTTGTGATGTAGACACATGTTCTCTGGAAAGCGGGCTGAGATATTCGACTCATTTCACATGGGGCACAAAGAATTATTTGCTCTGTACTATACAAATGAGAATTGTCCAAAGCTTTCCTCTGTGTTAGCCTCTGTACGCTTACTGAGTGTAAATACAGGGGAAATTGGTGTTATTGCAAGGACAAATTAGCACCAGAACTGAGCTGTAATTTTTTAAATGTGCTGCTAATTGTGCCCAATTTGTGCTGGAGCACTCACTCAAATGCAAAAGCACAAAACCAACTGAACACATTTTAGGGTGCCAAAGAGAGCTTGCACTTTTCTCTTAGCAAATTATCCTCCTAGTTTCACACTGCGGCAAGCACCAATTGGTCCCACTAAGACCTTTATCTAGAGTAATCAAATTAGCACTGCATGTTAGCAAATTAGGTTTCATGTACAATGGTTTATATTTGCTGCAGGTTTGAGCATTAAAGGAAAGCATTTTCTAAGTTTCACTTGAAATTTTTTTTATGAGTGACACTGATTCTGTCTGTGACATTTGAAAACAGTGAGCTGCTGAAATGGAAGAAATGAGGCAAAGCTATTGTTGTATTTCACTTCCAGAGAAATGTAGATTAATAATTGCAGATGTTTTCACACTTTAAGGTAGAACTGAGCAAACTGGAAGAGGTTTATTGTTGTTTTGCCCAGTAGGTTCATTCTTCCCTTTGGTTCGTAATGGGCCAAATGTCTCCCATTGGTTATACCTGTGAAATCGCTGAGGCTACACGGTTGTTACTGAGGGCAGGATTTGGCTGAATACAGCCTTTAGGCACATCATGAAATTTGCTTCAGCCCAAAAGTATGCCACTGACACAGTGGGAAATATAAACTGCTCCAAGCGCAGGAGTGAACAAGATTGCCAAAAGGAAACAGAAAAAAATCTCAGGCCAAATTTCCCAAATTTTGCTCTGGCAAATATCCACCAAAGTCATCAGAGTTTTATCAGGGTTGAATTTGGCCAACTGAGATTAATTAATTAGTGTTTGTACCATCCGAAGATTAATAATGTAAATGCTTATTGAAACTTCTGCTTCCAAGTTTGTCTTTTGTTTGATGTGTGTGAAACTAGCCCAAAGCTGGATTTGTCTTTGTTTTATGAGAGACAGGTTGAGAGAAAGAGAGTAAAGTGTAAAACACAGAAATACATCTGACAGTAGGCACTATTGCCTTGGTGTTTTTTAAGTTGGAGGCCTTAAAGAAGCACACTAGCTGATCTTACGGGATACCTCAGCAAATCCTGTTGTAAAAAAAGACAGAGGAATCCCCTGATGAGTTAGTTACAAACAAGAATATGTGCAGAGGCACTGGCTGAGCTGGGGGTACTAGAAGTAGACTGTTCCCTTATCAGTGTCAGTCAGTGACTTCAGAAGGTCTCAGTAGTCTGAGTCATTATATTCGATTACCATCAGGTGCAAGAATTTATTTGGGCCCAAAATTCAGTAGGATCTGTAAAGTGTGTACGTAGAGACTGAGGAGCTTGGTTTTGGTTCCTAATTTTGCAATCTTGGCCCCGATATCTTGTTTCCTGATTCAGCGCCTTAACCATTGTATACCTGTGCAATTTCTAGCCAGTGTTACGGAGGGATAAATCATTTGTAATGGGTTTCCGCAACTAGCTCTTTTATGACAGTCACGCTGTTGATCAATTCATCCAAGATCAATATCTCTGAAGTCTGCTCTTTTGTTGCATCAGATGCCAATATATGATTCGAGAAACAAGCTAAAGAGAGAAGGCAGAACCAAAGAGACTGCACAGAAGAGCAAGTAAGCAGCAATCATAGCCTTGCTTATCAGTCTTACAGTGGCATAAGAAAGCTATTGAGCACAATAATCAAGTGAAGCATCTGACTCAGGAAGTCCCGGCTTTGCTAATTTCCAGAAATTGAGGTGGAGAACCAGGGAAAAGATCACTTTCTACATGCCCTATTTTTTATACTCTTTTGCTAAGCATCCTCTAGTGGCAACTGCCGAGGACAGGATATGGGGCTAGTCGCAGCCTTGGTCTGACCCAGAATGTTCATTATGTTTATAGGAGATACTATCACTATCCTCCTCTGATTACATCCACAGGAACAGAATCATATATATAAAAACATGTTGTACAATTAAATAAGACCACAAGCTTTGAGGATCAGAATAAACACTAATAGTTTGCTGAGCTGGATTTAGAATGAAAAAATATTTTTTCAGAGCAGTCTCTGAAGTTAAGCCCCCTCCCAGAAGTTTATTGCGTGAGCCAAGAAAGAAAGCCCATTCTTTCTAACAATGCCCTTTCAGCTACTTTGATGCTAAAAATAAAAAATGTTTGATAGCTATCCAAGCAAAGAAGGTGAAAACAGTAATTTCCAGCTTTTCTAAACCTCTTTGACTATATACATATGACAGAAATACAGTCACCAGAAGATGAAGTCAGAATGTTTCTTCCTGCTTTGTATGCCTAAACTCCCTTTCACTTCTTCTAAACCTGGACAGTCAGAAATCCTATGTCTACTGAAAAATTAACTAAAAATGCCTGCCCATTTATAAACTTGCAAAGCAACACTATGTTCTTCAGTAGAGATAATGCCTATTACTTATAGTTACTAAAGTTTATGGTTTGGCAAAATTTATTTTGTAGCTGCCAGAAGAGTGCCTAGCCTGAGGACAATAACAAGAATTCTTTTCTTATGGTTGCCACCCTTTTAAGATAAGGTTGGGGAAAAATCTCATATAAGCGTTTTGTCATTGATTTATAAAAGTCCTTCTTCTTGTGATCTAATTTTGCAGGGCCAGTGGCAAGGTTGAAGTAGACTTGAAAAATAGAGCTACTGGTGATTTTCATTGCTGTGATATGATGTGGGAAGTATAAGCGATTAAACCAGGTTGAAATTTTTGTGTTGCAATTGTTTCTGTTGTCAGACTTTGGAAAAAAAGAATTCTTTGAAATGGAAACGCATTTAGAATTTTGTTGAAGCAGAGAATTCTAAAAATGAAAGTATTACGTGAAGTTGCATTCAACTCACATAGTGCTGCAAAAGAGTTACAAGTTCTTCTGTGTCTTGTCTCATTACTCCCTATGGACAAAACTCCTCAGGCGGTGTCATTTTTAAAGACATGCAGTGATCCTTGGATCACTGCACCACCGTCATGCACTGTCTCCCCTGGTCAGGCGTGGAGCTGGCAGTATGTGGCAGTGGAGGAAGTGCCTGCCAGTGCCCAGTCTGGAGGAGGCTGCAGGCACAGTGCGCTGCAGGAGTATCTCCACAGGCTCTGAAATGGCAACATTTCTCTCAGAGGAAAAAAAAGTTATAATTTTCTCTGGTGGAAAAAAAAAACCTTCCTGTTTTCCAGTCAGCTCTATTTTGACAGTTTCAACTTTTAACAGTTTCTTTTAAATACTTGGTTTTGTTAATACAATCAGTGATCTTGCGGCACTGAAAAATAAGCCATACTTGTATAGCAGACAAGTGTTGTGTGTGCTTCTCCTGCTGACAGGCCAAGTCTCCAGTTACTCTAGACTTAAGCTATTCCTGCCAGCTGAGTGCTGGCTGCTGCACTAAATTTTTGATGGATCAGTAATGATAAATAACTTGTGCTGACTAGGATGGAGGCTATCGCATTTATTTTTCCTTGTGATTGAGTAAAAATTTGAACCCAAGTCTTTGGGAATAAACTGTTCATGTGCTACTCAGACCCCTATTTCCAAATCCTGTGTCAGTAGCAGAAAGTGTAGTGAATTTAATGATTGGTAAACACATTTCTCATTTCAAAAAGATTTTGTAGGGTCTGATCCTCTCTGTGGAAACATAATGAGCCTTGGAACAAACATATTAATATGGAAAAATGTGAGTACATTCCAGAAATATCTAATTGCTGCTGATAAATGCTATTTGCCTCTTGTATGCTTTATTATGACAGATTCCTCCTGAAAGTTGAGAAGAGCTGGACTCCTTATATTGGCCAAATACAAAGCCTTGAATGTTTAATAGCTCAGCTGTTAAAGAGGATAAACAAAGGGATAATAAAAAGGAGTGTTTTGCTCATGCATGAGGAAGGTTGTGACAATATGGAGAACATCTTAAAGAGGTTTAGGTTTTAAAATAAAAAAATACAATTTTCAAAAATACTGATGAGAAGAAGAGGTCTTTCAGCCACCTTACTAAGGTGCTCTGAGGTGATCTTGTGACAAACCTGTCTCTCTCTATTGACTATAAAGGCAATATGGGAAGACTGGCGTCTAAGTGAGGCAGTTAGGTACATTGTGTGCTCCTCCTTGCTGGCAGCACCAGTTCCTTTTTCAGACTGAAAAGTTCCTTCTTCAGTCTGTTCACATCAGTCACAGGCTAACTGGCTTTTGAAAGTGAAATTTAGATGTCTCAGTTATTTGGATGTCTAAGTTATTATTTGTTTTCTTTAGTTTGACCGAGTCTGTTTTGTTCCAAGGGCCCTCTGAAAGATGAGAGGACTAGCAGGATTAAAACAAGCATGAGGGAAATGAAAACTAATGAAGAAGTGAGTGATTCTGTAATCCCTGTGAGTCTTCCCTCCGAGGCAGCACTCAGGCTGGCCAAAGCCCCGAGGAGGCCGAACTGGCACCATTCAGCCCCTCCATGGGGCGATGTGGCAGGGCATCCACAGCTGAGACTCCGTGGCTCTGAGCGCACCATTAACTTGCTGCTGAGCAGCCAGCATGCAAATTTACACCCTCGGGATAACTTGCTTGTATGCCCCCTGCTGAATCATAAGTTAATTCCTGCTCTGATCTGCTGGCAGTGATGTTTGGACCGGCTTGCCAGGTGCCAGGAAAGCCTGCTCGCATGACTTCACACGTGTTACTAGAACGCTCAGCGCGAGACACGGAAAGAAGAAACTGTTTCATGGAAGAAGGAGTTAATTCAGACGCCTGCCTGTTCAATGGCTTCTGGGGGTGAAAGTTGCTCACCTGTTGTTGCCAGATGGAAAAACTGCAGAAGTGCCGTGAAAGGGAGTGGATAGTGAGAGGATGGTGTAATTGCCCAAAGACAGATGAGGAGTCTGAATCTCTCAATGATATTTTGATTTGCTCTGTTTTAGATATGTGAAAGTAGCTCATCAGATGAAAATGTGGATTCAACCCTGATACAGAGGTGAGAGCTGAATCTGTCTCCCACCTGCTGGATGGATGAAAGCTCATCTGTCTGTAGTCTAAGCCCTGGGTAAGGGGATCTTTTCCAAAAGCTCAGCACATCTTTCACTGCACAATGGCATTGTAAGAAGAGTAAAAAATGTTTATTTATATTTTCAAACAATTTTAAGTTTGTGTGTGGGTAGGGTGGGAAGCTGCTTTTTCATTTCAATATCAGGAATGGGAAGAAAATGTGATTTGGATCAAGCTGATTTTGAACTGACTTTTTTTTCCTCTCCAAATTTGTCTGCTGAAACAAAACAAAACAGAATCTTACATGGAAAAAACTAGTAGGGTTCCCTTCATTGGAATAGCCTTTTGTGGCATCAGAAGAGCCCTCCTGCCATGGTGTTATCTTTGAGAGGTTAGATTTTACAAATGTACACAAAAAGCTATTACTAACCTGGATTAAAGGCACATATTAAACTGTCCCTGGTAATGGGGAAATTATATGGATGAAGAAATTCTCTAGAGTTTGTGAGCTAACTAAAATTTGCCTGGGAGGCTTCTTCCTCATCAGCAGTCTGAATGTGCACTCTCAGCTTGTGATAAAGAACAAACCTCACATGGGAAAACTTAAAAAAATTGCACCACTACCTGATGACATATGCAAAACCCTGTAGTTTCGGGAGCAAGCAGCAATAGTGAGACTTTTGAGACTGTTCAAAATAAGAATATTGTACTGTAATCCAGTTTTCATCCAGTTTTAAAACAAAAAGCAAAAAGAATTTGATTGTTTTCATGATCAGCTCCAAACAGTGTCACAGGTCATAACAGGACCAGTCAATCAGGTGATTTCTGTGTCTATCATGATGGCATCCCCAGTTATATTAAATAACAAATTTCACCAATCTGTGCGTATTTTTCAATTGCTTTCTGAAATCCTGAGAGCAAACTTGTTTTAAGTTTTCCCTCCCCCTCCGGCCTAGTTTACTCCACTTATTCAGGAAATGATCTCTAAAGCTTGAACGCTATTTACATTATCAAGGTTTACTTATCTTTTCTTTTTTCCATTGAAACACTGAGCAGCTCTTACATCAATGTAGGTGTGTTTGAGAATTATGAGAGCCTTCAATTCTCATACCAAACTACACCCACACAAGTCAATTCCAGTTCCAATGACTAAAGGTCATGTGAATGGCAAAGAGGAACAGGTAAGAACCTAATTTTGCTATTAAGAGTAACTGAATTTGCAGTTATGGTTTATTAGTATAAGAGTTAATGCCACAAGCAGTAAATCCTTTCCCTGCTGTACATTCATTGGTGTTTGTTCCCACTATTGCTGTTATTATTATTAAAGACAATTCTAATGGAATAGATATGGAAATAAAAACATGACGTTTGCCAGCAAAGACTTGGTAGAAGGGTATGCCCATTTGCCTTTAAGCACACCACTGATAATCAGGAACAGAGGTGGGCTAGTTCTTTGCTAAGGGATAGGCATCATTCACTGTTGGATTACTTCCATAGGCCTTGCTAATAGCAAGCTTTCAAATGGTGGGAATTGTCAGGTTCCCTGAGGCTGATGGTCTCCTGTACATGCATTATATCTTTCCCAGCATGACATATTCGTATTTGTTAAGTTTAACTGAATTCTCACATTAATTTAGTGGTTCCCATTCTTAACAGTGTTGTTTGCCTTCTTTCAGCCAGACATTCCCCCGGACAGTGGTCTCTTTCATTCGCTCTTCTCCCATACTATATCTGTTTTTACCAGAGTTTAATGTATGCTGCCCACCTGAGTGATTTGTTAATCTGTAGACCCTGAAAACCAAAGTGATGAAGTCTATACAGAGACTATGTTCTGTAAGGTCTCAGAGAGACATTGTCATCCTTTGAGATTTTCCCAGCAGATGCAGCCTGTTAGCAGTATGTGATTTCTGTTTTCTGTGAGGTGTGGGCCACTAGCCTTCAGTATTGCCTTCAACATTACCTTTTGCTGTTGTATAAAGTGTTTCACCAGGTGGGAAGTCTAGCTGCAGTTGCTGGGGGCAATGTGAAGCATCTTTCAGGAATTCAGGAACGAAACCTGGTTGGTCTGCATGGTGTTTACAGGAGATGGCTTTATTTTTATTTGGGAAAGTACCCTGTCAAGGGACTTGACCAGTCATGCAGGCAACTTTAATAATAGTAGAGAGTGAATTTAAAGAACGGGAGCTACTGACAGAGAATTACGTGTGTGGACACTGCTGTAATAAAATCCTTGCTTCTCCTTGGAGTAACCTCTTGATAAGACAAGACCTAAGATTCTGATAGTGAGAAACATATAAATGCTTAAAAATTATCTTCAAGATATTAAAGTTTTGCTTCCTTTTGTCTCTCCATTTCTTTTGCTTTGGATGTATATTGAACGGAAGAGTCGGTGACAGTCAGGATTGGTACCGTTTCCATGTTTCCAGCAAAGCGGTATCTGACACTTTTAGTGAGTGCTGTTCAATTTTCCTTTTAATTACAGCCACCAGACCTCAATTTTCTTTTCTAAAAGAAGGTAGGACTTGCTGTGATGAGGACCATATGTAATTATCTGGACAAAATGAAGTTATTCTGTAGCTCATCCTTATTGTTAGTGACTGCTACAAAGCTGAAAGGTCGGCTTTTTTTTTTTTCTGTCACAAGACTTGCAGTAGATTAAGCTGTGTATTTAGGGTAATTGTGAGCAGGCTAGTGTCAGTCTACCAGAAAGACTGAGCTTGTTTGACAAGGCGTGTGGTTTTCTCAGTTGCTTGTCTGCACAGTCTATCTATCCTTTTAAATTGGTGCTGTCGAGACTCAGAGTATAGTTAATGCAGTTACAAATATTGGTGGGATTCTTGTTTGAATCTGTTCTTTGTTTTGTTAAATACATAAGGTTACCGAAGCACTCTGTCCATAACAGGGAGGCTAATCATTCAGACCGGCAACTTCAGCAAGAAACGCGAAGGATCTCAGAGTAACTTAGGGATAGCAGAGAGAAACTCAGACACAAGAGCAGGAGATGAGGAAGAACCCTCCTCCTACCTGAAATTTGGCTGGAGCATATTTTTGCAGTGGATGTTGCAGACTATGACAATGATGGTTTTAACAAAAGAGCAAAACAAAAAATAAACAACTGAAAGTGCAAGGCTACATAAAGCCATATATCTCACGGTGAGATCTGAAGTTAGCATTAATTTGTAGCATAGTTTGTTCATTACTTATACATCTCTTTGCATTGAATGAATTTTGATATCTTCATTTACAGTAGAAGAGAGAGTTCAGATCCTGTCTGCAACCTTTGTAATGTATATTTTCTATGTATAGCTCTGTCTTGTTATACCTAAACAACATCTTATCTGGAGCAGTTAGATACAAAGCTCAGTCCTAGTTTCCAGCACAGTTCTCTCGGTCGCCTACCATGTTTATCTGCACTCCCTTGGTGGTCTTGTCTGTTCTGGTGGCATGGAAAATGATAGCTACCCAATGGCTGCCAAATCCACTGCCCTGATCTCAACTGGTGTGGTGCTACCAATAATTGTATCTCTCTCTTCTGGCCCCAGTACTCCAATGACATGAGGGTTAAGTTGTTGTTTTGAAAGAAAATGAAGTTTACTGAATTTTTGATTGGGACAGACACACAAAGCTGCCTTCAATTAGATAATCAGTAGCATTAATAAATAATAATGTTTATTGTTATTATTAACATAAAGCTTGATAATATTTTCCCAGTTAGCAGGGAAAAACAGTCCTTTCCGTTGCAAAAATTAGTGGGTTAGGCTCCATGGCTTTCCTTGCATAGGACATCAGGCTGAAAGATCACACTGGTCCCTTCTGATCTGGGGCTATCTTTCAGTACTTTACCCTTTGTAGACCTAACTAATTAGGTAGGTAGCTCTCAGAATACCAGTGAGTCATGGTTTGGGTAGCAAAAGGAGCAGCAGTAGTGCCATGGTTTACAGTTCTGTTCCAAGGCACTAGAAAAAAATTCAGTGCTGGATAATCTGATAGCAAGTTCCAGTTGAGAGTGCGATTGATCACCAGGCTAGGAATTTTCCTTCAACACTTACAAGTTTCTGTTTCAAGATGTTTTTTCCTCTGGCAAAATTACTTGGTGCCTTCCACTCATACTCCAGAAAGCCCGCAAAGGAGAAGGCAGCCTTTCTTAAGGCTCCTCGGATATCTCAGTGAATGCAGTAATACAGAAACTGTTTGCTTCATAATTTATAAGACCTATATCTTTTTCTGATGCTCTTTAAGTAGTAGGAAGAACCAGAGCAAAATAATTAAGACACAAAGCCTCCTTTCCATTTCCGATGAAAGCAGTGTTCACTTCACAACATTTGGTGGTGATTTTGTTTCATATCTTAGATGGAGCTTTGTCTGCAAGAAACGACTACCTTTGCACAGCTAGAGAGAAATTTGCTGTGTGGAGCTGGAATCCACAATAGGGGGATTATTTTTGTTCAGATATGGACCAAATGAAAGTGATAAATCTAAATTAAAGTCACTGATGCAGGCAGATTTCCATGTTGTGTAAGACAGAAGATTTAAATGCTATATACTGGCATAATTTTTCAGAGCAATTTCTGCTTGAAGCTTCAGTTAAATGAGAAACAAATCACAGATATGTTAGATTTTTACTGTGTGGATCAGACTGTTGTTTTCAAAAAGCAGTGGTGAAACCCCCACTGTAGATTCAGTATGGTTTAAAGTCCTGTTGTTACTGTTCACAGTGATTTAAAAAATAGCATGTTTAATATGCTTTTGAATTATGTGAATGCTTCTGTTTCATATAATGAGGAATAAAATTGTTAACAATAGGTTAATTTTTTGTTTGTTGCTCAGATGAGATGTTTTGGTCCCTAAAATTGAATGTTAATGTGAATCACTGTCTCCACAGCACTGATAATGAAGTTTACTTTCAGAGGGATTTGTGTTAGGATTTGGTTTTCTTTTTCTTTAATCTTTTATTGTTTTATAATGGAACCCACACCAGCGTCTTCTAGTGGACCAGGCAGATATAGCTGTCTTCTGGTGCGTGCCTCAGCAGCTGCAATGTGCTGGCTCATAGCAGAGTAGCTTCGTGTCTCAGGTCTTTGGATTAAGTTCAGTTGCTCCCACTTTGTATTTTTTCCTGCCTGTGTGAATAGGAGTTAGTCATAGTAAAGCACCATTAGGTCAAGACTAATAAATGGAATGGTGAGAAGAAAACTATATAAAGAAGTATGTCCCCTGAGCTCTTCTTAGACCCAACTTAGGTGAAGATTTGGCCTCTTTTTGGTTCAGGAACTATATGAAGCTACTGAATACCCTAGATTATGCTTAGATCATCACCTCTCTTAGTTAATGTGATGAAATGAGAAACATTCCAATGAGGTCAGTAGAGTGACTCTTAAATTACAGTCATGTAACCTAATATCTATCCCACAAACTAGGTAGGGACCTAGTTACCTTCTCAACCCCCCCCCCCCCAACATCTATAAATGCTAGTAAGAGCAAATTGAATATGTTCATCAAAGTCACAACACTTGAGCCGACATTTTAAACCTGCTGTATTTTTATGTGCAAATGAAAATTGAATGTACAACAATCACAGCATAAATACCTATTTCTGTTTGGAAAACTCTCCGCTCAAAAATATTGACATTCATCTGAATGCCTCTCTTAAGAATTTTGATCCCAGTTATCCAGGTGCAGGTGACCAAGACTGAGAAATTCATTCTAGCTAGCCTTAATGTCCCCCATAGTCTTCCAGAGCAATGATGTTTTGTGTTGCTAGGAGCCTTGTGTCTTTTTCATAGATAAATCATTACACAGGTTGATGCTCTGAAGTTCCTTATTTAATCAATCTTATCTGTCTGTCTTTCTGCCTACTTCTTGAGATCGCTTTTTGTGTGGAGAGCACACTGTGATAGGAATCTTACAGAGAAATAAAAAGATTGTCTTTCAGTTTTTAGTTTCTTAGTGTTTTGGGCATCTCACAAGTACTGAACTACTAAAAACTAATGAAATCATTGGCTTAAGGGAGTCACCACTGAAATATCCTAACAAAGGCCATTGCCATAACAATATAAGCTAATTAGCCCTAATCCTAGGAGGACCTTAAGATACAGATTCCTTTTTACCAACAGGTACATCTGTATGTCCAACAAA
This sequence comes from Apteryx rowi, assembly GCF_003343035.1. NCBI lineage: Eukaryota > Metazoa > Chordata > Aves > Apterygiformes > Apterygidae > Apteryx > Apteryx rowi. The sequence goes on along the minus strand of NW_020451105.1, from coordinate 1,892,726 downwards.
TAGTTAAACTTTGGCTCATTGACACTTTTCCTGATTGACAAAGAACAATAGTAAAAGAAGCCACCTCTGGAACCAACTTTACTCCAAGAAGTTTCAGTAAAGACTACAAAGTATCTAGGAATCTGGCTCATATTGCTCTGTCTGCTGAAACTCAAAAGCCTGACAGTATTATCATATGCTGTGATGGCAGAAGCCCAGTGGTGGAACAACATTAAACCCCTGCAGGGGTCAGAAGATGAAAGAAATGTTGTGAGAGTCACTGACTGATTAAGCAGTCTGTCATCAATAATTGATTTCAACAGAGTGGGACAGTAAAAATGTGTGAGAGAAATAAAAGTTAAGTCAAAACTGAACCTGTACCTTGCACTGAGGTATAGTTATAAAAGAGGGAAATATTATGCTGTAATTCTGGTGTCTTAATTTGTGTGTACAGGTAGGAAGAAGTTGCTTCTATTTCCATTTGGAAAATGGACATTGGACTCTCAATGTACTTACTGAGTTGGACTTAAATAAGCAGAGAGGGCCAAGTCAGTAGCAGTATAAGCAAATAGACCTCTATTAGGCCAACCAAGATGTGGCTATTTATTTTAGAACTGATTTTGGCTAACGTATTGTGGTCAATATATTGCATTATGGAATGGTTTGACTGTGCTGCATATGACTCCTCTGGAGTGTGTGTGATGAAAATATTCCTGCAAAATATAAAAACAAAAGTGATTCAGTTGTATCATTGAAAGATTTGACATTGCAGTACTCTGCAGAATTCTAAATGGAGCTTACCCAAAACTTGCTGTCACAGCTTTTACAATGAAAGTACAGCCTGTACCATCAAAAAGCACTTTAAACTGGTATAGCTCATATGAAATCCCAAAGTGAAATAAGCTACTTCAGCAAAATAGTTCTGTGTGTGTATAACAGCATTTGGGGCTTTTGTCAGTATGGAAAATCTGAATTCAAAAATCACACCACTAAATGGTTAGTTTTATACCAACAAAAGTTTCTACAGTTAACCTGGTCTCTTTAAAAACAACTGATTCTGCAGAGAGGTTATAGCCATGCAGCAGTGAACCTGTGGGTACTTTCCAGCATTTGTAGGGTTGAGAGATGAGTGGAGCAGAGGTTTTCTCACCCAGCCTCATTTAAAGCATGTGGGATATCAGTATCCATATGGGATGCTTCATGATTGATCATTGTGAAGATTTGTCTCTGTGGAAGATGTTTCATTTAGCCCAGGATTGAAAAACAAAGGATATGTTGCTGCCACACTAATCAAAAACACAGATAATCTGCTGTTCATATGTGACAATTGTTGCTGCACTGTAATGTAAATGTACTTATAGATGAGAAAAATAATTATAGGCAACTATTCTGCAGAAAGCTTATTGGAATATAGGCTCTTTAAGGGGATGCTTTCATGTGCATGAACAGCCTTTCACATACTTCGTGTGGTAGGCAAGTTCTTCTTTGTACTTGCTGTTGGTAAGTGCATCTGATAGTAACGCCTGAATCCAAAAAGTGCCAAGCAGAAAGCAAGATTGTAGCCAAGGGGTGAGGAAGGTCCATGGAAAATTCAAATGCTAGGTGTTTTTGTCTGTTACAGTCATAAGACTAGGCACAAACTCACTTGAATCTCAGAGATTCAGATTTATTTGTAAAGATAAACATGATAGGTGTAGCTAAGTGTGTATTGCCGCTCCAGTTAGCTTCTGAAAGTCTCTAAGTGACAGGAAAGAGTGAGTGCTGTCACTGCAAAATATTTGTAGAGAAATGGCCGCTTCTGTAGGCTGTATGATGTGTCAGCTGTGGGTAGATTACACCTTGGGACGAATCAGCAGTGACAAGGTTCTCATTGTTTCTATTCATCAAAGTTTTCAATATATATATTGTAATATTATCTGTTAACACTCAGGCTGTTGCCAAACTGAGGTTCGAGTCATTGCAGTGTGAATGGATCCTTCTAGAGGCACAGTTACAGTAAGAATTTGTACCCTTTCATTTCTCCTGCAGTTTTAATAATTTATTTTCACTTCTTGTCCCAAACACTGTGGGCTGTTGCACTGGAGTGTTGAAGAGTTGCCATGCTCCATTCCAGAGTTCAGTGCAGATTAATTTAAAATACTAATAGGACACTAACAGGAAATGCAGGCCAGTTGAATATGTGCTGCACAGGAAGTCTGTGGAAGTGTCATGACTGCCGTGCCTTTCCGACATCAGATTTAATAGTCTTGTGCAAGTCCCTATTTTGCACATGCTTGGTAGATCTCACATGTCCTAGAATGGTTGGATTCATGGCATGCTCACTGTGGAGCTGGTTGCAAATTTGGATGCTTTGCAGCCTAGCTGGAGCTGGTGCTGTGACTTGATATGCCATACAAACGTACAAAATTGGCATATACCACTTGGCCAGTCTTTCTGGGCAGAAACAATAATGTAATCAGAGAAACTCATTATGATATCCTTGGTCGTTGTTCCAGGCTATGGCACCACATGCCATATTGATGAATACCTTCTCATTAGATGGTATTAGAAGAATTGCAAAAGGGTCACACAAAACTGATTGGGCAATAAAATGATCAATTTAATTAAGTGTTGATAAACACATCAAAACATGGGAAAACCAGTCCTAACTTCCTATAGAAAATGATGGGCTCTGAGCTGACCGCTTACACTCAGGAGCAAAATTTTGGTCTTCCAATAAGTAGTTTCATGAAAAAGAAGCTTAATGTGTGAAAGCAGTCAAAAGGTCAAATTGCATGTTAGGACAGAACAGGAAAGGAATGGTGAATGAAAGAGAGCACCGTTATGTCACTGTTAAATCCATACTTCACCCAGAACTTGAATACTGTGTGCAGTGCTGGTCCCCTTATCGCAAAAAGAAAAACAACTCCACCCCTCACCCCCAGATTACAAAAGGTCTAGAAAAGGGCAACAAGACTGATGAAAGGTCTGATCAAGGGGTCACTGAGCTGCCTGGGATTCTTCGGCTCAGGAAAGAAATGCTCAAGGCAGGCTCTGGTAGAAGTCTGCACATCGTGAGTGGCGTGGAAAGGTCACCATACTGGTCACTGTCTCTTACGGGACAAGAACTAGGTGCCGTCAAATGGATTCACTAGGAGCCATGTTCAGTAGCGACAGTAGAGCTCTGGAGCTTCCTGCCAGCAGAGACTTTGGATGCAAAAAGTCTACATGCCTTTAAGGTGAGACAGGGCAAAAACCTGGAAGGAGGAGACCTATTGAAGATTACTGAACAGCCACCCCAAGCTCAGGAAATATTTGAGCTTAAAATAAATGCAGACCAGGAAAGTACTCAAAGTATCATATATGTTTGTCCCTATTCTTGGCTTAACCATGAGGGTCTGCTTATAACCGTTGTTGAAGACAGGATGCTGAACTGGGTGGCCATTCTGAAGCTCTTATATACCTATCTGTTATAGTTAAGATTTTGGCAAGGTATTTTAACCCTTAGTATCTGAGACTTTGATGTTTTTCTTACATAGTCTTCTAGTGCCCAAATTTTATGCTGGTATTTCCAGACTTCTTCCAGATTATCTTGTTAGTGATATCTGCAGAATTAATGCAATATATTATGTGATTGGAATAGGACTTTTGATAAAACACCTCAAGAGGTGCTTGGGCTTTTTTTTTCCTCTTGGAGTATGAGCATGAAAATGACTGTGCCTACCTCTGTTTCTATCTGTTATTTCAATGGCAGTAAGTTCCCAAATATGCTAAAAAGGAACATGGACTTTCTGTATTGGCTATTATTCACACATTGCTCTGCTACTCATCCCTCTACATCTGTCTTAAACTATTTCTCTCTGGGTGTATAAACCTCTGTTTTCCAAGCTAAATCAGAATTATTTTTATCATAAATACCACTGGTTTTGATTTTAGTTCATCTGGGGCTTCTTTAACTCTTCATGAAGGCCAAATAACACTACCAGCTGGGAGTCTTATGAGAAAAATTTTGATTTGTGCTGTGTGTGATACAAAGGCAGTGGAAGTCTTACATCCCCATCTTTACTAGAATGCAAGACAAATACTTTAATACTTCCTTATTATAATGCTTAGTAGTAAGTGTTGCTGTTAAGTCATCAGCTAATTTCTGATTCTGTGAAAGAAGCATGTTTTGGGCAGAAGTTTTCCAGGCTTAGATTTGTTACAAAGTAAATTGTTTGCTGAATAAAAAGCATTTAAGCAGGCAGACAGCTGAAAGGGCTGAAATTCAAAAGTTGTGGTTTGCATGGAAATTGTCCTTATTGTGGAGATGTCTATAGGTTTTTTGTTTTGGCCTTTAGTTTCAGTTGTCTCCCTTGCACTGCAGCAGCCATCTTGTTTAGTCTTTGCTATTAGAAAACAATCAGAAAACCTGTGTTGTCAAGTACAAAATGCATCTCATTTTTAAAGTTCAGCTGTTTTCTTCTTATATGAAGAATTTTAGCAAAAGGCTGCTACATGATACCTTTCAAATATGGCCACCTCTGCCAAAACTAATGAAAGGAGTGTTTTGGCCAGGCATTATTGTTGCTGCCATTACAAGTCCCACCATTGCCAGACCTTCAGGGCTAAAATGGCACAATTTTCTGCCTTCATATTTAACAGGCCAACTGGCACAGAAGAGAAACGTTACATTTGTCTAGGTGCACAAGAGAAGCAGGTGCATATACAACAATGCAGAGACTCACTTGGAGGAGCCAGTATGTCTGTGACTTCCAATATTGTCCAAAAAGCCCTCCAAGTAGAACTGAGAAATAGCTGCAAACTAGATAGAGTCAAAGCAATGGTGAGAGAGAACCATTCTCATTGAAATGCAGTGATCACCAGATCTTCTTCAAGGATGACCTGCTACGGAAGAGATTTTGTAGATTGTATGAGACCAAGAAACAGAAGCCAGCTCCGTGCGAGAAACTAAATACAGCTGAGAAGCAAAAAGAAGGTGGAGGTGAATACAAAGAGGTGTACAAGCCCCATCAAGAAGGTATCCATGTCAGGTTGTGGGCTGAACATTTGGCAGATGGGAATTAGTAAAATTTTAAGGTATTCAGATTCTACTGGGGCTGAACATGTTTAGTTGAACTAACACCTGTCCTAAGCCTTCCTGTAAAACAGGCTTTTAGAAGGGTTGCTGAAGTTGATTAACTTTGTTCCCTGGCCCAGTTTTGCTTTTCATGCTTGTTCTGGTTTCAGTCAGGGCTGTATGTAACAGTTGTCAGGTAGACTGGTTTTGTGGTGCACAAGGAAATAGGAGAGAATGCCCATGAAAACCTTTGTCTGGCTAGATTTTGTTAAAAATGTGTTTGTATAAATTCAAGTGACTAGCCAAATGAGTCAAATTCCTTATTCATTTTGGACACACCAGTCTAGCTTTGCATGACACTAGAATCTGGGGGTGGGACTGAGTAACGTTTCAGTCAAACTCAGTTGTCGCAAGCTGACTTGAGACAACATCTGTGTCCCTGGTGTCATGAAGTGAACAGTAGTTTTTAGTTGGCAAGGTAGACCAAAAGATGGTAGAGTATGTTTTTTACTAAATACTGGTTTTTGAAGAGCACCATTCTCTGTTCCTACCTCTTCTCTGCAGCTCATTTTCAGGGAGTCAGTATTTTTTAAGCTGGCAAAGATATGCTTTTCTTTATTGCCAAACTGGTGAAATGGCTTCCAAGAGAAAAGAGTTGGGGGGTTATTTTGGTGTGCATGCCTTCTACTATTATTTTTTTTTCCTCACTACACATCCTTTGTACTTGACACACAGAATTACTGGATTTGGTAGAAAACGTGCTCAGAAGTCAGAGTCTTTTTTGTAGCTTTTGTAAGTGAAAGTGCAATCCAGCTGCTGGCAAGTCATAACCTCATTGTTTTGGCAATGCTGTTTCATTTACTTTTTTTTCTTTTATACAAACTTGTTTGCTCAGGTATTGGAATTCAGAGTTTTTCCTTCTTTTTAGAATTTCACGCCCTTTCTGGCAAGGTTTGAACTGTTTTTACTGCTAACAATTATACCTACAGGTAAAATAAATACTTTCCCACGGATGCACTGGAATCCGGTATGGTTATAAGCTGATGTAGCCGTAGGAGCTGAGTTGTACAGCAAGTATTTCTGCTGTTCTGTCTTTTCATTCTGACTATCCTTAAAGACACAGGGCCTGAATCTGCTCTTGCTCTTGAGTAATCAAAGCAGTTCTTTTTAAAGGTAGCAGGGATTCATCCATGCAAAACTGGTGTGGGCGAGAAGACGACCAAATAACTTGTAGAGAAAAGACCTCTGAGGGCAACCTAACATGGAGGTGATTTTGCAATGCAAATATTGCTGTGGCCTTTAAGTACATAACTCTCATAGCGTAGATCTATACTGTGTGCACAAAAATGACATTGAAAGAACATTTTTAAGTCACAAAGTAAGGCATGGAAAAGTTAGGAAATGCCATAATTAAGATTGTCTGTGTAATTCATTATGATTCATTTTTAATTATCTGATTACATACTATTTTTTCCGCAGAGCCCTCTGCCTCTGTGCACAGGATGTTCAGCGCTCACTTAATGAGCAGCTATTCAGTAGTTTGTTTTATCTTCATTGTTCCATGTGTGGCCCAAGGCCTTATTTACTGCGTACTATTAAATCCTGTTTTGAGGGCTAAATCCATAAAAAGACTTTGGCCTGGTGACCTTGAGTGCTAAAGTATCTAACTTTTAGGCCGCCTGCTGTCTAGTGTTGAGAGGTAGAGTTTATGACCCAGGTGTGCTACTGCAGCTGCATTGCTATCAGAGCAGGCTAGTTCTCTGGTCTTGTGCTGTAGTGTGCTGGGTGGATGTACCAGTGCCAGTCACCACTAGCGCAGGTGACTTGCTAAAGTGCTCTCCATTCTGTGCATCAGCCTACTGTTACATAAATACAAATAAGCATCTCCTTTTGTTACACAGTTGAACAGGAGCCTAGGATTTGTGCCTCATGCATCCTGCTTTCAGCAATGACACTCATGCGCTGAACAGCCTTGGAAAAGTTTCAGCAGTTGGGACCCAGTTTTCCTCTCTGTAAAATGGGGCTAATGACATGGGTCAACCCATGTCACAGAGGTGTTCTCTGGCTCCAATGTTTAAAATTTCTTTAGAGTCTTGAATATAAAGTGTTAAAGAAAGACAATGTGTTCCTCTTGCATCCAAAACTGAAGGTCAGAGTTTTGTAAATAATCTCCTGTCTCACTGCCTGGAATGTATTGGTATTAGAACACTTGCTGATTCACTTTCCCATAAGAAAGTGTTCTACTTCCAATGCTCTTTAAATTGGTATCCTCCAGAGTCCTCCTATAAGCCCCACGAACACATAAGAGAGAACACGTTAAGAGAGAATCTCAGAGAGCGAAGCACACAGTTTTATTCTCAGTTCAGACTATGTCAAGATTATGTCAATGGCCTAATAAAATGGACCGTGGACCATTCTTCATCCTGCATGACTCACATCCATATGGCTAATCACACCCTTCTCCCCTCCCCCAAAAACAAGATAGCTCTGGCCGTATGGCCTCGTGGGAACAACTGGTGACCTTTGCTATTCCTCAGAGCATGTCTAAGCAATCTGGGAAAACAGTAGTTGGCAAGAGCCCAAACCATGTTTGGGAGTAGGCTGACAATGGTATGGACAATTATAGGCCAGGCTTGAACCTGTGCTCTGGTCCTGTTTAGTGTGTCAATACTGACATAACCTGGGAGGTGCGTAGGGTGCTCAGCTTTCTACAAATGCATTTGTCATAATGAACATAGGTAACTTTATGGTTTGAGATATTTCATTTTTTTCCTCAGGGTAGTTTACACGGGCCTAGATTATTCTTCGAAATTCCTTCTGGCTAGAGCTGACTAGAAATACTGCGATGTAATGACACTAAAACCACAAATTTTATTGGGAATACACCAGTTCTGACATTTTATTCAGGAGAAATTTTGCAACACAGAATGAACTTTCTTGTAGGGGAAGAAAGGAAGGTTCATCTCTGTCCCAGAATATTGCCGATTTGCCTGTTTCAGATAGGGAGGGAGGGTCTGAAAGAAAATAGTAGAGTAGGAAGTTGAACCTGAGTCTCTTACTGTTCAGATGACATCCCACCGATGGGGTCATTTGCTATATGATTATTTTTCTGTTTTCTGTTGTTATTTGGAGATAGAGGTGGCAGGAATGGTGGTTACTTTTCCTGGAAGAAAAATGTTTGAGAGGTTACTAGAGTTTTTCCTTAATGGATTTTTCTGGTGATGTGTTCAAGTGCAGAGAAACACTTTGCTGCTTATTTCCACTCAGAGGTCCTGCCAGTGTGACCTCATGTTCATTTTCAGCCAAAAGCTGCATTGGTTTTCTTTTATTGATATGTAATCTGAATTCAGAAGTGTGTGAATGGTACTTGAATTGTTCCTCCAATGTTAACTTACTGGAAATTTTCATTGCATTGACTGAGAGTATTCTTACAAATATATGCAGGTACACAACAAGTCAAACAGAGCACACTTAATATGTGTAATGAAAACAGATCTCTGAAAAGCAGGATTGATTGTCCAAAAGGAACATACATTTCTGGAAACGCAGCTTGCTTCCACCACTAAAGGCCTGATTGCTCTTTAACTTTAATCCCTGAAGGGCCAACACATGGGAAACAAGCTGCATAGTGGGGAACAACCTCTATAACTTTCTGAGGTGCAAACCTTGGATTAATGCAGGTTAGAAATCTTGCATATTGTATACTTAATTGGTCTCTAAAACAGGATAGATTTTTTTTAAAAACCAACAAACAAACAGAAACAAAAAATCTATACTAAATGTATTTCCAGCAGACAGGGCTCATACCTGAATTAAGTTGTAGTCAACTTTTATCATTTCTGACTGAAGTGCTTTGCCTCTGACTCCTTCTGCCAGACTGATGAGGAACTGGATTTCAGCGTCACAAGTACTGACCATGCACACTTTTCTGTTTCATGCACTGCTTGGTGGATCTGATTTGGGGACTTGAAGGAGTGGCCCAGTGCTCAGATACTTCCTGATCTTTATTCAAACCATTCTGAAGCTCTCTGGTTTATATAAATGCAGTGATTCAGCCTGACTGGACCCTTGTTGGAGGCTATGACACAACTTGGGTTAACTTCAGAATCAGCCCTGCTGGCAGAGCAGACTCTCTTGCTAGATTTATAATACTTCCTGCTTCTAGCTGGGCTGCAAATAGAACAAGAGCAGCCTTTCTCGTGGTGCCTTGGCACTGCTCCTTCTAGAGGGAACCCAGAACAAACAGGAAACAATGAAAAATACCAAACTTCCTTGAGCTTCTCAAAAAATGCAGTCTTGTGGTTGGGTTTGCTGGACTTTTCTTGGGTTGTTCCTTACCTTATTCATGCTGGTTAACTCTCCATTAACATTCCTTAAAGTATGTATGAAGACTATATGAAGCTCTGACTGTAAGGACTAGATATAATTCAAGTTGCCTTGAAAAGGCAATGTTTTGGCACTCACTCTTCTTATGTTAGTAAATCCTTTGCTGCTTTTCTCAGTGTTTCATTTGCACTGTCACTGTATTTGTACTTGAATCCAACGCTGAGTATCTTTCTACCAAAGAGCTAAAACCTTTAAAACGTGTAGTTGCTTCACATCTGTCTTAGATTAATGGCAAAGAACATTAATAAAATATAAGACATTAAAAGCTTATCTATTTTGTATTTTTTGAAAAATTGCTTGCTCCACTCTCATTAGCAAAGACCAGCAGCTGAACAGGTTAATCAATATCAGCTAAGACCCAAATAACTCAAGGCTGCAATCAGCTAACACTAAAAATACTCTTCAATTCCCCACCTGATATAGAAGCCCACGTAAGCAAGCAGGCTTTGTCTAATAACAAATACAGATGTTCAGAAATAGCGTTTATATTTACAGTCGTGAGCCCTGCATTTTCATTCACGAACCACTTGTTTTTTTCCGGACACTTTGCTAAATATATAGATTTTCTTTTTTTATGTTTCGAAAGCTTTTGTGGCTCCAGCTTATCGCCAGCTCATTGCAGTATAACCTACATGATACCACTTCTCATTTTGGCAAGGTCTTACAGCTGTAGGTCCATAATGACTGAACTGTAAGGCTTCTTCCTTTGCTTCTGACAGACAGCTTTATGTGTGTGTGTGCGCGCACGTGTGTGTGTGTGCGCACGCGCTCTTTCCTTACTGCCATGATGGTGATAATGCTGCACTGATGTAGGCAACAGGCTCTTGTCTGTCCAGTTGACAAGACTGCTGTTTTTTTGGCAGCAGCAGCTACACCTTTGCCTGTGATTCATTAACATCAATGAATAATAAAGTCAGGGGTTGATCAGAGAGGTGAAGCTGAAGACTGTGGTAGCAAGTCAGAATTAGGAGGACCGGGGGGGGAGCAGGGGACAGGAGTGTAAATGTCTCATTCCTGGAGCTGTTGTGGATCTGCAGGAGTAGGCCCGTGGCTTCAGCAGGGACAGAGCATGTGAGCAAGGTCTGAAAGATCAGGTCCTCTGACTGAAAATACCCATCTGTTTTCTATATAGCAAAATTCTTGTAGGTTACTTTTCTGTAATAAACCCATCCTGTACATTCTTTAAATGAAAGTCTGTTAGTCTTCAGACCCTTCTTTATTTTCTTTTAGAGCTTTGCGTATCTTGGGAGGCCCTGATACCCTCCTTCTTTTTACCCTCCCCTCAAAACAAATAGAAATATTTATGTGTGAAATAAACCCTGTTAAAATAATTTAGTAGGGTCAAATAAATCCTAAGAGGTATTTTTTTTTGCAAATGAGAGGAAATATGCAATAAAAATTGAATGCAAGAATAAGGACTTGGTTGTTTTTATTGTATTTTTCCTTCAAAATACCCACTTGCAAACAAATATTTGTCAAAAGGGCCACTCTAGGCCAAGCACTATTAACTCCATAATTACAGCCCTTGGGTGGCTGACGGCACTGTGCCTTGAGCCTCGTGTTTCCCAGCTCACCCAAGGCACACAACAATGTGTACCCTGTTGTGCCTTATTGCTCACTTGACATAGAGTTTCCTGTATGAATCAACTGTTTCCTGTAGCTCCCCTTTCAGTTTAAATCCTGGTCCTCAAGTACCTCTTACCCTTCCTAGTTACTCAAAAGGTAATATCAAAAGGAATTAATCTGCTATAAATTATAGGCTGAATATTTGCTTTATGTTATATTCTTAAATAGGCAACAAACAGACATACTACAGAGGAGCTGATATAAATGGACTGCTTTGTGATTGTTATTCAAAAACAAAATGCTTTTGTTTTGTTAGTTTTAAGTTTTATGCAAAGTCATAGTGGAGGGAAGGTAACAGATACACTGGTGACACTGTGATAAAAAATGCACGTTTTTGTTTTGTAATGATAACAGTAGAATTAAAGGCTGTTTCAGATGTATTAATGTAACAGTAACATTCAGCTCTCCTTAGTAGCTGCTAATGGATTTCTTCTCCAGTATGACACTAAAGAAATTATTCTCCTTGCTTTAGTGAGATGAGAAGACTGGGACTCAGAAAGACTGGGAAACTATTTGTCTTTTCCCATATACAGATATCAGCGAGTTAGATCAGCCTTCAAACCACTGGAACTAAAAGCAGATTTAAATTGTTGTACATGAGATAAGAAATATGGCCTTTTTCAGACAGTTATCCAGCTGCTGTGAAGGGTCTTCATCATCTCTTGGTATAAAGTAGGGTGAAGAGCCCTTACTGCAGCTGTATGGCAGCCAGAGAAACCCTTAGTGAGATTCTTGGTATAAAGCAGGGGTTCCCAAACTGTGATATGCATACCATTGGTGGTAAAGAAAACATTTCCAGATGGTAGATGAAGGCGGCTTCTCGATTCCTATGTGAAGTTGCTTATAAAGCTATGGGGTAAGTATTTCCACACAGTTACTGGAAGTTATTCCGTGCAGACATTTACCCTGTGGCACAAGTCAGTTCCTGCCTGTAGTGGTTACCTCCAGTAATCAGCAGCGTGGCGATGCTGTCCTGAACTGCAAGTGTCTCTGCACGAACTCTTCCCACCTATTAGTTGGTAAGGGTGGGCTAGCTAGGGCCGTGGGTGGCAGTAGGTGGGGCAGGTTGGAGATGGAGGTAACAGCACCTTTTGCTTATGAGTGGGTATATCATGGTCATAAAACTGGGAGCTGTGGTGTCATTGCCCCTGCTGATACTCCTGCCTTTTGATACCAGCAGCTTTCATTCAAACTGAGTTAGTAAACCCTTGGCACACCGGCTTAATAAGCCCTTGGCACGGAGGATGAGTCTAACTAGAAAATAATGCACTAGAGCACTAATTCATTAGTCACAGGATACTGAGCATGGGATCTGACCTGCGCCTGCTCTCGATTACAGGCAGAGTGCATGTGGCATCTGCTTGGTCCCAGAGTGCGGGTAGTCCGAAAGCGCTTTAAATCTGCTTTTGCCTCTCATAATGTTTTTGTTTCATGCGCCAGAGTAAAGTAACTGGACCCAATTAACCAGCAACAGAGACCTGGGGCTTTACCCCAGATATCTGGCTGTGCACTCCCATGTCAGTAAGGACCCCTTGCTGACTGGGAGTCTGCTTATACAGAGCAGTGAAGGGGTGTTCTGTGATGCCTGAGCGAGCACTGAGTGCGGTTAGGCAGACACAGGGTAGCTGTGTCAGTGTAGGACAAGGACTGAGTTAATTAACCTGGTCAAGAGGCCTTTGCTAGTGGCTTTGTGGCCTGCAGAGTCAGGATGTGTTTTTTCAGTTGCCATTGGTGCAGCTGGTAGCTGTTTTTTTACTGGGTACCAGCTCACCTTGGCCAGTGCTCTACCTGGAATTTCCTGCCCGATCCCTGTTCTTCCTCCCTGTAAATCCACTCAGTTCTCCTTTTCTTCGTGTGAGGATGTTCTTTGTGTTTTATTTGTTTTATAAACCTAGGAGCCTATCAAAACAGTCCAGCTTACTCTTTTTACGTGAGAATCTAGGAAGAATGAAGGAAACAAGTGCTTTGTGAAATGCGTATAGTGCCGCTCTTACACTGTCACACTGCTGGGTATGTAGTATGTATCTGTCAAACAAATGAGAATATAAAATCAGCTCATTTTTGAATACCTTTTATTGGCAGCAGAAGGTACTTCATTTGAGAGAAGACTACTTAAAATAGGTTTCTGGATATACATTTGTAGGTGCTTCAGTGAAGTTGCACTGGCTCTTTTTCCCATCGTTTTCACTGTCCACGATAACTGTATCAGATTTCTGATACTGTACTAATTTAATGTTAATGGATTGTTGCAGTTATACTATTCCTTCAGCTGTGAAATGGGCAATACAGTTTTAATCTTTGGGGGCTGAGAACATTCAGATGTTTCAAAGAGGATAATACAAATAGTGCTCTTCTAACAAGCAAGTGTAGTGAACTATTACTGAAATGCATTTGTCTCTTTTAGTAATGCAGTGGCCTCTCTGTTATGCAGAAGTTGGCGTATGATGCTCAAGGTATGCACAACCAAATGCAGAATGTAGTGGGATGAATTGTCTTTTGGTCAGAATGTTGCTCTTAACAAGTCTTTTTTTATGGAAAATATCCCTGGAACCTTAGTGATGAGCAGGATCTTTGTTTTAACTCTTTTTGGTACATGGCATCTGAAGGACACAGATCTCCTGCACTGCTGGCTTTGGACCAAGTCTTTGGAAAGATTGATGCTACTAGCTAAATAGATTTTCTCTCGTAGGATGCCTCCAACACAATTGTTACGCTGTGCCAGTTTGCGTATTTTCATACTGGTAGATTCTTCAGCATCTCCTTTTTTTAGAAAGTCCACTATATATTTTTTGGCTTACTCACCTTTTAGTCTCCCATCAGAGTTGTGGGACTAAATCAAGAGTCTTTTCTATTTCACAGCTTCCTGGTCCGGATAAGTTCTTATAGCCTCTTTTCTGCTGTACTATCTGAGTGTTTCTCAGTAGTGAGTTAAGCAACATGACTAACATCTGTCACATGTGGTTTGTTCTCTCTCTCATCCTCCCTCCAGGGAGTCTTTCCATTGACTTCAATGGGCTTTAGATCAGGCTCTAAATTAGTCTGAAGACTTTGGGATGAGTGTGGGKTTTTTTTTTTCATTTTTGTAAATGTCTGCTAACTTTGCCAGCAACCAGCAAGTGGTAAAGACAACTAGAAAAGAAAAAAAAAGGGGAGGGGAGGAAATTGTTACTAGGATTGGGGTATTAGATGGGAAGATTTTTTTGTAACTTCTTGCAGCTGCAACAATTATTGCTGTTGCTGCAGTGCTGGCCTTTCCCTGCTTTTCTGTGTGTCTCAGATGGCAGGGAAAGCAGGCTTGTACTTCTGTCTGCTGGAACCCCTTCCCCACACCAGTAACAGTGATCATTTATTTTCATAATGGAAGAAAGTTTTTGGTTATTAATCTCTATTTTTTCATCTGTGTCTTTCCATTAACACATTATATTGGCTCATCTTCCATAAATAACTTCTCTTCATATAGAATTTCTTTCTCTTCAGTCTATTTTAGCCTTCTTTATGGACATAACCTCTGCATGAGTTTTCTCAACAGCATTGAGTGGAGCGGGAGGAGTGGCTTCAAGGTAACGCTTTGTTCGTTCAGGTGAATGCAGGGACAGTGCTAATGTTTTATCTCTTGGTTGTATAGATTACAGCAGAGCTGCTCGACATTTTTTAAACTGAAGGACCACCTAGGCTTTTCCGGAAAAATAATTGATCCTCATATACAGTGTTACCATAATAGTTTTCTTTTACAACCAAATAAAAATACGGTTTTGGATATCCCTTTGTCACTTGCATATTAGCCATTTGGGGGGACTGTGTATATATATGCGTAGATAGATCGATAGATGGACAGATATAGATACTTGTATATAGATACTTGAAAATTTATAGGCTGTCTTTCAATATCTTCCAGACCACCAGTAATCGTAGATCACGGCTTGGGAAGGCTTATTAGAAGGAATAGGGGGATACAGAACTCTTCCAAAGTCATTACAAAGCAACCTGAATTATCTTAAGATGGGACAAAAAAAGCCACAGAAATCAGTGGTGTCCTTTCCATTCATTTTAATACCTTTTGAAGCAAGTCCTAACTTTCATACTGCAGTGCTCTTCCTAGCCTGTGTGTGTTTGGTGGTGGAATCAGAGCTGTTTTGTTGCCTTCCATAGGCCTTGGGGTGAGATCAACACCAATCTCTTCCAGATGTCGCCTTTACATGCTGTTCATGGTACTGTGAGCGCTGCACTTCCTCTTGCTGAGAACTGTCGCAAGCTTTGGAGCACCACTTAGTGATCACTGTGAGCTGGTTGTCAGTTTAAAAAAAAATTGACATTTTTGTTGAAGAATAAAAGCAATTCTTGTCACAGTTTCACAGTTTTTGCCCAGTAACACTACTGACAGCTATAAACTCCCCGGCAGTCAGGGAGTCGTTTAAACACAGAAAAACATACATATTTTTTCATGCTCTCATGAATGTTGTAAGAATCACAAAATCATGTCTTAATAGTTCATCCATGCAGCACAGCCTATTAAATTTTACTGCTTATAATTTCATATGATGGCATGTTTCATCCCAGAAAGATTCTACCAACAGATAACAGCTTGCATACACTGAAACTATAGAAATTCCTGGTTCTGTCCAAACCTATGCATTGATTGGGATCTGGAACACAGCTTAATAAAACTAGCAATTGCACCATATGTGGCTTATGGCCCTGTTGAATGAGTGCTAAATTGTCGCAGTTAGTAGTGGTTATGCATGTAAATGTGCAAGATGAACTATTTACTCTTCATAAAAGAGTAAATCTGTCCAAAAGAGATCTTCATTTCATCGTTGTGGAGAAATATAAGTCAGAAGGTCTGCATGAGAAGGAAAATAGCAGCCGAAAGTCTGGCTAGCTGTAGGAATAAGGCTGAAGTATTTCAGACTTGGACAGGAACAAACATAGCAAAAGTAGTATGTAACCTCTATCTCCATAAAAAGACACTCAGTAATCTGAACGATTCTTCCCGCAGTCACCTGTTAGTTGTATTTTATAGATCCTGGTTGAAAAGGAGAAAGATTGATCCTGCACTCAGTTGGGTAAGTGTGAATTAGGAGCAACTCCACTGAAGGCAAGTGAACTATTCTGGTTGTAGGGAGAAGGAGGCCCCTGGAGAGGTCACTCGACAGCTGAATTAGTAACGGCTGAAAGTTCTCCAAGTTGCGGTCAATTTGGCTAGGTTTGAGTGCCTCCGCCTGACTCATCTAATTTATCTGTGTTTACTGCAGTTGCCAGTGTGGTAGCTGATTACCTGCAATGTTTGCTGATCTGCGTGAATCTATAGCATGTTTCTGTTTTGAAATGTTCCTTACATTAGTGACAGCATGTTTTCATGGAGGAATATTAACTCCAGTGCGATACCAAGGCTGCTTTTGGTATCTGAGCCAGCTGTACACAGAATTTTCACTGTTGCATGTTGATATTTTCTTAACAGAGTGCCTATGTGAGCCTTTGGGGCATTTTTGTCTTACCAAACCAATCTTCCTACCTCGTATCTCCCACAGTTATATTTTGTATTTACTTGGAATAATTCTCTCTGTCTTTACCTTAACACATTCACTAAGTAAATAATACTGATAAATAAAATATGTGTCAACAACTTGTGAGGCCTAATTTCAGAAAGTAGTCTGGGTCAAAGGCTTGATTTTGGGAGAAGTGCCTCCGTCAATAGTCAGTATGCTAAATTTGTTCCTGTTTTAACCCTCAGAGAGACTTACCTGGAATCTTATGGAAGATTTTTATTTTGCTTAGTTACTTGTTTTTGTGTTAGTTCCTTTTTGGAGAGGTAGCCTAGGCCAGTGGTCAGAGCCTGCAATGCAAAGCCAGGAGACTGGGACTTCTCCTGACCGCTGCTGAGTTGCTCTGCAACCTGAGTCTTGCTTTACTTCTCTGCCTCTTSGTGTTGCTATTTTTGAAGTGGGGAGTGGTAGTGCTTACTTTTAAGACTGACCATTCAGGGTTGGTGTGAGTATTAAACAGTTAATGACGTTTTTTGAAAGTTTGGCAGAAATGAAATCCCATATTCTCAAATGCATAGATTATAAAGCCAAAAGGGACCATTGTTCATCAAGACTGACCTATTTACTGGAGGTGGGCCCAAATCTAGACACTGGATCAAACATGCCCAAACTCTGGGGAAGCTCAATTCTGAATTCAGATCTGGATGTGAGCCTCATGGCTCAGTCCCATCTCTGTAAACACCAGACAGGAATACAAACAAGCAATTTTTAAGTTAGGGAATGCTTGGATCCAGAACTGAACCGTGTTCCAAAATGTCCCACCATTATAAATAGCTTTTCAATATCTCCAGTTATAAAACTCCAGAAATTAAATTATTTTAGTGGAGCTAACATGTCTGCACAGAATATTGTCCTCAACAAGGACAAGAGAAATTGTCCTCAACAAGCTGACCAGAATTTGATCCTCAGGACGCTGATACAAATCTGGAAAAACTCCATTACCTTTTGTGCTAGAGATTAGGATCTGGCTCACTGTATCTCTCTCCTGCTGTCTTTTTGTATCTCACAATTTTAGTAA
This sequence comes from Apteryx rowi, assembly GCF_003343035.1. Classification (NCBI taxonomy): domain Eukaryota; kingdom Metazoa; phylum Chordata; class Aves; order Apterygiformes; family Apterygidae; genus Apteryx; species Apteryx rowi. The sequence goes on along the minus strand of NW_020451105.1, from coordinate 1,875,136 downwards.
ACAAGATGGGAAGGAGAGAAAAGGAAGGAACTCTTCATAGACTTTGTATGATGCAAGCAGTTTAATTAGGAAATAATGCCAGCTACCGTTTCCTTTCCTTTGCTGTTTTTCAAGCAGGATGCATCCTTGGGAAACAATAAGAGAACTGAGAATTACAAAGCCTTTGTACGCGTTGCAGCCAAGTGGCCGCACAGGAAAGTGATATATGGTCAGGCGCTTATGTAACATGAGCGGAAGCTATTCAACATTCCTTGAGGAAGCATAGGACAAACTCTTAGTATCAAGACAAATATTCCTGTCAAACTAAAAAGGAAGATAATGCTGGACACCATTTTACATCGTCTCTCTGTGAAGTCTGCTGATTTTGTTTGCCTGATACTGGCTTCAAAATAGTAGCGTGAACTAAAAATAACTGCACACTTGGGCCTTAAAATGTCTCTGTGACACAAGGTCAAACGATAATGGGCATTTCCTACTCTTTTAACCTTTGTAGCAAGCAGAAGGAGAAGTGTTCAAAAAGGCCACTCCTATTAAGGTCAACCTGAAACATTTGACCCTGAACTGTTTTGGTTCTTAAATTCTAAATCCAAGGAAAGGTATGTGGAAGCCTATGAGACAACAGTTTTTAACTTCTGGATCTTGAATTTCTCTCTGTACTATTTATAACTGTCATGATGTTTCACTGCATAATAGCAGTGTTTGCAAATGCTTATACGATTAAACTCTTACTAACTGAGCTCTGTGAGCCAGATCCTAAAAACAAGAGCCCCTGGTATGGAAAGCTCTCATCAGTTTGAGTAGCTCGTGGATCAGTCTCTCTGTAAGTTGTTGATAACTAGTGATTGCAGCTGGGAGTCAGAACGCCTGTGATCTGGTCTATCTACCTGCTGTTGTGCTGTGACTGTTAGGAAGTCACACCACGCTTCCGAACCTCAGTTTACCCATGTGTAAAACGGTTTAAGTATATTCTTAATAGAGTTGGTGTGAAAGTTAATGATTATAAAAAAGTTTTAAGATCAGCAGATGAGAGTGCTGGGCAAGCTCAAGGTATGGTTCCTAGGAATGCAAGGAACTACTGCTGCTGTTCCATCAATCTCAGTAAGAATATGTGAAAGTCAGTCCCCTGAATATCCTGAGAAGGAGCTGGATTTCTTCCTTGTCAACATTAGCAATAAGGAAGGTTATTACTAGGCTATTGAAATTGTGGGAGATTTCTTTTAAAATGCACACTTAAAAATTCCTTGTGGTTTTACACTAGGTTCCTACAGAAATGATGAGCCTTGGGGCTGATTTCGTTCCTCTCCTGTGGGAATGCATAGCAGAGGTGTCGTCTCATTAGAAACTGATTTCAAAAGAATGCTCTAATTTTGCTCTCATCAATTCATTCAATGTTCCCTACATCTTGCATTTTTCAAGTGTGATTCTTATTCTTCCTCAATAAAATGCTTGGGTTTTTTTCTTTTGAAATGAGAACTTTCATCTCCTCATGTCCTGACTACTGCACTCACTCTTCCTTTTAGTCTTTGAGTACTGAATTTCTTAACTCCCTCAATAATGTACAGGATTCTGACTCTAACATCATCTGCTTAACTCACCAGTCTGTCCACAGCTACTGTCTTGGAGTCCTTCAGGGGCTCCACCTTCAAACTAGTCTTTGCTTTTGAGACTCTGCATGACTTAGAGCTACTCTTCCCTCTTGGCTTATCATAAAAGTGATTCTTCCCACCCACTATCTTCTGTATTTTCATACTGCTTCATCTGGAATGCAAATATCCACCAGGAGCCCAAATCTTCCTCTGAATTTCCCAGTATCAGACAAAGGCTGGTCAGAATTGATTTTCAACACAAAATAGGATTTTTGACCAAACATTTTTCACAGAAAATGCTTTCGACAGAAAGCTTTATCTCTTAGCTGACAGCTTAAAAACTCAAGCATGAATTTTTCTAGGCCAAATTAAAAACAAACAAACAAGTAAATCACTCAGGCTTGAGAGTTTTGTTTCTTGCCCAAACCAGCCTTGCTTTCATGGATGTGTTTTTTCTGTCCATATTTCTGCTTAGACTTTTACCTCTTTGGAACACCTTTTGCTAATGTGTGTTTGGTGACCAGGTCAATATGTAAGCAGTTCACATCAAAAGAATGTCAATGACCACTGCTGCCAGTCTCTGTCCGTTCTGCTTACCCTGTCAGTGGCTGCCCGAACCAGGCACTGAATCATTGCATGGTAAAGCACTTTCACCTTAAGTGTGAAAGGATCCATAGAAAACCAAACTCTTCTGTTCCATGTAATCTGCACTGATAAATGCTTTTGCAATGGTCTGGTGGGATTTAAGTGATTTATTAAATACAAACCCTGATTCCAAGTTCAGCAAATGGTGTATAAGGAACAGATTCTCTCAGTGTTGGGAGCATAAAAGGCGAGTGCAATTCTGAAGCTGTCAGCAGCAAAGAATGAAAAAGGATGAACTATTTATTCTTTGGCTCGCATTCCAGCGAGATAGTCCCCACCACCGCACCGGGCCTGGGGGGAGCAGGGGCATGGAGGAAACACTGAAATAAGCAGCCCCATCAAACAGCAAAATGAAGAAGGGGCTCCTGCAGGTGCAAGATTTTCTGTTTCTCACTCCATGGGGGGCACCCAGTGATGAAGCAAACTCAAAACGACATGCCCTGCATCTTTCAGAGTCATACCATTATGCATGCCATTTTGGGCAGAACATTCGTTTATGATGAGATCTTTTACTGATGGCATCTTTAGTATCTGAAGAGAGAGTGAAGAGTGATTTGCTTTGACAGAGCATCAAATATTTTTCTTAGGGTGTAAACACAAATTGTCATCCATGCAGAGAATTGTAGCCTTGAAGAAATAATTACATGGAGTCAGATCTACTCAAGTTTGAGGTAAGTTTGTAGTTTGAGGAAGAGTCACAAATAATGAATGAAATTGCTATTTTGGTTTTTTACTCTTTTGGAAAAAATAGTTCTGATATATTTCGAAGAGTGGAATCTGTGTCTCTTTCTTGGTGTCTCATTACTGCAAATACAGGCTCTTTGGGGCAAGTAGCTCATGCAGCTTCAGTTGCTTCTAAAGATAGCTCTGTATGGATGACAGGAGGAGTTTTATAATACTGACATTATGATGGCAGACATTTTTTGTATCCTACTATCAGTAGTTTGGGTAATTTGGTTCCTAGCCCAAGCTGAACATCGGAAAGTCAGTCTTCCTACTCCAGAATCTTTTTCTATTCCAAGCACTATGGGAGTAAGATAAGGTGGCAAGTGGAGGATGCATGTCTTTAATGCTGTGCAGATAATATCAGACAAAAATGATTTGAAGTATGCACATTTCTTTTCCAAAAACAGAATTTGTAAGCAGTTATATTTGTTGTAAAAACTGCATGAAAAGCAAGTACACAACTTGGTTAAATAGGAATTTGAAATCTGAATTTCTACATTATAATCTGGATTTCAACCAAATGTATAAAGCTCGAACCAGGTCTATTATAAATATTTCACTATTTTGCATTAGGCAGTATGGCTCAAAAAGTTGGATGTAGCTCGGGAGAGCTCTCTGCCACTGACTTGCATTTTCTGCCTCGCAGTACCAGGCTGGAGTCTCAAAGCACAGTTGCTCTGCACACTTGCACAGATCTGTAAGTACACAGCAAATTTCTTGAGTCAAATTTACCATGTGCGAACAGAGCAGCTCTTCAGATTACTGTGCTTAGTTTTCTTCCTATGTTTTACATGAATTCGCTCAGATATTTCTGATACTTCTGTATCACTCTGTAATGTGCAGGATGGTTTTCCTTTCAGTCAAATTGTATAGGAAGAGTGCCTGTGACATTCAGATGAATAAGCCCCTGTTATTTTCAGTTAGGACTTTTGCGCTAAGTGCTGTGAAAAGGTATTCCTTAATGTCAGGTCTTGTTTCTCCCATCTGTGAATGAGGAGAGTTCCCACTCATTTGGAGCTCTGGATTTTGGGGATCTATACGTGATAAATTCCACTGATAAATAATTAACTTAGTGTGAATGAATAACTTCCATGTGAAATATACTTTTTTTTTTTTAATAAAAGCACTGCTTACTTAAAGACATGTTGAGGCAGTTGTTTGGGTTGTGAAAGAAAACACTGTCTTCAAAGCTGGATTCATGGCCCTTGGGGCTACACAGGGAGGATGGCAGAGGGATGACAAAAGGTATATGCCAAGTTTGAAAAAAATATAAATAAAAAATGTGCTGGAAATACCTAAATTTCTATTTTGATTTATTTTATCAAAAGGCTTTCCTGTTTTAATGAGCATATCTGACTGAATTGTCCTTGAGCAGAAGACATCATGTTATTTTCACCACATCTAAGTCAAATATTCTTCATACAAAGAGAGTAAGAGTTGTTTGTTATTTTGTGATGTTGTTCTTTGGGAAGGAGAGCACATTTAACAGGCTTTGTTCATGATCAAATTTTCTGGCTAATGCTTTTCCTTTGGGGATGAGGGCGGGTCTCCTGTTTGCAGTAAGGTATGCCAACCAAGTCCATCTGTTGACTTCCCTCTAACATTTACCTGTTCTCCCTCCTTGTAAGCCAAGTCCTATGATCTGCTCTACAGTGCCATCAGTATGTCTTGAAACCAGTGAGAGATGAGGATATAGCACTAGTCAAAAGATCCTCAGCACATTCCAGTATCAAGGCCTCTGGCCATATTGGATCATAGATTTAATATCTTTGTGAGCTGCCAGTTCAACCTTGTTGTGGCAATTTTTCCTCAAATTTTGTACTAAGTATCATGCATCTCATCTGCTTATCTCCTTGTGAAATGGTAACATGGAAGAGTGTTCAGGATCAATCTTGCACTTGATGAAAATGATCTGGCAATATTTATTTGCCAGGTCATTTTCATATATTTCAAAACAAAACCAAACAAAAACTCCCACCAGTGAAACACTTGACTGAGTTTATCCCTGGGGAGAAGATGAGAAACAAACAACACGTGACAAATGTTAATCACATTGTGTAATATATTACTGGAAGGCTCTCAGACACCAAAGTGAAGGGCATAGTATTCAGAATAGAATAGAGTGACTTTGATCTGAGGTTCATTTTGGGTTATGCTGTGGAAAAAAAATCAACAAACCCCAAACAGACCTTGTTCTGTCACACAGATAAAAATGACTAAAACCTTCACAGTGAACTTTATGAACTAGTGTCTTGGTAGATGCTATGAACATGCAAAACTTGAGTAGCCAGGGTTATAAGCAGATCAGCAGAATACACTATGTATGATTACGTGCAAGAGTTAAAAGCAAACTAATGATTCTCAAATTCCATGATAATTTATTACACTTTCATTTATAATTGTTTACTGCTAATAGATTGCTACATCTATTGTTTATTATGTATAACAATGCATATACAATATATATACAATATACATTGTTATATATAATAAACAATAGATTTATTATTAATTCATTGACTTTTCATCACTATTTGCAATTAGAAAAAAAATTCATGTGTGCTCAACCTACCAGTACCTAATGTAAGCCTTCAGTAAAGAATCCCAGCATCACTGAGCCATGTAGGTGGGAAGGGACCTCTGGAGATCATCTAGTCCCACCTCCTGCTCAGAGCAGGTCCAGTTAGCACAAGTTGCTTTGAAGCTTGTTGAGTATTGAATATCTCCAAGGATGGAGAGTCCAGGCCTCTCTGGGCACCTGCTCCAATATCTGACAACCCTTTTGGTAAAAAGATCTTTTCTTTTGTTCTAGTCAGAATTTCCCATATTGCAGCTTGTCCCCGTTGTCTCTTATCCTATCCATGGGCACTTCTGAGGAGATCCTGGCAGTGTCTTCTCTACATCCTCCCTTTAGGTAGCTATAGACAGCAATAAGATCTCCCCTAAGCTTTCTCTTCTTAAGGCTGAACAAATCCAGTTCTCTCAGCCCCTCCTTGTATGTCATGTGCTTCAGCCTCTGACCATCTTGGTGGCCATCTGCTAGATTCACTGTCACAGTGTGTCTGTATGTATGTCAATGCCTTTCTTCTACTGGGGATCCCCAGATTGGACACAGTACTCCAGTTATGGTCTCAAAAGTGCCAAATAGAGGGGAGGAGTCGCTGCCCTGGACCTGCCCTCTTGCTAATACAGCCCAGCATGCAGTTAGCTGCCTTTGCTGCAAGGGCACACTGCTGACTCATGTCCAGCTTGCTTTCCACCAGGACCCCAGGTCTTTTTTTGCAGAGCTGCCTTCTCTCACATCAGCCCCAGCCCGTACTGTTGCATGGGGTTATTCCAACCCACATGCAGGGCTTTGCATTTGCCTTTGTTGAACTTTGTTGAACACCAAGTGCAGAAAAGTAAGAAGCACAGAGCACTGAGGTTTTTCTGAATTAGCTGGGAGCCCAATCATTTTTTGAGTGGTGCCTTTGTTTAAGAGAGACTGACTTTTCCAGTTTCTGCTCATATAACACGACTCCTTTGCTTTCTGTGATTTTTACTCTACTGTGAAACAGTTCTGAGTGAGGCAGTTATGAAACCCATATAAAAAACAAGCCTGAGAAATGAATGACATATGCCATCCTCCAAAGCTAACTGCTTGATAGTCTGGAGCACATTGATTAAGATTTTGTTCTTCTGAATCAATTTTATTTTAATTGCTCTAATATGAGTGCAACTGTCATGTGAGCCATACATTCTAATTAAGTGATGGATGCTTCCCAAAACAATGTCATTCCAACAAACTACAGACTGGGTTAACATTTTCCAGAAAACATTAGTATTTGGGATATTATTTATCCTTAAGATACCAGGCACTTTCATTGAGAACTTCATATTGATTGACTGTGAATATTATTCTCTTTTTTCTCTGTGATTGCAGCTGCCAAAGCATTCTTGAACTTGAGATTTGTTTGTGATCAGAGTTTGGAAGATTAAGTCCAGCACTGCCTTTGGAAAATGCGCTGTATATTTAAAGAGGCAGGGCACAATCCTGCCCTTGGCAGGGGGTATTCACAAGATTATGTAAGAACTTTTGTCTTTCATTTCTCTAATTCTTGGATGTTCAAAGTTGGAAAAATATGCAGAGATACGTGCCTGTGGCAGGTGACCATCAGCTACACACCAGGCAGCCCTCACCTTGTTCTTTGCCAGTGCTGAACTGGGAGATAGACAGAAGTGCAAAGCAAAATTAAGAAACATAATTTCTCACTGCTTTCATTTGATCTGCTTCCTTTCTCACATCTCTGTGTGTGGGTTGCTGGGGGCTGGGAAGGAGGGTGAGAAGGGGAGGACAAGGGTGGGAGTTTCCTTCATGCTTCAGCAGTGGTGCTGAATGTGAGGGAAACAATAGTTGGTCTGATTCCAGGCGTTCGCTTCGGCACAAGCTGTTTGAGTATTGAACACAGGCCTGTGATTCGCTCAGGTACCATTGCCTGTGGCTGGGTTACCTGTTGGGTGTGCGGGAATAGATACAAAAATAGTATATGGTTAGGGCTCTGCAAATTTAGTCCTGATTTTCCAGGAAATAGATTTTTTTCCTGTGGACCTAGTGCACATTTTCAACATAAGTCTTAACACTCCACTGTCAAGATGGTACTTTCTCCTCTTGAATGATATTCTTCATTTGACGTGGAGGTACTGAACGTGCACGTTGCTTTCCTGCACCCAAGGAGGATGTGGAAAAAAATTGGGTATTGTCACAGGAAGAGGCACGTACCACTGAAAAGGAAATAAATGAAATCAACTTACTGGTAGTTGCGCCACAGAACAACTGAGCACCGTGCCACTTTCTCTTTTATCGACTGCGATGGGGAGGCCTGAAAGAAAGATAACTGCTTTGGAAAAATGCTTGGGCAAGCAGCCACTGGGCAACGTCGGCAAAAGCAATCGATGGTTCTTCACCAAAAATAATTATTGCTTTATCTGCCTGAAGAAAGGCAAATTTCTTGGTCAGCTGTTCTCCTCTGCCCATGCTCTTTGCTCAGAAAGATAAGCTGGATTCCTAGACATGGGTTGTGGTTTAACTGGGGCAAAATCATCCACTAATGATAAGTTTTATAACATCTGTACATAGTTCAAAGTTATTGCAATTTACGTTGTGCCTTATCTCTACCCCTCTTTCTGCGGGAAAACTTTTATGGTGAAAGGGGTTTTAGCAGTGCTTTGGGTGGACAATCTCACTGACAATATCAGAGGTACTGGCAGATCTTATTTGGGCTATTCAGCCAGTCTCATCTGCTGAGCGGGCTCAGGTAGCTACTAATGAGCTGCTTTTTGACGTTCCAAGGGTATCTTCCTTCTGATAAGAGTAATATAAAATTAGTCTTCTGCTAACGTACTTTGCTACCTTTGGCTGCAGCTGGCATTGTGATTTACTGAAAATGAGAGTAAAATTCTACCTGAACTTTATTTGAACTTCTTACAGCTTTCATTTGGGTGAAGTTCAAAGGCAAGTCAGACAAATGTTATTTAAGGCTTGATTGTTTGTTCAAGGCACAGCCCAGAAATAAGTGATGGAAAAGAGCTGCACCGTGTCAGCAGGTGGCCGGTGAGGAGCCACGCTGGCGCATAGAGTCCCTGCGTGTGCCAGCACTGGTTTCTCGCGCCTTGCATCCCGCCAGAGCGCCCCGGCGCGCTGGCTCGGCCCTTCCGCGCAAGCAGCGCTCAGGCGGCCCCGGCGCAGCCACCCCCGGCAGCCCGCGGCCTCCGCGGTTCTGCGGTAGCCTCAGGCAGGAAGCACARAGGTGTTAGGCTAAAGAATAAGCTATTTCTGTTCTTCCCTCCCAGCCTCTTTTACCCACACTGTGACTCTGAATGAGGATGAATAATCCTGCCCTTTGCTTTTAGTGTTTTCTAAATCGAGGGCCTTTCTCTTTCCTCTCTCTTTCTTTTCCCCTCTCCTCCCCACTTTTTGTAATTAATAGAGTATGTATGTTTGAGGAGGTGAAGGAGGCGGGAGGAGGCATGTGGGCAGCAGTGTGTGTGATGCAAAAAGCTAGCTCTAAGTCTGGAGCTCAGAGAGCTATCTCTTCGGGAGGGGCTTGCGAGGAAAAAAAGCATATGCAAAAAAATGGTGTTTTTGTTTTTCTGGGGATTTTTGTCTTATTTGAGCTAAATGTTTTGCCTCCTTTTGGGCAGGATACTCTGTGTCTGCGTACATACACAGCGAAAGATCAGGAGAACAAATTACCTAACAGCGCAGGGACCATAGCCAGCCACGGTGGCCATTTTCTCCTTGCTGCGCGAGGCAGCAGATTCTTGGGCTTATACATCACTCGGGGCTTAGTCACCCAAACCCATCGGACAGCAGCCTGCATAATGCACTGCTCTTGTTTTCCTTTCGAGGCTCTGGGGCCTAGCGGTCAGCTGGGTTGTACCAGAACAGCACAAACAGCAAACAAAGCTAACTCAAAGAGGATGCAGGAAATAAAGGGAATATATGTATTTTTAAGGACATGGATGATGGGGGAGGAATTGCTGATATGACTGTGAACTTTTGCGATATATTTAGAATCTTGAAGTAAAATTCCAGTTGCATGGAAGTCAATAAAAATATTGCCATTGAATTCACTAGAAGCATTTTTTCTGTCCCCTGTCAGAGGAAAGCAATAATTGAAAATATACATCAACAGCGCTTTCACATTCGTGTCTCCAGGGAAGAAATGACATTGTATTTCCCTAATGCCTACGCACAGACATACATCTTTGTAAAGATGCTGTCATGAACCCTGAAAATCACGTCTTTTTTCTTCTTTTCTCAGCTTCCAGGTCAAGTCTTGGGTCAGGTCATAGGTGTTACCACTGGGGATGAGGAAGGAAACAAGGAAACATACCCTACCCACTCCAGTCCAAGCAAGCTTTTCTATTTTTTCTTTTTTTTTTTTCATATGAGTTATGTCCTCCCTTCCCTTTTAAAAACTAGACGACGTGCATTTAAGTCACATACACAACACCCTTCAGGTATGCTTGTGTGAGATTCCCCAAACCTCTTTGAAGCGAAGGAAAGGCAATAGTGTAAGTGAGCAGAAGGCATTTTTGTTCTTTCTAAAATACCTGAATTCTTTGGATCTGGCTGAAGCAGGCACTGGAGACCAATGTATTTCATACCAATATCAAATTGGTTTTAATATCAGTCACTTGGATCTGGTGCTGTGCTCTAGGTTTGTCTCCTGTGGTGTCGTCTTGGGAGATACTAACTGAACTGACTTTGTCATTTTTCCATGGCTGCTGTCTCTGCAGGATGTGGCCTGCGCCAGATGGTTGACTTGAATGAATTCTCTTTACACAGTTAAGAATCACTTTCTTTTATTATTCATGACTTATTTCTTCCATCTCTCATGTTTCTCAATTTTAGCTCTACTTCATAGCAAGGTGGTGATGCCAAATTGAGATGAGATTGTTATTTCATCTTATATTAGGAAGCCATGTTGGGACAAAAAGGGATGTTGGAAGGACAGAGGACAGCTTCTCAGATTCCAACTATTTTAACTTCTAAAGTCCGTGTTGCAAAAAGATCTAGAGACCTCTTGTTTTTAAAGTAACCCACACTGTCATTTCTTAGGGTGTCTCTAAATTTCTGTCAGCAATAAGTGAATACATAAATAAACAGAACATTACAAATAAACTATATGGAAAGTCAGAGTATCTATCTGTAATTTCTAAGTTAAACATTTGACAGTTGTATAGAAAGACTCCCATTATATATGAAAATCATAATGACCAAGTGTCTTTTGAGATACAGCACCTAAAGGGCTTACAAAAATCAATAATGGCATGTAAAAATGGCCCGATGAAAAGATTATGCACTCAGTTACACATGCAGTGGAACTAGGTATTAAAAATCAGGCTCTGAAGTGTTTGTTAAAAACAGATCAAACTCCATTGATGTCAAGTGCGCTGATTTTCTTTGGATGGGGATCTGTTGCTTTAAGTTTATATTCAATATAAACATTATATGCAATAATAAATCTTAGATGCACATGCTCAAATTGTTTATTTGATTTATTATTTCATTTAATGTAATGCTATGCCATTTCATTCCTTTCTTGTATTTCTCATTCCTCTGTAACAACCTTGTAAAAGTGACAGGGAGGCTCAGATCTTTGCCCAGCAAACAATATATATTATTTGCTAGATGAAAGTGGTGCACAACTCTCTTAAATGTTCCCTAGCAGACTCCTATTGCATTCCACAATGTGCCTGCACTTGAACCACCTCCATTCATATCAGAGTCTTTTTATCCCAGCACACATTGAGCAAGCTGCTCTGAAGCTTAATTCTCCTGACCCTTCAGTGCAGTCGGATATTGTCACCTAATCCCCTTTTTTTCCTTCTGTCCCATGTGTGGTTTTGACTTCTTTCTCTTCTCAATTCCTTTTTCCTCTTCCCTTTTTCTTTCTTTCTTATTCTATAAGCCTCTCTCCAGGCTCCACATTCCAGAATTCATCCTTGCATTAGGGCTGCAATACAATGCTCTCCCAGTGTTAAAGGATTAGACATTAAGGAGACTGTGGCAACTCCAGCCTTACTATATGCACAGAGGGAACATAAGGGGATGGAGGATTGCTTGCTAAAGAGTAAGGAGACTGGGAAACAAGGGGGGGAAATGGCATCTTAGCAAAACCAGAGTGGACAAGAAAAAGATTTGTGTAAGGAATAGTAGTTTCTATTCAGTTCAGTATTCTAAACTGTCACTGGAAGGTGGTAAACCAGTTGTGAAGCAAAGCAGTGTTACACATTACATAGTGATTGGTACATCAAATGAATTTTTTATTTTAATATCCATCTCTGAGAAATGACCAGTTTGAAGCACACATGCAGTGACATGCCATTCCAATATACATGGTAAGGGTGTTATTTAAAGTGTCAATATTAATCAATATTGCATAGATTTTTTCCATAGATAAGTGTATTTTTGATCCCCAGATTTCCAAAGTTCATACTTCCAGAGGAGGAATCTGGCATCTTTTAGCTTTCAAATATTTCTTGTGGAATGGTTTTCTTTTGTTTTCATGTTCTTGAAGGGAGTGCTCTTTGTGAAATTTCTCTTCCRCTTTCATTACTGAATTGGAAACAAGTATGTAACTTTTCAGTATACCCAGATTCATAACTCAGTGTAGAAAAACGAATTTTGAAGAAAACTGAGGTTAATTCTTTTTCCTCACCACCTTCCCCCTGCAAAATTCATTCTATAAAAATAATCATGTTTCATTTAAATGAATTAAAAATCTCCAGAAGTTAATTAAGAATGAAATCCTTGAAACAGGGTCTTTTTGAAGCATGCTAAACAAATCCTGAAGTGGAGCAATAATTGTCCGTTAGAATCTGTGGCATGACTCACAAAACCCTATAGAAGGGTTCTCGTTTTCCATCAAGGTTGTTTTGCTTATTTGTTGATAGGGTGGGAAAACTAAATTGAAGAAGTAAGTTTTTCATTTTGCATTGGAGGCGGTGAAGTTCGTGGTCATCCTAATCTATTACGGAAGTGAGTTCTACAGTCATGGGCCAGCTGCCGAAAAAGTTTTGTCACCCAGACTCATGAGTCTCACCCTTGTGGCTGACAGTTTCATTGTTCCTGAGGAACGTAAGTGTCATGGAAGGTCATGGTTGCATTATTATTATTCAGCTACATTTGAATAAATGTACTTGGCTCTATAAAGAATGCTACAGGCCTACTTACCCTGCTGTACCCCACAGGCATGTGGTGAGGCTTAAAGATTGTAAAGTGCTTTGAGTTCCTTGGAAAAAAGGCACTATATGAATGCAACGGATTCTCATTTGTTCATATAGCATCTGGTCCCACACCACTGATGTTATGATATTCAGGATCAGACCCAGAGTGCTGTACATGTGTTTGATTATTCACACACAGAAATGGGGATATGGTCCCAACTTCAAGGTCTTTACAGTGTAAAGAACTGGCCTGGCAGCCTACCAAATACACCTTCTGTAAGGCACCGACTGTTTCTTTGCTCATCAACCTGCAAGTTTTGGCCCTGAGTTAGAAATACACCGTGTAATTAAGGATGAGGATTGAGAGTTGGACCAGAGAGAAACAAGAACACAGACTGAGTACTGGGAAGACGAGCAAAAACAAAACTGATGAGCTAAGATTTGAATCTTGAAAGTGAGGTTGTTTTGAGTGCAGATGTGATGTTTTACGCTTGGGCGCATCTGCATACTTGCATGCTTTGTCTTTTCTCGTGGAAATACATAATGAGATTTTGATGAGAACAGAATGAACAAAAAACAGAGTAGTAGCAGTGAGATAGAGAGTATCATTTTAATAACAAACAAGTACTGCATCAAGTGAATAATTCTGCTGGGCTACATTCTCACCCTGTATCAGCTGGCCTGTATCCAGGAAGATTAGTGGTTTCTGGTATTCTATTCTAGCTTTAGATATTTTTTTCTTTTTTTCTTTTTTTCTTTTTTTTTTTTACAAAAAGGAAGCAAAAGTTGGACACAAGAAAGATATTTGTGCTATTTACGTGTGGAGATTCCTGTGTCAGCAGGGTGCAGTTCGCCGCCTATAAGCATTAAGACTGTGCTATGACTTTCTACAGCCTCTGAAGTTCCCCAGGACCACGCTAAGTAGAAAGTTGGTAAAACATGAAATTAATACTCAAACAGTATGCTCCTCCGTGCAAAGAAATTCAAGGCGTCTGATCTCTAGGTAAAGCCTCTGTTCTTCATGGTTAATAAAAGAAAGTGTTAGGTCTGTGCATAACAATCATAAAAGCTGTAAGAATATAGACAGTATATAATAATTAGCCCAAAAGAAAATGCTCAGAATGACACTATAACTTTCCCACCTGTCCCCCAAACTGTCAAAAGGAAATGTGTCTCTCATTTCACTCTGAATAAGATGTAGTATGTTTGTGGTTTGGAAGAGGATGGCCTGATTCTCTTTCGGTTGAAACAGCTGGCTGCTGTGATGTGAACTGAAGCGCAGACTGAGAGATCCGTGTACCTGGCTTGTTTTTAAGAGTGCTTAGTCTTAGCAAGAGAAATCTTTGCTTGCTGCAGTAGCTTATTATATTCAGTAGTTGGACAGGCCAGGCCATTAGTTTGAATGTATTTCAGTGCATCTTTGAATTGACAAATGTGAAAGGATGCAGCAAGCGAAATCTTCAAAGAGATAAGGAACAGAAGACCAAGTGAACATTTTAGAAAAGAGTTTATGTGGTTATTTAGATGTTCCTCACAAATGTAGTTCCAAAATAATGACGTATGTGATAAACTTCCTGTGTGCAGGTGTTTTTCTTGGTGCAGAAATCTATTATCCAGTCTCATCTCCCATTTTCTCTCACTACTAAGAACCCCATAACCACATATCACCATGCAAAATTCTCCCAGTCTCCTGTCTGCCTTCCCTTCCTAATTCTCTCATCTCTTCATAGCTCTATACCTACTTGCTGTCCTCAATCTAGAAATCTAGAAGCATTTCACAGCTTCCCAGACTGATGCAGTTGATGCAGTCCACCTCAGGGAGAAATCACTTGCTGATGGTGATGGGAAGCATGGCCAGGCCAGTGTAGTGCCTGGGAGAGGTGTACTCTGGTAGAGAATCGGGAATCTCTTCAGCCTTGTGTTTCTGAGGTTACAACAAAGCCCTGCTTGAGATAAGCCATGCCACAGAACGAGGTTTCCAGTTGCATTTTGACACAGTCACATCTTGTACTTTCTGGAACCCCAAAATTGTATTGTTGCATGAAAACAAAAGTGGAAAGTGACTTGTTGGCTAATAAAAGCTCGATTTCTGATTCAGTTTAAATCTTCTACATAAAGTTTTTGTATTCTCCCAGGTCTTCCAGGCTGTTAAAACTCTAGGGAAAAATCAATTTATTTAAGCTAGAAAAGGAAGAAAGTGCCTGTACTCTTTGCTTTGTGAGAACCCTAACTGCTCTTAGAAGTCCTATTCCTACATTAAAAAAATCCAGAAAGTCCTTAGTCCTCATTCTAGTTTGTGACTTATCCTTTTTATGCTATCTCCTAAAAACAAAAGCAAAAAAAAAAAAGAACCAGACTGAGAACTATTCCCAGATGATAATAAACTGACTCAAAAAAAGTTGAGAACAAGCTAGATCAGCCCTCTAACAGATGGGAGTCTTTATTGCTTTACACTTAGGAGATGCTGGTAAATCCTTTGGCATTATTAAAGATACATACCACAAAAAGGATCTGTAAAAATATATATATATTTCCAACTTTTCATTATCTGGGATTCTTCAGTTGCTAGCGGTCCGTGAGTGACTGCTAATATTCAAATGTAATACATTCATTTGGATAGGTGCATTATAGAGCAATCTTCAAGAATGAAATAATTGCCACCCAGAAGAAAAAAATGGTGGTTTCATAGCTGACAGAAGTAATCAAAATGTCTCTTTTATTTGAAGAAGATCTTTTAAGTTGAAATGATAGATACAAAGTACAGCAGATATATCAGGTCTGTCTCACTAATGTATCAATCTGGCTTTATTCAAGTGTAATTCAGCCAAAAATCTGGAGTTACACCAGCATAAAATAGAGCATTTTGCCCACTAACCCAGCTCTGTATTGCCTCGTGTCCTGCTGAGTCGTTTGCACCCCACAAAGAAGCTGCACAGAATTGTGTATCTCATTTTGACTGTGGGATTTCAGTAGATGCTTGTGGTACTTTAAATGACTACACAGTGTGGTAGACAGCAGAGAAGCTGTCCCAGTAGCTTTGTCAAATGCTTCCGCTGATGAATGGTAATTTGTTGTCAGTGGTAAGTATTTACTAACGGTGATGGGCTAGGATTTCTTTAGTGCAGTTAAGGTACTTTCTAGTATGCCACCCTTTTTGGTCAGCACATGGAAATCAGGATTGAGGTAGATTTTTAGGACAGCTGTAGAAATAAACCTTACCAAGATACTAGAAAGCACCATATTATCATACCTTGCTTTGGAAGCAGAGGTTAATAAGCAGAGGACATCATTTTATATAATAATTCTGGTCCGAGTTCTGGGGGGTGACATTTTACATGTGTTCAGTAAGCAGAGGAAGAGTAGGTTCCTGCGAATCTTTGCAACTCAGTTTCTTTACATATGCATGCCATCTGTACCTTCCATCAACAGTGCTCCCAAGTAAATGGGCAGAATGACGTTTCAGTGGCTTTCTTCCTGCAGATGTTCAAAGTTACTAAGTAAATTATCAAACCTCAAAAAAAATGCAGCTGAAAAACAAATGACATGTCTAGAAAGTCAGAAGTTGATTCAACATTTCCTATTTATGCACACAAAAATGACAGCTTAATACACTTTTTCCCCAAAGAGGCAAGAGTTTAGTGTGTAGTATCACCCTAACCACTCAGCACTCTACAAGCATAAACTCAGTAAAGCTTATATAAACTAACTGCAGAACCTCACAGCTGCTGCAAAATTTTGTGGGCCAAACTCATTTGGTTTAAGTGGAACGAAAAACATCAAGGTCAAAACAGGGGCTCAGTTTGACCCTACATTTTCCAGATAATGTATGGGGCCTTTCTGTTTGTCTGATGTACTTTAAGTCTAACTAATGAAAATGCAGCCCACATCCCTACGAACTTAAGTAGTATATAAACAGAGAAATGTGTCATTTTATCACCGAAGCGAAAAAGTATGGGTGAGTAACTGTTTTGAGTTACTTCTAAGCTGTGAGATTCCTGGCTGTTTCTTTTAGTCTGAGCTGGAGTTGTCAGCAGGTTGTCTTATTGTTCCTTTTACTATTTAACTTGAGAGCCTTCATCTAAAATGCAGTGCTGGTGTGTATGCGTAAGCTAGACAAATAAATACCAATCATCTCCCAGGTGGTGATAATATGCTCCATGGGAATGGAACATAGACTTGCTTTGATGCTTTTGCCCGTGTGTACACACATACATACATTGCATTTCTGAGCTCTCCAACCATCCCGCATCCTTTCCTCATCTCGAGTTATATATTCATTGACCAGACTTGTGCTGGTGTTACTGTGTACTTCTGGTGGATAACATGCTGCTGAGTATAGTTGGTTGTTTGGTCCTTTTATGTCTGGATGTCTTCCTCCTCAGAGTCGACCGGATTTTCAAGTTTTTCAGATTTTGGCACTTGCTTCTTTAGGTTATTCTACTGCAACTTTTAGGCATCTGGCTTCTGGTGTGGAATCCAGAACTCTGAATTAGGCATCTCTGCTCCGTACGAAATGTATGAGAAAAGTGAACTGCCTCAGAGTGGGCCTCCTGGTAGTGGCAGAGCGGCTCATTTGCTAGTCAGTAGGAAATGACTTCAATCCTGCAGCTCTTTCTCCTGGGCTTTAGTGCCTGACTGTGAGCAGCAGCGAGGTATTTCCCTGAAACCTTTCCTGGAATAAGGTACTTATGTCATTTTCTTGGAAACAATCATGGAGACCATTCCTTTCGTTTAAAGTGTAGCCAAGAAAGTACTGCCAAACCCTTTTATGCAATACGTGCAACCCCAGAATGTGAATAGCCCATTCCCAGTTCTTTTGGCGGGGTTTCAGGCTGATAAGGCCTGTCTGCCCTGAGGATCCCCTAACCACTAAACCATACTTGGAGCAGGGAGCACTTCTTATCCCTCCTGTTGAAGCCATTCTACTTTGTGGAAAACCTTAAAGATTGACTGGACCAGAGGGGGTGAGAGAAGGTGTACTTGGAGGGAATGGGACTCCTTTGAGTCCCTAGTCAGTAACTTGGGGGGAGGACTGGTGTTCTCGTTCCTGCATTCCCACATCGGTGACTGCTCCTGCAGTTTCCAGTGACCAGCTGGTGGACTAGATGCACAGCAGTCACTGAACATAGGCAGATGGTACGCCTCTTTTCTCTTAGACCAGTGCCCTGATGAGAGAGAGTCTTTCTCCATTTTTTTGGTTTCAGTAGGAAAGACAAGAGTTTCTCCCTTTCTCCTTGACACACACAGCTTGGTAGGTAGGTCCCATGGTAACAAAGGTTGTGGAACAGCTCTTTTGGGAGTCCTGACTGGGTTTTGAGATAGACATTCATACGTGCATATGTTCATATGTTAGTGGGCTTTTCTAGCGGTGGTCCCTACTTGGAGCTTACACGGGTTTAGTTGCCACAGGAAACTGGAAATTGTTTGTGTTACTGTATCACAACTGCCCCAGTTATTGTGATCAAATTTTCTGAACTCCAGAAAACTCCAGACATTTCCATAATAGAGTTATTTATTAGAGATCATAAACATGAGCCAAAGGTCAAACACAGAAAGTTGTGAGACAAGTAAGCCCAACTGAGCCGTGTGATTTTTTATGTCACTTTGTGTTCTGAGGATGGGAGTCTGGGAGCAGTATGTGGCTCAGCAGTCAGAGCAGGGTGTCAGTTGCTACTTGAATACATAGGAGGGAATGGAGCTAGAAAATTCACTGACACATCCATTGTGTGGATGGAACTATTACTTAAAGATTAGTGTCTAAGATACCCTTTTCCCATAAGGGGGAAGATAGTATTTTTTTTCTCTATTTTCAATAAACTTTAGGCTTTTAGATCATACAAAAAGAAATGTATTTTTCCCAGTGGTTATGAGTCATTATGAAATGTATTTCCCGTTATCTAGAATATTCAGCCATTCAGCATTTATTTGGAGAAATGAAAAGGGAAGATTAGCTCAGTTAATGCAAAGATATCCAGGTGACAGAATTTGAATTTTGTACCTATATTAGTAGTCTGCTATTAGCTACTAGATTTCTTTTGCTCTCATACATTCTCAGATAGAGGGAAGAAAATAGTATGTCAGCTAATGGTTACTTTGAGAGAAAACCAAAGCCAATTGATTATTAGTACTAAAAAAGCCAGCATCGGCCATGCAATGTGGAATCCTCTTTTAATTTCCACTGATGCATTCATTCTTCAATACATGTAATTGGTGTAGCTCAACAGTGGAGCTGTCCTAATTTCCATCAGCTGAGGACCTGGTTTATCATACATTATGAAGTAAGAAACTTCCAGCTTTTAAATTACTAGAGATGACAGCAAAATTTTTCAGTTTGCCGTGCAACTGAGCACAAAACTTGCAACCAGCTCTGCTGCAGAGCACATGGTACTTGCAAAGAAAGTAAAAGGGGGAAAACTGCACTAAAAAAGAGACTGCAAGTGATAAACCTGGTGTGTTAAAGTAAAGGGCAAGTAGAAAATAAATTTGCTTTGAAGTTTATCACAGAATCACAGAATCGCTGAGGTTGGAAGGGACCTCTGGAGATCATCTAGTCCAACGCCCCTGCTCAAGCAGGGTCACCTAGAGCACGTTGCACAGGATTGCTGAGAAGGACCTGGGAGTGCTGGTGGACACCAAGTTAAGCATGAGGCAGCAATGTGCCCTTGTGGCCAAGAAGGCCAATGGTATCCTGGGGTGCATCAGGAAGAGTGTTGCCAGCAGGTCGAGGGAGGTGATCCTGCCCCTCTCCTCAGCCCTGGTGAGGCCCCATCTGGAGTACTGCGTCCAGTTCTGGGCTCCCCAGTACAAGAGGGATGTGGCACTACTGGAGCAAGTCCAGCGAAGGGCCACAAAGATGATTAGGGGACTGGAACATCTCTCTTATGAGGAAAGGCTGAGAGAGCTTGGCCTGTTTAGCTTGGAGAAGAGAAGGCTGAGAGGAGATCTTATCAACGTGTACAAGTATCTGAAGGGAGGGTGTCGAGAGGATGGGGCCAGACTCTTTTCAGTGGTGCCGAGCGACAGGACGCGAGGCAACGGGCACAAACTGAAACACAGACAATTCCATCTGAATGTGAGGAAAAGCTTTTTCACTGTGAGGGTGACAGAGCACTGAAACAGGTTGCCCAGAGAGGTTGTGGAGTCTCCTTCTCTGGAGATATTCAAAACACGCCTGGATGCAATCCTGTGCAATGTGCTCTAGGTGAGCCTGCTTGAGCAGGGGGGTTGGACTAGATGATCTCCAGAGGTCCCTTCCAACCTCAGCGATTCTGTGTGATTCTGTGTGATTGTGTCCAGGCGTGTTTTGAATATCTCCAGAGAAGGAGACTCCACAACCTCTCTGGACAACCTGTTCCAGTGCTCTGTCACCCTCACAGTGAAAAAGTATTTCCTCATGTTCAGGTGGAGCTTCCTGTGTTTCAGTTTGTGCCCGTTGCCTCGCGTCCTGTCGCTGGGCACCACTGAAAAGAGTCTGGCTCCATCCTCTTGAYACCCTCCCTTCAGATACTTGTACACRTTGATRAGATCTCCTCTCAGCCTTCTCTTCTCCARGCTAAACAGGCCMAGCTCTCTCAGCCTTTCYTCATRAGAGAGATGYTCCAGTCCCCTAATCATCTTTGTGGCCCTTCGCTGGACTTGCTCCAGTAGTGCCACGTCCCTCTTGTACTGGGGAGCCCAGAACTGGACGCAGTACTCCAGATGGGGCCTCACCAGGGCTGAGTAGAGGGGGAGGATCACCTCCCTCGACCTGCTGGCAACACTCTTCCTGATGCACCCCAGGATACCATTGGCCTTCTTGGCCACAAGGGCACATTGCTGCCTCATGCTTAACTTGGTGTCCACCAGCACTCCCAGGTCCTTCTCCGCAGAGCTGCTTTCCAGCAGGTCAACTCCCAATCTGTCCTGGTGCAGGGGGTTATTCCTCCCTGGGTGCAGGAAAAGTTTATACTCAAGTATCTTATCCTGGAAGAAAGAAAATTGAATCTAGGTAGCATAGAAAAGAATAGAAAAGCATAGAAAAGAATTTTTCATTTTGGGGAGTACTGAGGGTTTTTAGTTACTCTAGCTTTGCATTTCTCTTGTTCTAGTAGGTGAAAGGTAGAATAGATCCCTCAGGATAGATCACATTTACTCTGCTATTTTAGAGCAACTAAGTTCCTCTGAATCTAGTGGAAACTGGCAAAGTGAGCATGGGAGGAAACTTCTGAAAGTGTAATAAGCTGGTAGGTGAAGCTGGTAATTGAGTTTCATGTAAAACCCTTGATGTTTTTACTGGCATAAGGAATTTCATCTGTCATGCAAGGGCTACTGAGCAAGGAAACATGCAAGACCTATCTAGATGTTATACAAAAGGCTCTGATTCATAAGCAGGGCTGGCTCACAGTGGGATGAGGGTAGCAGTTCAGGTCCCCGGCTACTTGCCCTGTTGCTCTTTCCAGGGCTCTCAACCCACTTGGGGAGGCAGCAGTTGGATGACAGCAGGTAACAGCCCACTGTACTAGCGCGTTGTGGATTTTGTCACTGGTTACGCTTATGCCAGGGGTAACTAGAGAAAGTTCAGAGACCCTTGATGAAGAGCTGGAATGTTCCTACAGCAAGGACAGGGTAGATGGATAATGATGCTGTCTTGGCAGTGTTTCTCGTTGCCTGTTCAGGAGGACAGCCGTTCTGCTGTTCTTCCTTAGGCTTCTCCTGTTTGTCTCTCCAAGGGTAACATTAATGCTTTTTTCCTCAGCATTTCAGTCTTGCCTGTTGAGATACCCATGTCTGGAAGTCCTAGAGCTTCCTAAGCAGCACAGCTTTCCAGATCATGGGTCACCAGTGTTTACTTCCATCAATCTATTATTTCTTTAACAGATGTAACATTTTAATTAGTCAAATGGGCCCAACTTTCCCCCAATCCAGATTTTCCTGTCTGAATGTTTTGTCCTTACCTTTACTTACTATTCTGCTAATCTTTGCTGGAGCTACAAGGTTGCTGGGCTTGTTTGTTTGTTTTTTTTAACAGATACTTTCATTAAATTATTTCAGAACGTTGGTAAGAGTGTTGAAGAGGGTTAGGCAATGGGTGCATCCCCTAAAATGCCATCAGGTCAATCGTGATTCCCCTTTGATAGATTTAAAAGAAGTAGTCAACCCATTCTTAATCCATTTAACATGTGCTTTATTGTCATTTTGTAATGCTGTTTTTCACCACAGTATTGTACTATATATTACATCTGTGTGTAATAGCCAGTGGGAAAGAAATCAGGTTTGTCTGACAAGACCTGTGTTCTGTTAAATGCATCGAATGACCTGAATTCTTTTTCCATTTTTTATCTCCTTCTAAGTAGGCTCCTGCATCAACTGTTTTATTGTTTTGTCCAAGGCTGAGGTCAGCCTTACTGACCTGGTGCTGCCTATGTCATCCTGCCTGCCCTTTCTGAATATAGGCTTCTCACATTTCTTGGGAATTTTCCTGGTATTCCAAGATGCATTAAAAATGGGCCAGAGAGTTTCTTCAGTCAGGTCTTTAGGACTGTTGGGTGCCAATTATCTGTGCTAATAGGTTTAAAATTTTTTTCAGAAATTGATGCTCTTTAACATCCTCTACAGTTACTAACGGACTGGGAAATACTCTATCGTCCTCAAGTGAAGGACGATAGCGTGYTTTTTTGTCCAGTATGGAATAGAAATATTTACTGAATGCTTATCTCATCTGCATCATTAACAGCATTATCTTCTTCAAAAAGCTTTAATTATTGGTAAGCTTTCTTAGATTTTTAAATATTTCAGAAGTCATCTTCATATTAGTCCTCTATCTGTCAGGTATAGAAATGTCTTTCTTGTTTTTAGCTTCCCTTATTCTCTGCTCTTTGCTGAATTTAATATATATTGGTTGTTGTCTTTTTTCCATTGTTTCTGTTTCATTCTCTGTAAAGCAACATTATATATGTGCAAAAAGAAACTGAATATATATATAAATATGTATATATATGTATATTTGAGAAAGCTCCTCCAGCTGAGGTCTGGTTACTCTGTCTGAAGCTTGCCTTGAAATAGACAAAGCCTTTAAATTTGGCTGAAGGAATGCAAAAATTTGAAAGCCATTGATCCAAGCCGTTACTGGATCATTGAAGAGTAAAGAATAAAACTCTACTGCACCTGAATGTGAGTGGAACATATGAAGGATATAAGAATTAGGAGTTTCTTCTACCATGAAGGGAAGGTAACTTTCTCTAACGTGTCTGTAAGAGAACCACAGTTGCTGCAGCTTGGTGATTTTGAAGTAAGTTGCTTAGATTTTGCTTGGAGAGTGAGACAGCTACTGTTTCATTTATCTGGTTCATTAAGTTTAGACTATATTTGTCTCTGTTTGCTTTTCTACTTGTGCTTGGAGTGTGTCTATCTGTGCCCTGTTTCACAGAGCCTGGAGTTTATTTGCCTGAGTTTGCTTTCCACTGCATTTGGACTGTGTTTGCACTGAGCTCTGTTTCATTCAGTCTGGACTTTATGGGCCCAGGTTTGTTCCGCAGCGTTTGGCCTATGTTTGTTTTGCTTTCCAGAGCTTGAGAATGTGGCTGTAGATGGCTTGCCACTGCCTCGCAGCATGTCTGTGTGTGTATGGTGGTTAGCCTGAGTGTGCTCCTGGGCTAGCTTGGCCTTTGCTTGGTGGCCATTGGCATCTGATCTGCCCTTTGCCCAGCTTCTGGATTCAGCTGGTTGACAGTAAGGGGGGATCAGAGGGGAACTGAGAGTGGTTAAAACTCAGATGGATTGTCAAGATCAGGGTCATCTCTTTGCTGCCTCCCAACCATCTGCAGGGAAGTCCTTCCAAAGTGCAGGGTACCCTTGCAGCCATGTGCATTTGAACACATTATGCTTTCCAGCAGAAAACAACAATTGCAGGCAATGATAAATGAGGTTGATTGGCATGATGGATTACATCTGCACGACATTTGTCCCAGCTCTGGTACAGACAGGTCAAATTTATGTGAATTCTGAGGGGATGTGCCTACCAGTTTCCTGGCCAAACATGGGCCTTCTGAGCTTGCCCTAGCAGTAATTAAAACAGAAAAGGAGAAAAATTAACTATGTTCTATCATTCTTATTTCTTAACAATGTTAACTGGAAATGAAGATGTTTTCTTACCTCTTGAAGATTATTAGCCTCCTTTTTAATTCTCTTATTTCTTCTTTGTCATTTTTTCTTTTAACCTAGATCTGGTTTTCTGCATCTTAACTGGTGTAAGTGTTGCCTCAGTGATCAAATTTCCATGTCTTCTGGAGATCAGGGTTTAGATACAAATCCAAATATCCTTTGCGGCCACAGTCTAGAACAAATTCCTTCAGGTAATTAGAGAAGATTTCTTACCTTGCAGTCATACCTACTCAAACAGCTGCAGTTTGCTTTTCACCCAACATGAGCTGGTCTTCTTATACAGTGCTCTGCTGCCTTCATCCTAAACCATTATGTTGTGTTATATGTTATAACCTTATGATATACCTGCATTTGTGAAATACCTGCATTCATGAAAGCCCATTATTTCTAGTGTGTTACCTGCTTTCTATAGAAATTAAATAAAATACATGATTTTAAAGAGTACAGATTTGGTATTAAGTAGCTTGCATATATCTAATGGAGCTGGTATCAGCATCAGCCTCCGCTCTCCCACCTTCCTCATTTGGGATTTCTGTGGCAGAACAACCAAAACCTCAACTGAAGCCAATTCCATTCTGAAATACATGCCATACCGAAAAGGAATTGCCTCTCGTGTTGTGGAGAGCATCAGTCTCTGCCTGCATATTTAATCTCTTGCAGTGGACACTAGTGTTGAACTAGTGCTAAACACGCTATTACTCCTACCCCATAATAAATGGAGTATGTACAGAATTTTGAAGTCATAACATAAAAGCGTACCAGCGAAACTCATTTTCTTTCTCATCTTTCCTCTTTCTCACTATCCAACATTTATCCAGAAACAGCAGAACTAGAATAACCCCAAAGAATAAATTAAAAGAGGAGGGATGGGTCGGATAAGGTCAATTATGGGTGTAGTTAGAGGGACTGACTCAGCAGTAGAACAAAAGGTAAAACAGCTTACCTTCGGAGTTAACCAGCCTTATGACAATATTTTTGGAATCAGTGAGACTGAAGAAAGACACGCCTCCAGATGCAGGGAATTTGGGCATGTCTGTGGACTATTTAGAACTAATTGGTCCTATCTAGTAGCGAGGGGATGGACTAATCAAGCCCCTCCCCCCAACTCAACTTTCTTTTCTATAGTCACAGCAGGGATGTGTGATAAGTATTATTTTAAGGAGATGCAACCACATGGGGAAGGAAAATTATCAGGCTGTGACCTTAATAATATTTGAATTTTGTAAATTTTGAGTAGTTGATGTTTTTACTCTTCAGGGGTAAAAGAAAAAAAAAAGGCCATAAATGAGAGGAGTTATGAGTAATATGCAGGTTATATAAAATTTTGAAGATTTTAATACATGAAAATACTAAAAATGCAAGTACCAGTTGATAGATCTGAAATGTTCACTAACCTCTAGGAAGAAGATTTGGTGATCAACTTCTGATGGCTCAAGTCTGAAGATGGAAAATAAGGAGGTCTGTACTGCATACAGAGAAAGAAAATAATCCTGATTTTAGATGTTGAATGTATTAAGTATTTATGATCATATTAGAGTAGGTCTTAAGCAGACATTACAAGAGATGGTAAAAGTTCTATAAAAGTAGATGTTGTAAACTGGAGTAAGAGTTTCCTCTTTACGGAAAGGGGATGTGAATCAGGGCTTCAGACTTCAGACCAGCTGATTAAAAACAGATATTAGTGTGAAGTCGCAATCACTTTCTGCAGGTAGAAAACCAGTAGTTTTATCGGCCCTTAAAATTACAGAAGGGGAAGTGGAAAAAAAATGAACAGCAGCAAGAGAGACAAGCAGCAAGAAAATTTTTTTAAAAATCTTTCTTCTTTTATGGAATCCCCTGTGGACTCTTGCACTGTCACCACGATGGGTTATCTGAAATCAAGCTGGAAAGAGGTACATGTAGAGCTGGATGGACCTGGCACACAGGTGTTCGTGTCTCTTCTTGCTAGCTCCCTGATGGGCACTTACCCTGGGGAAGGATGGGCAGGGAATCCCCTGCTGTTGGTTGCAAGGAAAAGAGAGAGGACTAACCTCATCTTTGGGCTTAGGATCTACTTCTTCTCCTGCCTAAGACCCTGGATTTAGACTTATTTAAAAATATTTTCTTCAAGCTTGTGAACAGTCCTATTGACTTTGTTGCTCCACTTAAATTTAGGCATGTGCTTAGGTATCTTTGGACTTCAGTAAAACAACGAGTCCTAGACAGAACAGTTAAGTCTGTTTTTGGAAAGGTTGCTACTGGTGCTTAGTAATAATTAGCAATCCCATACTTCAGGACTGTTCTAAAATACTATCACAGTGTGATACCACTGTATTCAGAACCTCTCTATATGGCCATATATCAAATACATTTTCAAAAATGTCCCAAAATATAGTTTTGTGCATACTTGTATCACTATTTCTTACCCATGAGATAATATTTCTTCCACTAACTTGGATTCCCAGTCTTCATAGTGCTGATTTTATTCAGCTATGAATAAGATTTTAGGCTCAGTCCCACCTTCATTGCTGAGGTAACCCTCTCACTGACATCAATTCAGCACATTTAATTTAGTAAAGAACCACTGGAATGGATTCTATGGGCAGACAACTCTTATTACTCTAAGCTTATTTTTTGTAATATTTTGTTTTGGCAAGAAGCTTAGCTCGTTTTTTTTTCCAGGCCTGTAGCCAACTGTAAAAAAATGATAGCAATGAGACTCTTCAAGAAATGACCAAACAACCTCGAAAACGTGGCAAATGTTATGGTTACACTCAGAGAAACATGCTATGGTGTTTGAATCCAGGCTGAATCCTAAGGAGAATAGAAAATAGTTAGGGATTGGCGATTTGTGTATCCATCATCTAAATAAAGCTACTGTGCAACTGTGGCTGTAAAATAAAGATGCAGGCAATTTAGATGCATTCCTAATGGCATGTTAGGTGAAATACAGTCCATTGCTAGCATCACTAGGGCCAATACTATATTTCTATATATTTCTACAGCATCTTTTCTATGGTTGAACTCATGGRATATACCTGTCTATGTCTATGTTGTGCAACCTGTGTGGAGCTACTGCAGAAGGCTGCTTCCTTCGTGGAGACCACTAGCATTCAACTCACTTGCTCACACCATCCACTGGAAAGATTAGGCCCTTATCTGGTAATTGGCAAAACATCAGCTATTAAAATAAGGGACTGAGAGTGGGGTTCAAAGGAAGGAAAAAGAATGTCTCTGAGAATATGTGGTATTTATGCTTTGGAGGTCTTTTTGTGCAAAGTGCTTTACAAACACATAGTAACACACACTCCCTCACTGAGTGCTTACCAGGCAAACAAAGGCAAACAAGAATATTAACATATCCATTTTGCAAAGAGGAAGCAGGGGGATTAGCAGAGAGGTTAAATGAACTATCCAAATGCATGAAGAGGGTCTGAAAACCATGGGCACAGTCTCCAGTCCAGTCCCTCAGCCAGGAGACACTTCCTTAGCAGCCAGGCTTTCTAATCAGACTTGGGAGCATTTCCCTGAACCTCAAAACCCCAGTAAAGATTTCATGGTGGATGTTTGCTTTTTGATTGAAAAATCATTTTGTTTTTGGTTTTCAAATATTGAGCAAGTGCTGTCTAATGGTTTATGTATTAGAAGGATATTTTCATTTTCCACRTGCTGACTGGCTGTGGTTGCTGTTATAAAATGTTTTGAGAATGCTCTTTGGAATAAAAAAAAAGAAAAAAAAATCAGAGGGAGGCAAACTTGATGATAAGTTAGACCCACTGCAATGCATTGCTTTACATCTGTGTTTTCAATGGCAAGGAAACAGCAAGTTATATGAGACTCAGCCTTATGGACCCTTGGCCAAAAGACTGAGAGCTACAATTTGTTTCCTGGCAAGTTGAAGCCAGGAGATGCATACAAGAGCAGTCCCTGTAGGCTACCCTGGGAATCCGTGTTTGACTTCCACACTCTCCCAGCAGCCTTGCAATTTGCAGTCAAATGATTGTTAGTTAGGAATTGAGGCTTCAGGATGCAAAATCCCTTGGCCTAAGCAGAAAACAGTAGATAAACAAATGAGCAGCTGGGTTAAGAGTATACATGCAGCACACACTTTAAATGTCACTGACATACCATATTCCTGTAGTTGGGTATCCATTCAGTACTCATGGTAGTTTARTCTTACTTTTTCTTGACAAGATCAACTAGGTATCTTGGCTGAGTAGATAGAATGGAATAGCCTATAAATTTTTTGCATTTCACAGGAGGAAAAAACCCCCACCCTTGAACTGGGTATTTCTGTTTCTTTTGTTTATTAATTTATTTTTATTGCCACCTTTCTTCGTACTCTTAGACTTTGACTGGCTATTGGTTGGATTAGGTGAATTAATGGCCTAATAGGTCAGAGGATCAGAGAGCCCCTGAAGGGCTAAGACCACCCACCCCTCTCCAATCAGATCTCACAAAAGAATTTAAAGGAGATATATTTCTTTCAGGTTTTGGAAGGCTCTTTCCACAAGTCCCAAAGTCAGAAAAGTCCTCCTTCAATTGACATAGATTATATAAAAAATCCAATGAAAAATCCAGAAAAATCTGAAACATTCAAATGTTTGTTCTGTTGTTAAATCTGAATACATTTTTTGATTGTGTTAATGTAAATAGGTAATAGAAATAGTGAAAAACACCCCTTGTAACACACATGTGTGCACACACACACACGTGTGCGTATACACAGAGAAAATCCACCTGATTTGGTAAGGCTGTTCAGAATACTGTGCAAGATACTTGACTTCTAGCTAAACTCAAAACCTATACTGTAAAAATCCTGCTGTTTGGAGTGGAACAGACTCCGTCTAACATTGTAGCCTAGATACATCTCAAATAATATTATCTACCTACCTGAGGTACTTAGAATAGGAACTTAATCCATGGAGAGAGAAAGACATATCTAGAGCGAATCTGTCCTGTAATATGTGGTGGTGCATATGTATCTCTATATTGACTTCAGCCTCCTTAAGCACCTATCATTAGATATGAACAAAGTGATTCTTAAAATGGCAGCCTTAGAAATTTAGACAAGAAGTAACCATACTCTTCATCTATGGAAGCAGCACTGAATCTCATAGTTTTGGGCTCTTCTTTGACTTCACGTACTACCATGTACTCAAAAGAAACCTCAAATCTCTCCAGTATATTTCCATGCTTTGCAACTGTTCTAGCTGCCACAAGGATGCATCATTTTGATGGAGGGGAAGTGATTCGCCCAGCCATGAAGAAGAGAGGAAGAGAAGCAGTGGCCTTGGGACAGGATGTGGGAAACCTATGACAGAGTTTTTGAATTCTTGATTTAGAGGGTCAGACATACCCACATATCATAAAAACCATTATTTGGTTTCCTCCTTCTGAATAAATTAAATGCCAAGTCCCAAATATTCAACATTCAGAGGCTACAGGAATTACAACCACACAGACGCTGTTTCTTCAGTAGAAAGTAGCCTAGCTACCTTCAGTGTCTTGCCTTACCCATGGCCATTTGTTTAATTTATGAAATGTCTCAGTGTTCTTCAGGCTTTTCGTAACTGCTTGAATCTTTGCCAATTGTTACTCATCAATAAAATAGGAGATAAAGAACAAGTTAAAGTTTTCTGCTAGAACTAATATTTTACAGGAGCAATTTTACATACAAGAGAAGCACATACAAATATTAAGGCTACGGATGGGGGGTAAGTTGAACTCCATTTTATATTTAGCAATTTTTAATGGAAACATACAGACAAAAGTAGAATTGAATTGGTAATTTGAAGTCTTCCCTGCGATATCAGTAGATTATAGCAGCTTTGTTTCTGGAGCATACACAGGTTCTGACTCCCACTGGAGGACAGTAAATGACTTCCTTGCTTTCAGTGGAGTATCATAGTTGCCCCTTGCTCACCCAAATACGTGCCCTAACCAGCAGCTAAAGGAGAGGGAAGTCTGAGGGTACCTCAGCTCCTCCTGCTACTCTCTCTTGCTGCTTTTGGCAGTATCTAGCAAGTAGCTGCTACTGTCTTCCTACACCTTGTCTAGAGCTGAGCACAGCAGTAAGGAGGGTCTTACTTTCCTTTCAGCAGCAGTGCCGTTAGCTGAGAGCGTGAAAAGGAAGAAAGTGGTTACTGCTGGGAAATGACTGAAAATTCAGACTTGGGAATAGATAAGCGAAGAAGCAAGAAGGGGAGGTTTCTTGAACTTCCACACTGAATAATAAACATCACCACTTGAAATAAATCACTTGATTGTAGTATCATATGGTATTTTATACCTTTTTTAGTCAGACATTATTACTCATAAACTAAATAATATGATAATTTTTTAAGAGGTGAGATCATGCCTAGAAATAAGTCCAAACATGACTAGACATTGTAATTTAATTTTTTCAAGGTTTTCACTAGCCAAGAACCGACATCTGTATTGAAGTGGAAAGGATTTTAAAGAAGATGGCTCGTTTCTAAAGACGCTGGTGTGTCACTTTCAGAATGCTGCTGAAATGAAGCATGAGGGTGGTGCCAGGCT
The DNA here is from genome assembly GCF_003343035.1 of Apteryx rowi. Taxonomy (NCBI): domain Eukaryota; kingdom Metazoa; phylum Chordata; class Aves; order Apterygiformes; family Apterygidae; genus Apteryx; species Apteryx rowi. The sequence continues at coordinate 1,844,804 of NW_020451105.1, read as the reverse complement.
CTTTGCTTTCAAAAGAGCTCATCAGTCCATGCTAGGGGAGTTCAGTGGGAAATATTAGTAGGAGAATATGKTTTTTTTAGACTGTGTTTTACAAAAGAAAAAAAAATAGAACTATCTGGTGACTTTAAAATAAGGTAAATTCTTCACAGTTAACTTTTTGGACCCGTAGGCCTTTCTCCGCACGTGGTCCGTACTGCAGACAGTACCCCTCAGGCTTACTAACCCTAAGCACAGTTGAGGTTTGGGTCATTTGTATGCCACTGAAATGCTTTTGTGTTGCATTATAGTGGTTTCCTTTAAAACACTTTGGTTTAGACCTCCTGTTTCCCTCTGACCAGYGCTGCTGGGTTTGGAACCTAATTGGACTTGTATGTGCATATACARGCACTGGAGCCTATCCAATACCTGGTCTACAGCAATTCTAACTCAAGCTTGGTTTTTCCAATATATATTTATAATCACTCTTAATTATGTGCATGAGAAGTAACTAATTACCAAAGCGCGTAGTTTTCCTCCCCCAAGAAAATGTACCATAATTATTTTGCTTATTAGATTTTTTAACCAGTGTAACTATTGTTAACAGGGTACGAAACATCGAAAATATTATTTCCTTCTCCTGAGTGTTTAGGATAACAATATAAGCATTGACCGTTGTGTACTTTGGTATTATTTTCCTTTCCTGCTTATAGTCCCTTCTCATGTTTCTCCATCATTTTAGGCCCCTAATAGGGATAGGATGAACCCATTGATGTCGGCACATGGAGGCCTGCTAGTAGCATGCCTTTGCTTTTAGTCTCCTAGCAGCAGTCATTCATGTTATGTGGGCTTTCTCTTTTGGGCATTGCCCACCCCGAAAGTGACTTCAGGCATTTTTCACTGCCTGTTCTGCATGAATAGCCACAGGCCTCTTGCCAATTGTCCCCCCTTCTTGAAAGCCAGCCTCAGCCAAAGGCCTTTTCAAGTGTGATCCCAGAGTGCCACACAGGCTTTCAGGGCATTGTTGTCACGATGAGGGCCCTGCACTGGAAAGTGGGGTCAGAAGAGAAAGCACAATAAGGGGTGATGGAGGCTTCATGCAGTCCTCAGATGCTGGCCTGTTTATTAATTTACAAAACTAATGTCACTGTCTTTAGAGAAGAGATTGAGTGAAAAAGATGTCCTTTGAAGGAGAAGAACTGCTTTTGAGGCATTACCAAACATTGCTCCCCTTATTAAACTGATTTTATGGAAGCAAATACAGCTAATAAAAGTTCAGAAACCCCAATGAAATATTGGAGGTCTGGATTCAGAGTTTTCTTTTTTTCCTCATCAGCTCAGACACAATTCATATTAATTGGTTTTACAAGTTGTCRTTGGGCAAAAAATCCTGAAATTTAATGGGCGCAAATATCCAGCCTCCCTTATACGTGTCACATAAGCTATTAGCCAAGACAGTACGATAGTGCAAGCTCTTTAACAGAGCTCTTCCTCACACATAAAGTAATCAAATATTCAAGCAGAATTTTTTATTTGTAGGTGTTTTGGGAGAAACTAAAAGGGTAGGAGGAGTCTGTGAATCTTGGCCAAATATAATGCACACAGGTGACTTGACTTGTAAAAGGATTCTAAGCTGGGCTTGAATGTTACTCTTGCAGCCACTGTTGGTGCAGATTAGGGGATCTAGGCAAGTAGGTCTCTGATTTGCTAGTTCCTGTAAAGTTAGATGGAGTCATGCCATCTAGTGCTATATAGGATTTGTGTTGCAGTTTTTAATCTAAAAGCAACTCTGGGAAGAAACGTGGCTTTCTGACTTCCCTACCTCCTTCCCATACCTGGTCAAAAGAGAGGCTTCACAGCCACATGCATGATGGTTTGATTTTGCTGACCACCTGCCATTTCAAACTATTAACTCCTTTCCATTGCTCTCCTATGTGCTAACAAAAAGCCAGAGACTCCGCTTTCTCCGTCTCAGGTCAGCTCACAAAGCAGTGTGTCATACTGTGTTGAATCATGTTCTCTTATTGCCTGTAGAAACCAAACCAGGACAAGTGTCTTTATCCTCTGATTGCTTATTGCTTCCACAAATGGTTGTTCTTGTGACTCGCTGGACACGTGTGATGGCTATCATTGTAGATACTATTTAGGACTGAATTTAGGGACCTCCAAAGCCACTATGGCTGGAACTAAAAAAGACTGTCATTAGACTTGTAGCCTTTGTAAGCTGGACACCAAGGGAAGACTTCCAGCCTGACCAGTGGGTTACAGATGCAAGATTAGGAGCTAGTTTTAAACATGTGGCCATAAATGTGTGACTGAATTTTAAGTGCTTTCAATTAATGTAGATCAAAAGAGACTTTTGTAGTTGGACAGACTTTCAAAAGTACCAGACTTTAGGCATAAATCTGTCCAGTCTTCCTTTGTTTTTCATAACTTGTTTTGCCATGTTTGTTAATTAGGGAAAGCATTTAGGACTTGCTCTGTCTCATCCAGTTTCTTCTCTTCTTTAGTGCTCCAGTGATGAAGTCAGCAGTTTTACAATCCACTGCCTTGAACCTTGAAAGTCATTTATGGCCAGCAAGTGGGTGTAAATTGCTAATGGTAGCTTTTTAAATATACTCTGTACACATAGCAATGGAAAGTGATCCACAGAACAGAAATCATTATAACCTGTTCACTTGCCTTGTAGTAGAAAAGAATTCCCAAGATTATTATCCCTTCTTTAACTGGTAATGCAGGAGAAACAGGCTTATGATGAGGAAAGCTCCTACCTGAAAGCAAGTACCAGAAAATCACCCAACATGATAATCATTGGTAATTTTTAAAGATATGTTTGGTTCAATTTTCAGCTATGCTTAAGACAGTAGAGTTCACAAATTCACACAGCTTCAACATTAGTCTCCATGATTCTATCGAATACATGTGTTCAGATTAACTTAATATATTTAGTTATTAATATATACATATGATATTACTTAGATGTTTTTTACTCAGCAGAACACTAAATTATCCATTTTGGAATGTATCGGTAGCTGATTCTTTACAAATGGTTTTTGTTTGGGATAGTGCTAGTGTATTTTCAAATACAGAATGCAGTTAAGATAAGGAGACTAATAAGTGAATTATTTTGTGATTTTTTTTGTAATAATCTCACACAATTTTGTACTTGCAAGTACATATAAATAAAAAAAAAGTGTGAAGGGCTTTTGTATACATTATCCTCTAAGTAAAATTGGCTCATTTGAAAACAGCTCTGTGAAGTATGTTTAGGAAGTCAGATTCTCCAACCTATTACAGTGCTTTCATGATTAGCTGTCTCAAAGTCAAGGTAGGCAAGTAGGCCAAATAACCTCCTATAAAAGTAAGTCATGTCTTTCTCCTCCTATTAATAAAGAGCATAAAAGTAAAATGTTCCTAAACTGACACCGCTTCAAAGGGTGAGGGACACTAACAGTGTTGGAAAACTTTTTGTGAAAGATGGCATATTCTGCAATACTGCAGAAAAGCATACCTTGAGTGCAGCAATAGGCAAAGAGCAACTTTGCAGCCTGTGGGGAGAAATCTATCCCTCTCGACCAATTTGGGACTTGCCTGTACAAGACCTGTTTATTTTGGCTTTGGGTGGAGGAGAGGATTTGTCCTCCATATATAAACAACCACAGATAATAGGATGTCAATAGACATATTTCAATATTTACAACCTTTTAAAAATTAATCAAATTAACCACAGTACTGAAACATAAATATGGCAAGTACTAGTAAGCTTCTCAAGAATTGCTTTCCTCTTTCTTCCTTACAAACTCCCTTATGCGGTCAGAGTACCAGGTATTCTGGCAAACTTGGCACTCACACTGCAGGAATATCTAAGCACAGCAATGGCCAGGCCAAGAACGTTCCCAGTGAGGGAGAAGTGTTAGGAAGGCCTAGAGGCAATTATGGCTAAAAAAAAGGTGTCTGCTGAAGACAGTGGGCAGGAGTAATTCCCAAAAGAGGTTCAGCATTTTGGTTCAGATAACAAGCTAAATAGATTCTCTAAAGTTCTCTGAATCTCACAGAGGTAAAACTCAAGCAGCAATCTTAGGAGAACAAGACTTCACATGACATTTGAAACTTCTGCTTTTGGACCATTTAGAAAGTAAAACAGAAGTGTAAGAATGAAATACTTACTTTAAAAAGGAAGTTAAAACAACATGCTTTATAGTTAACTGAATTTTAACTTGGTGAACTTTGAGTTTAGGTTTGATTTTGGACCATCTTACGCTTATGTTAAACCATCTGCTCTTCTCTAAATAGTTTCTTGAGCTACCTGAGCAATATTTATATCAGATCCCAAAGCAATACAGAGTGGGGTTAGCAGGGCAAATTTCTACATCCTTTAGTTTTTCCTCTTTTCAGAGCTCTCCTTCTTCCGTAACACCTATATATCATCTGAAGGAAAAAGAGAGAATGAACAAGTCAAAATAAACTTTTAGGAAAAAAAAGATCTGTCTTCCTTAAGCAGATCCTGTTTCTTTTCACTCCAGAAAATAGATAAACCACCTGAGAAAATTACATCAAAGGAGGAGTGGAGACATTGTTGATATTTCTGGACAAGAGACAAATCAAGCTATGGGGGGGACACAGTGGTATTTTGCAATGAGAAGAATATATTGTTGCTGAATTAGGTTTTGAAGGCCACACAAAACCCTTCTGCAGTGTCCTCCTTGCATGCTGCTTTAGCTGTTGTTAATTTATAGCTCTGTTGTATTAACCTTGATATGGTGAATGTGAAATCTCCTGTGAATGAGGAACGTCTAGATCATATCGCAATACAGAGCTTTGGTGGGGATGAGAAATAGTTGCTTCTCCAGTTGTAGATAATCTGCCACAGGATTTTGGTGTCTTAACCTGCTTGTTTTAGCATCCTTCTGTCTTTTTTCAACATTTTTAGAAAGGCTCATCATTTTAGCATATGACTGTTGGAAAGACTCAGCTTCCCAGTAAAGCTAAAGAGGTAGATTGATTTTCAGAGGGAAATCTTGCAGTGGGAGTTCTTGGATGTAGACTGGTCTGTAAAATCTGGCCCTCATTTAGTTACCCAAATGACAGCTGTGCTATTTTAAAATCTTTGCCTTGAACATAATCGCTGAGAGTTTGAAAAATCTTAACTGCACTTTTGAATCACGTCAAGGTGCCCTCCTGGTCAGCATGGCTGTACTTATGGGAGTCGCCTACTGATTCCTGCCTGCTTCCTTCTGTGTGTCTTACTCACTGTGAAGGAGTTCTTGAGCATGGATCTGCAGGTAGACTCAGGCAGAGTTTTGCTACTGCAGAGTCCCGTATTTATGAATTGATTTCTCCAGTCATTGCTTGAAAGTGCAACAACCAGCTTCTTCAACTCAAAGAGACTTTGTTTTCTGGTTTTGCTTTTGCAGATTAGTCCGAAATGATCAGAAGATCCATGGGAATGGAGGCATTCCTAAGGAGGAAGGTATGGTTTCAATTAATATTCTGCCTCATCAGAGGCAAAATGTTTCACAACAATATGCTAATTTTGACAGGATTTGCACTATAAAGTTCAGGTTTGCTTCTGACTAGAGAGAAATAGAGTCACCTGATGTGAAAACCTGGCTTTTTTGAGTAAGAAGAAACAAATTGAAAGTATTTGAGAATATTTATTTCATTTCATTACAAAACAAAACAAAATGTCAGGACTCAGAACTAGTGGAGAAACAAATCTGTCATTCACTGTCTATTTCTTGAGAATTATAAACATGGAAGCCAAAGAATCTGTCTCGTTACCTTGGTATTATTGCTCTCTTCCTAGTTCTTCCACTTTGGAAGCGTGACTGATCTGTAAAGCTTTAAATGGTAATAAAGTGTTAGGAATGGGATTTCTGTGTGGTCCCTGTGCCAGCATCAGAGAAAAGATCCAATACAGCTAATCTGCTCAAATTTAATGAATGTCCCGCTGACTTTTAAGGGAGTTGGGTGCCTGACTCCCCTCTGAGACTTTGAAAATGTCCTGCTATTTTTGTACAATTTTGTCAGGAAACCAGATTGAGCGACTCCATATAGAAAATGCCACTGCTGTTCCTACAGGTTTCCACAAGACATTTGACCCCTCCCCTCCCTTTCTTTCTTCTTTTTGTACTTCTCTGGAATGCAGATATTTTGGTTAATTTTCTCCAGCTGTCACAGAGTCTCACAGGAAAATGACCTCGCAGAGTGACCACTTCCCCTGGTCCTTGACTTAAGTAGATTTTTTTTTCAGAGCTTTCACCACATCATCCACATCACTGTCTGGAGCCTTTCATGAGTCAGGGAAAGAGCAGAAAAAAACCCTGAATCCTTTAAAGAAAAAGAAAAATGGAACCAAATCAGATCACTTTGGATCAGTTTTATCTGTATATGTTGCTATTTCAAATCAGTTTGTGTAGCAGAAAGTTAGCATTACTCATTCCCACTAAAAAGTAGGGAGATACTGGCATTTGGATACCTTCCTTATAAGAATGTTTTTCAGCATGCAATTAGTTGATTCATTTAGTAATGACAGCCGTCTCAGCAAATTTGAGAATCAGACTTCTTTATTCTTTTGTTTTTCTAATTATACACTCCAGAGAGAAAAATTTTATTGCACAAACTATGTTTCAAGTTCAGTTTTCTGAAACAGCGGTATGAAAAAATCAACAAAACACCATATGATAAATATCTATGGCTTATGAAATATGGAAATTAGATGCATATACCTCAAAAACTAATGATTTATTAAGTGGCATGATAAAAACAAGGACATATGTAACAAGAACAAAATTGCAATGCRCTTTTTTGTTGGCTTCATTCAGTCCAGAGATGAATGATGTTTTATCCTATGTTTTATTCCTGCAAGGAATTTGAAGTTAATGGGCTATTCATGAGCGTAATGTCAAGCGTGTGCATCAATCTTTGCAGAATCACGGCCTCCCAATTCTTCATGAGGGAACTTAGGGCAGTTCCTGCACTCTCATTCTCAAAGTCAAGTTCTGCTCTCAAAAAAAGACTGAAGTTTTAGTTATGCATCTCTTTCCTTAGCCTTTCTGTAGTACCTTTTTTTAAGCATGACTTTTCTTTTCCTGTGGGTGCTCTCCTTAGTTATTATGAGTAGCTGGTTAGTAAGGCTTGCAGAACCCCAAGAATTTCCAACCATGATTTTTCCCCATTCTTTACTTTCTTATACTTTGATACTTTTGTATACTTCGAATTTACCCTGTCCTCCATCCTGAGTTTTAAGTATCTGAATTAGAATAAAAAGGAAGATCGGGGCTGCAAATAGACTGCAATCTTTACTACACCAATTAATGAAATTTCTGTGATCTCTCTAGAGGCCACACTTATATCTGTTGCAGCTTAAAGAAAATACTTAATTCCCCTGTTGTTTGAAACTTTTGATGTTCTCTACCTTATGGTTTGAATGAGTGTCCTAAAATTTGGCATTTTCTGTGGCAGTTTGGGAAGTCTCCTCCAGGGAATTTTAATGAACATATTCTTTTTGAATGTCTTTGTGTTAAGTGAATTCTATGCTGAGACTGGTCAAGGTAAGCAGGCTGTAGCTATGGTTCATTTCTTTAATCTTCCAAAGCTAGTATCACCAAAACTTTTTGTAACATAGACTTTTGTATGGTTTACTTTACTTTGATTTTAGAATTTGTGGGTTGAAGAAAGATTTTACATGATCTGTGATGTCAAATAGGCTATCTGGTATAATTACATGCTTAATAAAGCCAGATTCTAAAAGCAGATTATTCCTGTGCAGTGACAAGATGTTGAGTTTTGCTGCCCCCATTAAGCACATACACCTGGCAGAGAAATTAGGCAGGATATTTGCAACGGGGGGCCTGAGGTGCAAAGAGCTGAGAGTAGATTGTTGGAGGGTGTTAGGGCAGGAGCCTGGTACACAGCCTGGTAGGGATGGGGTGAATGGGGCTGGCTCTAGAAAATAATGGTATTTGATCATGTCTCCAAGGCTATCACAAGGGGACTGAATTGGGGTTCACAAGAGAGCAAAATTCTGGTATAAATGTTGAATATTTGATTTTGTAACCCTGTCAATGGTTCTACATGTTTGTGTACAATATATGAACTGCTCAGGCCAGCCCTCAGGAACCCCAGATCCTGGAGGCTAGAGAGAAAGTCTGGAGAGAGGAAGACTTTCCCTTGGTGGAGGAGGAGTGGGTTAGAGATCATTTAAGCAAACTTGACACCCACAAATCCATGGGCCCTGATGGGATGCACCCACGAGTGCTGAGGGAGCTGGCGGATGTCATTGCTAAGCCATTCTCCATCATCTTTGAAAGGTCMTGGAGRACAGGAGAGGTGCCTGAGGACTGGAAGAAAGCCAATGTCACCCCAGTCTTCAAAAAGGGCAAGAAGGAGGACCCAGGGAACTACAGGCCAGTCAGCCTCACCTCCATCCCTGCAAAGGTGATGGAGCAGCTCATCCTGGAAGCCATCTCCAAGCATGTGGAGGAAAAGAAGGTGATCAGGAGTAGTCAGCATGGCTTCACCAAGGGGAAATCATGCTTAACCAATCTGATAGCCTTCTATGATGGAATGACTGGCTGGGTAGATGAGGGGAGAGCAGTGGATGTTGTCTACCTTGACTTCAGCAAGGCTTTTGACACTGTCTCCCATAGCATCCTCATAGACAAGCTCAGGAAGTGTGGGTTAGATGAGTGGACAGTGAGGTGGATTGAGAACTGGCTGAACGGCAAAGCTCAGAGAGTTGTGATCAGTGGCACAGAGTCTAGCTGGAGGCCTGTAGCTAGCGGTGTCCCCCAGGGGTCAGTACTGGGTCCAGTCTTGTTCAACTTCTTCATCAGTGACCTGGAGGAAGGGACAGAGTGCACCCTCAGCAAGTTTGCTGACGATACCAAACTGGGAGGAGTGGCTGATAYGCCAGAGGGCTGTGCTGCCATTCAGAGAGACCTGGACAGGCTGGAGAGGTGGGCAGAGAGGAACCTCCTGAAGTTCAACAAAGGCAAGTGCAGGGTCCTGCACCTGGGGAGGAATAACCCCAGTCACCAGTACAGGTTGGGGGTTGACCTGCTGGAAAGCAGCTCTGCGGAGAAGGACCTGGGAGTGCTGGTGGACACCAAGTTAAGCATGAGGCAGCAATGTGCCCTTGTGGCCAAGAAGGCCAATGGTATCCTGGGGTGCATCAGGAAGAGTGTTGCCAGCAGGTCAAGGGAGGTGATTCTCCCCCTCTACTCAGCCCTGGTGAGGCCCCATCTGGAGTACTGCGTCCAGTTCTGGGCTCCCCAGTACAAGAGGGATGTGGCACTGCTGGAGCAAGTGCAGCGAAGGGCTACAAAGATGATTAGGGGACTGGAGCATCTCTCTTATGAGGAAAGGCTGAGAGAGCTTGGCCTGTTTAGCTTGGAGAAGAGAAGGCTGAGAGGAGATCTTATCAACGTGTACAAGTATCTGAAGGGAGGGTGTCGAGAGGATGGGGCCAGACTCTTTTCAGTGGTGCCGAGCGACAGGACGCAAGGCAACGGGCACAAACTGAAACACAGACACTTCCATCTGAACATGAGGAAAAACTTTTTCACTGTGAGGGTGACAGCCCACTGGAACAGGTTGTCCAGAGAGGTTGTGGAATCTCCTTCTCTGGAGATATTCAAAACGCGCCTGGATGCGATCCTGTGCAACGTGCTCTAGGTGAGCCTGCTTGAGCAGGGGGGTTGGACTAGATGATCTCCAGAGGTCCCTTCCAACCTCAGCGATTCTGTGATTCTGTGATTCTGTAATTATTACTCTCTTAAAATACCTGTGACTATACATTGCAGGGGTGCCTCCGCCTGTTTGCTTAAATAGAATCATTATAGTTTGTGATGGGCTTGTATGTTCCTCCTCCTCATAGACATATACTACAGTAATGAGTGGGAAAAGTAGCTTTGTTAAATAATGTTGAATAACACATCGGGCTGGATCACAGGCAGCTAGTTATATAAGCTCACCAGCTGATGGGTGACTTCAGCGCTGGTGCTCAGGTTCAGTGTGGTCAGATGTGCTGTTTCAGCTGCTGCTGATTCAGGTTACTGTTCCTGTCTATCCCAACCACTTCTCTTCAGTCATTCCCTTCACTTCACAGCTGGAACCAGCTTCTGCCAAAAGATGTGGCAAAGCTGAGGAAGTGGAAGGGAAGAGGGAGTGGTGACACAGTTGCTGCAAGAATGTGAAGGGTCATAAACTCTTAACTGGAATTAGCTGTGGCCCAAACAGTGTGCCCAACTGTGCCCTGAGAGGTGCTCAGTCGTACACTGATCACTTTTGCTAGAGGTCCCATCTTAGCTTGAGTTGTAAGGGCACGTGCTTGTGAAGCAGCGCTGCCCGGTCCTGATCTGGCCGTCACTCAGAAGTCGAAGGGGCCGTTACTAACACCAGTGGACGTTTACAGAACCACTGGGGTTTTTAAGTCGACATTGTAACTTGGGAATAAGTGAGTAGAAAAATGGCTTAAAATTACAAGCAACGTTCTTCTGCTTGCATGTATACTGAATAGACTTGACTTTATGAACAATCCCATTTATTTCAGTGGAAGTACTTTCAGAGTCAGTTTCCACTGAGATGAATGAAAGTGATGGTATCCTGCACGAGCTGAATTTTTACAGCTAAAATCTTTGGAATTCAAGAAATCTGATAAGCAGGTTTGCTGAGTCATTTTAGCCTTAATTGCAGAAGGAGAATGGTCCTACATTCATGCCCCAATAGTCTGTTCCAAACACTTGCTTTACCCAGAATAGAAAATAATAATAATTGTAATAATATGGATGATAGAAATAATAATTATTTTCTTGGAATTAGTATCTGTGAGATATTATGGCTTACAATTACTTAGCTTCTCCTCTCAGAGAGCCGTACGATTTCCAACTYGCAGCTTTTTTAAACATCAATCGATATAAAAACAAGTGAGCTGAGTAAATTGTCTAACGCAGAAGGTGAATATTATGCCTTGTGTTTATGAAATGAAATTTGGTTCTTTGTAGCTGCTGCATACATATAATTGCATAAACAGCTCCCTATTAACTTAGATTCTTTGCATAGGATATTTCAAACTCTAGAAATTCTAGGAGGAAAAGAGGGGATGAACCAGGCAATGAATACCATATTCCAACTGATAAGTGTTTCCTCATATGTATCTGATTCAGGGAGAAACTTCAGCATATGTTTAACTTTAAGCATGTGCTCAGGTCTCACCGGATTTAAACATGCGCTGGTCGAGGATGTTTTCTTAAATAGAAGCAATATGTTGTCCCAGTGAAGTCAGCTTGATTTGCCAACTACTCGGATCCCCTCCTGTATGTACACCTGATTTCAGCAGGCATCTTTAAAGAGTAGAAGCTGAGTGCCTTACACCACTGACTGCCTCCAAAGTGGGCTTTGTTCTTTGTGGTACGAAGTGCAGTCTTTCTGGTGCCAAAGGTCTTTTCCTATCAAAATATACAGAACGTAGCATAATGGGGCTGCAGTCTTGTTTTGTAGTCTATGGGAAAATGGTATTACTATGGTATTTTTTGTGCTATCTCTTTCTTTACTGTCTAACCACTGTCTTTAAATACCAAGGAGTCCTGGCTGCCCAAATCACAGAGAGCTTGCTTTCCTGTGATCGATAAGAATACAAGGTGTTGAAAATGGCTGGATCATATTCTTGTTGGTCTCCTGTGTCTAGACTCCTTTCAGCTTAGTTTTTGGTGACAAACTGCACAGCTGTAATGCCTTACATTTACCAGCCTGCATGTATGAAAGATGTGTAATGTTAACTGAGCCCTTTCCCGTCCCTCACAGAAGACCACCCTGCCTGCAAAATCTCCAGAGGAAAACATGGCATGTCCTGATCAGAAACTGCCTTTGTTGGCAGAAATACAGTATGTTGCATTAACCAAAACAGCAGTTTTTAAAGCATTTTTGATGGTGGCTGCTTTTTATTTAAATACTCATTTTACTTGTGTAAACGGGCCTCATTTGGTCTTTACATCCTGACATCACAGGAATATCTGAAAGCCTTGTTTACATTTGGCAGTGGAAATTGTTTCAGGCCTTGTGCAAAACCTTCAAAACCTGATACAGTCAAAGCAGAAAAAGGGCTGGATTCTCCTCAGCAGTTCCCTGAACAGCAATTTTCTGTGGGAGGACCTTGCTGGTGATGGGACTTACCTAATCTTTCCCCCCCACTGACAGTGCACTTTTTCTGCTAGGTAGGGGCTGTTGTTCTGTCCGTATAAACGCAAAGCTGCGGCCTCGCAGTCTGGGTAGCAGTGCCTGTAGCTCAGTGCTCGAATCCTGTGTCATTGGTGTAATGGTTATGCTGGTGCCCTTTGGTGACTGTTAAGCACAAGTCACTTCTAAAACTTGTTCCCCTCCTCTAATTTTGGCTTCTCTGTGCATTCACTTGTTGCTGTGTATTCCCCAGCTCCGAGACTGTGGGTTTATGAGTGCAAGGCTTGTAGTATCATTTGTTTCCTGAATGGTAAATAAGGCAGTCCCAGGCAGTTGCAATTGCCATAGATAATTACCAGTTACCATAGTAATAATAGTGCTGTCTTGAACCCAGCCATTTACTAGTTGTRTTGGTGTGAAAAGCTGGAACTGCAGCAACATTTAGGCTCTGAATGTATGTGCAAAGGGAAAGCCTGGAATCATCAGCTCTAGCGGAGTCGCTCTAAATTTGCAAGGGCACAACTGAATGTAGAACCTGGCTCCTGGAAACTAATGCTCGAACCACTAGTACAGGCTGAGTACATAACAAACATACCTAAACACTATCCTTCTTGTTCCTTTTTGAATCAGGGGTATGCAGCTCCTTGCTTCGACTGTTCCTCTATACACATCTTAGCGCAGCATAAAATACACTGTCTAGACTGTCTACTGGGGCTTGCAAGGTGCAAGATTCGTAGAACTAAACACTTCTCTCTTTAAGACCATTTCAACAGTGTAACTTCTTTCAGACAAATAAAACAATTCCTGATTTACCTCAGAATCAGTTTGGCTAATCTCAGGGTGTTGGGTTGAGTGCTATTCTTGGAAAGCACAGTTTGAGACAGTATTCGCTGGCTACTGATTTACAGATGACACTACCGATGAGAAAGCTCTCTACTGTAAGCCTAGCAGTGACCGTGAGCTGTTTCTTTTCTGTGTCCTAGTTTTCCCAAGTGTGAGAGGGACATAATTATGCTAATTTACTTGCCTAGGATATTGTGAGGAGTAAATTGTAGGAGAGCTTATAAAGAGGTATCCAGGTTGTGGTTCTGGACATGAAATCCCTGAGTTCACACAAGTACTTTTTATAGGTCCCAGGACAAGTGTCCGTCTTTTCTGTCTACCAGTTCTTCATCCCAGAGTGCATGAAGTAGTGACCATCCTGCATCAAAATCTTAGCATTGCTTTGTGCACCTCTTTAGGTTTTCTAGTTTTTTGTGGCTTCTGACAGTGGTGAGAGGCAGCACTCTCTTCTCCCTAATCTCAAAGCTTTTCTGCAGGAAAGGTAAATATTACCCTCTGCATTTTGCAGATGGAAAAAAATGAGTGAAGGTGTTAAATGGTATCATTATACATAAAAAAACAGATAGCAAGCACAGGAAAAATATGCCTGACCAGAAGTTTTAGGCCTCTGGAAGTGCTTAGGATGACAGTGCAAATTCAGCTAAAGGCTAACCTCTGCGTTCATATGCATTAAGAGGTGTCTGCTTTCCTGTGTTTCTTTTAATCTGATGTATGTACTCACAGAGCCAGATGTCATTGTGGCAATAATGTTGTGGAGCTTTGTTAGAGCATATTTTCCAGTCTGGTACTAATCCATTCAAATGTCCATGGAATAATCCTCCCACACACCTTTTCTTTCTCATTGTATATCACCTCCCATGCTTCCTGTGAGATTTAGGACCAGTTTCTATACACGTAGAGGCGGCAGCTGCTGGCATCCTTACCTTACCCTTCCGTCTTCAGTGGGAATGGAATGACCACGTTCTGCCAAGATGCTTAATAATTTTCAGGACCATGGGATTTGGTTTCTTTTTTTTTTTTTTGGTGGTAGTGGTGGTGATTTTCAGAACTTCAATGTTATTGAAAAGAGAATAAAGAAAAGCTTATGGGTTATCTTCAGGGCTTTCCATGGGGAAATTACAAGGGGTTTGTTCTATCTTGAAAACAATAATATGTATTTATTTAGTTYGCTTTCTGTGATAATCTTGTGTACCAAAGAAGTTAAAGAGAGAGGGAGTCTCTAGGGTGAATTTCACTCATTTACTGTATTTGGAAAATAAGAGGCATAAAACTTCATTAGCATAACAAAGTCTTTTAGGTCCCATACTTTTACCTTCCAAAGATCTTCCTCTTTCCTTGTGTTTTGATAGTGTGGCTGATACACAGCTAAATTGCTGGGAAAGTTAGGAATAACATTAATTTAACAAGAGAGTTAGATTAAAAATATGCTGTAGAGCTGGACTGCTGCTTTTGCTGCTTTTTTAACTGTTTGGCATTCCTGATGTTGGGTCTTGGTTTCTGTAGCCATGCAGCATATGAATCAGAGAACCCACCCTGCGCTTTGGCATAACTCTTAAAGCACTGACAGTTCCTCTTTCTTCAGCAGTAATTAAACAAGTAAAAACTGGTTACTTTGGTTAGCAGATACAAATGTGGAAAATATTCACAAATACATATCACTGGGTGTGTGTGTCTAAGGAATCTGGATGAGCTGTGGTTGGACTCTCCTTTCCCACATACTTACAACAAAGGTGCTTTATCCAGCAAAGCGATCTGGCCAAGGTCTTTTATTTCAACTAATTTGTGTTCTTGTTTTCTTCATGTGGCTTGAAGGTTTGCTGGTAGTTCGGTTGGGTGCAGCTCTTAACAACAGGAGGCACTGTTGGGCACGGGGCTCAGCAAGCGGAAGAGCCAGTGAAAACAGTGAGGAGATGTTCTTACCGAGCTGAGATCCYGTCTGCCCATATTGTTTTGCACTGGTTTGACTCTTCGGCTTAGCTGTGTGTTTAAAGAGTGGACTAGTACAGCTTTTAGTTTGGAAGTTCTCCGGTAAATGCCCTTTCTGTTGGTGTAAATGTGTCTGTCATGGGACTGCAGTGGCTATATTGCTCTGACTGCGCAGACAGACATATTTAAAAGCGGAGAAAAAATGAATGCAGACAAACCCTAACTGACTGTTTAAATAACCACATCTTTTGGGAGGAAGTATGAGCTAATGATAAAGCATTAGCTGTGTTTCAAGAGCAGTGGGTTTAATTACAACTTTCTTTCAGACTCCATTTCTGGCCACAGACTGAACAAAAGCACGCCCTTCGCCTCAGTGCCCCCTTCCCCAGTGGGGATAAGCAACTCAGAGTTTATAAATACAGAAGAAACCTTTGCGATCACCCTGTGTTGCCTCCTCTCTAGCACGGGCTACAGAGCTTCCTTGGATTTAACTCCTGCTAAAGCAGATATTTAGTGAAAATATGCTATTTTGATTTTAACATTTCTGCTAAAACACTTGATAAGTTCATTCGTATTTAAAATGGTAATGTGAGCATAACATTGATCTAAAGGAGGCAGGCTGAGAGCCCTTGTAGTATAAAGTGGGAGCAGTCAGTGCTAAGGCCCTAAGAGAGAGGGCCTAATACTCCAGAGCTGAAATGCAGGCCTTAGCCTTTAGCCTCAAGTTGCTTCTCTTCAAATTCCAGTTATACCTATGTCTGCTAAATTGATGAGCTGTCTAGTGACTTTTCTGTTCGCTGTAAATGTTTTCTTGTAACATTCTCTTTGCTAAGTTAGGTAGCTGCTGCTCTTTAAATCTTCCTGGCATTTGTGCCTTTCAGTTGGTCTGGTGGCTCTTCTCCTCCCAGCCAGTTTTCAAAACCCTTTGAATGGTAGATACCAAAAGTGAAATTCTTTTCATGATAGTTTTGTGAAGATGAATTCCTGAGTGTTTGTGAGTTGTTCTGGGTGGCCATGAAATAGAGATTCTGGTTAGACTTCTTATTTATATTTTTCTTTCACAGTTTTTGACCTTTTAAGCAACTGTAGCTGAAAATGTTGCTAAGAACATTGATGATAATTCTTGTACTTGGCATGACTGGAACTAGGCTCTTAATTTCTTCATTTTTTCTTGCCTACTTAAAAATCCCATTCTCACATGATAGCAAAGGGGACAGGAATAACACATATCGGATACCAGAATCAATTCAAGCAGTACTATATGGGGAGGCCTCAGGGCGTAACTGGCGCTTTATCTGCGCACAGCTTCTGGGGGTCCTGCCTGCCACTTGGCCAGAGGAAGGGTAACAACAGGTAAGGTTGCTCAGCACATTAGCAGGAATGGCTCTTCAGGCCTCTTCCGCAGTGAGTCTAAAGTACGTTGAACTCGGTAGGCGGTTCTTTGTTGAATTAAATAGGCTTTAGACCTGATAGTCCTAGACAAAGTAAGGACATTTTTGGTCTTATTTATTTTTAGCAAAATAGCTTCAGTTTATTCCTGAAGGCTATTTTATGTTTCTCAAGTTATGCAGTTCATATTCCCCTCCCGCGGGGTTCTCTTTTCTCGCTGCTGTTTATTACACATAGAAGGCTTGCCTCTCCTCTAATCTACCCCCGTGGTACAACTCCGCTGACTAGAGAGGAGAAATTCCTGCTTTGTACCAAAATAAGCAAAAGGAGAATTGGTGCCAGATTTTATCTTTGGTGAGCAGCTTGCTTCTCTCTGCCTGAATCRTCTACCGATACCACAATGGGAACTGTAGTCAGACATCCAAATATAACAAATATTTCTAGGTCTGCATATTACACTTTCCTGCTCCCTAGATTCAGGCCAGGAGGAAGAGACAGATTATTAAAGAAAATGTATGCATGAATATTTTAGCAGTATGCTGTGTTAGGAAGGAAAAGATGTAAAGAGCAGATGACTGATTCATGGTGTTTTGGTTAAAAATATTGTAGCTTTTAAACATAGCCTCAGTGTGGTCAGGGTGCTTACAGTAAATATATTTGACACCAGATGTGGTCTCAAATGTACATGACTTAGAGTTTTCCTGCACACAGTGGCTGTCAGTTCTGGGAGCCCGAGGATCCCTGGGTTTCAAAAAGAACGTTCCTCTTGTAGCTGCCCTGCCCAAGGGGTGCCAACGAAATGAGCACAAAGGTTGGGGAGGCTGCTGACCCCTAAAAATCTCAAGCTTCAAATAGTCTATAAAACATAGATGTCAGTGTTCTGCTTCTAGCGGCTGAATAATGCCTTTTGTTCCAAAACTGCGTGCCTCTGCATTAGGAGGAGCGGGCACCATTAGAAGAGGTGATCTTCCATCGACCCCTTAACCTGCAAACTCTGCAGAGGCAGAAGGGCCCACAGAACGTTTTCCTTCTGCAGCGGGTAATACATCCATTGGCTATGTTATTATAGGGTGCAACAATAGCTGAAATGATAGCAGCTGCCTACCCTGGTTGCCTCTGTTAAATCCCAGTAAGTGTTTGGGGCCAGATAGATATATCTTTTATGATTTCTGTCGTTCACCTGTTACCATGCATGTGCATGGTTTCTAGAAAGAATAAAAAGGAACTGCACTGAAGTAAAAAGAAAAAGTTTAAAAGTTGATGAGTTGGATGTGGATATCCAGTTATAGAAAGACGCTGAGCATACAGAAAGATATTGAGCAGAGTGTTTCACCACAAGTATATTACTTTTGGAACTGAAGCTGGAATTGTACTAGAATGGGGAAAATAGGAAGGTGAGCATGTGCACATGGATGGGTAGTTCTGAGACTTGGTAACGAGCCTCTGTGGCGCTACCTCTGCAGATACAGGGCTCGTACTGTGAGTCTGCGTAGACTGTATTTAAATGTTGGTGATGCAAGAATTTAAGGGCTAAAGGGGTATTATTTAATACTATTCAGAATATAAGTACTGCTTTTCTGCCAGCATGCCTGAGATGGTTCCTGGCAGTACCTCAATTAGCACATTATTTCCTAGGCTGTACCTGTACTGCAGTCAGATGCATCACTGCAATATGCGTTGCTTTAGCCAGCATGGGTGCTGGTAGCAGGAAAGCTGCAACACCTTGGGCTTTCACTAAGCTCCAAATGATATTACCTACCTACAACTGTGAGCAAATATTTGCCTGTTTGACAGCTGAAGCTTGTGGTGCTTTGACTTCATCACTTTTAGCACTCAAAACTGCTAGATTACAGCCAGTTTGAGACACCTACGTCTGTAACAGTCGTGCCTTGCTGTTGCGGTGTGGGTAGATAGTCTGGAGACCCTGCATCATCCTGTGACAAGAATCAAGCTCATCTCAACACGTGAGTTTTTATTCTGTGCGTCTCAAAGAGGCAAATTTGTGTTGCTGGTCTCTGCAAAGTTATAAAAATGATAATCATGCCTGAATGTGATTTTGGGTAACTAAGTAATTGACGCAATACTGGTCACAACATGCTGGCCAGTGAAAACAACAATAAACTGTGCGTGTCAGCTAATCATGCTTAAACAGTGATGAGGCCAGGCTAAACCCGCACTTAGCTGACATGTACTGAATGCTATTTGTTCTTGTCTACACCAATTCACACTGCTTTCAATATGGCACAATATAGATAAGCCCTTTGGGAAGAGTGTAGCTCTGGTCAGTCCGCAGTGTTCCCTGACTGGCCAACAGCTGCTCTGAGCGCTTTTCTAAAGGGACCACTTACCCATCCTTTGATGGAGAGATAAGCCACTGTAATGTAATTACAACCAAAGAGATGGGAGAGGGGAAAGAAAAAAATATGCCAATCATGAAGGGGTACACGGAGAGCCTCAGATTCCTTCTAACCTAAACATTGTGGCAAGGAAAGAAGTCTTAATTAGGAAACGTGTAGGCATAGAACGGGAGCCCATCCTAAATGAATTGGGGTGTGATGAGCATAAAGAAAATGCTTTTTAAAAAGATCTTTGACTCCCACTGAGTGCTTGTTTCTTAGACTTCCTTGCCTAATAATGTCAGCATTTAAATGGCCCCAACTCCCAAATAACAAAGCTTTGAAGTTAACACCTCATTGAGGTATAGAGTTCATACGTTTGCTATTCCTATTATTTGGCTAGAAACCGTTTTCTGCATGGCTAGCTTAATAGGGCAACAGAATATTAAGTTGTATAGGGATTGAGAAAGCTATTCACACAAAGGAAAGAGCTACAGACTTCATGTTTTTGAACAGAACCTGTCAATTAAGAGAAAAGAGCAAAAGTCTGGGAAGTGCCCTGAATCGCATAATTGCATGAAATTTTTTCATACCTGTGATATTTCCAGTGGCCAGGCACAAACACAAGGGATTTTATACTTGGACTGTGTTAGGGCGTTGTAATTAAGAGATGAGGGGAGGGTTTTTTTTCTGTCCTGCCAAAATTTTAAAGCTTCAAAAAGTATTCTGTTCTTTAGCGGAACAAAATCAAGATGTTTCAAATATTTTCATTAAAAAAGACAACAAAATGCTGAAAGATGGCCTGGTCCTGTTTGGACCAGTTACTTAGTAGATGGGTGATCCAGACTCAAGTTTCCCTCTGCTGTTTTCCAGCAGTACAGATGAATGCCTCAGCCACCGGGCTATCTGCAGTTTTGAGATCTCTTTCATTTGGTTTTGGCCACAGCATGCAGCAGGGCTCTGAGAAAAACACCCTCAAACAAGATCTTGTTGACTAGATATACCAGAAAATTTGCTTTTCATTCATCTGCACTTTATGACACAGTAATTGCAAGTTGTCTCTATATGTGATAATATGCTGTAGCAGAATAGTTAGCAACCCGAAAAAAAATTAGTCAAAGTCGTCGTTATCTATATCACAGAAAAGCCTGGAGCCTGCAGTTGAAGTGAGGGCTCTCTGGTGCTTGCTACCATGTGGTAGATGTTTCTTATCCTGAAAAATACATAAATAATCTAAAAGGCACAAGGGAGAGAGAGCAAATGATGTTATTAGTCTCATTTTACAGGTAATAAATAAGTAAATGAGTGATAACATGACTTGACCAAGGCCATATAGGAAACTCAGCAGAGCTGGAAAATAAACCTAACTTTGCATCCGAGACTTTGACCTCAAGTAAGACCACCTGCCTTCTCTAAAGCATAAAGAGCATAAATTAGACATTAGAATGATTACAGAAGTTGAAGTGGTTTAAAAATGAACTGCTTGTTGCAGTGCTCATCTGAATACCAACTTCTACTTTTTTTTCTGTGGCATTTCAGTTTACGAATTGCTGACTCTAGAGTTCTCTGGTGTTCAGTATTCAAGGGCTTTCTTGTCATTTATGTCACTACTTCACTGACTTAGGATAAGCTTATGCTTCAGGTTTTTTTTTCCTGAATATAGGTATAAAAATACCTATCTCCTCCAGGCTTCAGTTAATGAAGGATTCCACCTTCATTCCTGCCCAGTGTAATTACTTCACATCTACACCACTGTAAATATCATCATGACTCAGTCCAATGTTTATAGTCCCTTATCCCATCGCAAAAGGCACATTAGGTATTCAGTTACAAGCAACTGGCATACATGTGTAAATTAGGCAGTTATTATGGGTATGTAACCCAGAGAATCTTCTGCAAAAATATCTTTCTTACTCTGTGAGCCCTCTTTGGGCTTGGAAAGCAGATTGTAGGCAATTTCATGTGTTTATATTAACTTGCTGTTAGGAATGAATCACAGTTTCTGCACAAATCCACTGAAGTGTTAATAGCATCTGTTCATTTTATAGAAAGTGATGGATTTAAAAATGGATGAATGGAGAAGAAAAACAGCCCCATCACCCTGGTGGTCCTCTGTCCAAATGACATATCATGCTGAACAACGATAAATTTTTGTGCAGCTTCTTTAAAGAAAAAACACCCTTTTGCCTGCATAGACCATCATTGCATAGGCACTGTGTCCTGCGACCTTGTGAAATCACAATGACAATAATTATTTTGAGAAACAAAAGTGAGTTGAATTTCTCTTACGTAGTATAACAAAGTGTTAGTTTTACGGGGTGGGTGCCTCAGGTGTCTATAAATGCTCTGTTCACTGCCTAAGTTGAAAATGTAGATTCTCAACATCCCTATTCAGCTGCTGCCTGACCTAAACTCCCTAAAGACCTACATTTGTATGAGTAACCTCCCCTTTAGCGCATAGCCAAAAGAGTTGATTTTTTAACCTGGGAAACAGGAGACCAAGTTCTGGTAGCAGTTTTCTGTAACCTTGTGGTGATGACATTCCTTTAGAGGTGAGAAGGCTGGTGTTCCAATCCCTACACCAAGGGACTGCGAAGGAAAAAATTATTGGATAAAACGTAGAAAAAGTCAGCTCTCCACCCCAGCATAGGTTGAGAGAGATCCGACGTGGCTTTCAATATCAGTGGGGACATATCTATGATAGGAATTATGAGCTCTTGAGCCTCTTAATCAGGTCACGTGAGAAGTCTACACCATCACATGGGTCTTGAGATGGGAATGGGCTCAGAGCTCAGTGTCAGTGGTAGCTACTTCTGCCACTGATCCCCCTTTTTGACTACCATCTGCTGCAGTTTCAGTCACTAGTGTTCCCATGTGCAATGTGACAACTTCTCCCCTGGCTGAGATAGGGGAGTTGCAGAAAGGCAGTGATGTGCCAGCACTGGAGATAGAGCAAATTGGGTCCCAGCGGCTTAGGACCCTTGTTCCAATAACTGTATGGCTGGGTATGAACACACTGAAATAAAGGTGGGAATAGTATCTGTGTTGCACATGCCATGTCCGAGGCATTCCTGTGTTGAGGGTGCAGTTAGACATTACAGGTTACTTGCTCTAACAACCCAGTGCTCCCTCCTTCTCCCGCCCTGCTCCTAGCCAAGCTGTCCTAGACCGTCTCTTGTGCAGGCTCTGCCTTCAGCTGACCACATGCTGAGCCAATTCAACTCACTAATCTTGCAGAAAACTGTTTTGATGGATCAGTTTGTCACAGGATTAGTGAACTGAATCTCTCACCATCCAGTCCCATGAGCCCTAGAGCTGGCACAAGAGGCAGAAGGGAGGGACTCGAATGGGGAGGAAGTAAAGAGAAGGGAGAAAAGGGAGAAGAATTTTCCCCTTTTAGCAGCAGTGATGCTTTAGATTAGCTCAGCCAAATCATCTAACTGTGCTGCGAGAGTAAACTCAGCTCTGTTTTCTGTTATTGCTTGCGTTATGCTTTGTTTGTTTTCATTTTTGATAGGAAGAAATGTAGCTGTATATATTTGGGAGAGGGTTTTGGGCAAACATCCTGATCCAACATCTGTTCAGTGCAGCTTAGATTGAGGTCTTTAGACCCCTCCCTACGAAAAAGTTGGGTTTAAAAAGCTTCCCTGTCCAGTGCATCACATTAGCCGGTGGCCTCTCGGCTATTCCAGGAACACGCTGAGATGCTGACCTCAGCCCGGGCGCTGTGCGGGTCGCCCTGCTTGTGGCTTTTCCCACAGGGCCAGGTCCTAATCCTGGGTGCCTTTTTGGAGTTGTTTTAGGTAACACAGAAAATTGGGGCAAAGCAGGGAACTACACTCTCCTTTCCTGATTTACAAGCTGGTATCTTAATATTATTTCAGTCCTTGCTGTTCAGTGTGAGGGTCTCTCCCCCACTCCCAGATTTAAGTGTGTATCTTCTAAACCTCAGCAAGGGAAGAGAATCATCTGCAGAAATTCAACACTGGAGCATGCAAAGCACCACTAAAAGAGCCTTTTAAACATTCATTCATATTTATGAGTGAATATTCTTCTGCTGGGCTGTGACCTCACTTATGTTGGCAGGAGAACTGCTAGATGTATTTAAAAGTACACTGCAGTGCCCTTTTTAATGTTCCCTTGTCAAGTTTTGGGGTGTTGCTTGCAGCATTATTTTGTTCATCAAAGGAATGGAAAGGGGCTAAAATGGTTCAGAGTCAGAGCCCTTGTGATCCACTGGAAAATATGATCTATGCGAATATAGTTTTCCCCTCATCTTAGATTATTTCACTAATGCGTCCCTTGGTTTGGGGAGCCTAAACTGAATTATAAATAGACAGATTCTGATTTGCGCTGTGTCAGAGGATCAGGACCTGAAATATTTTGGTTCAAAACTGTTAAGCTAGAAATGTGAAAAGGTACCCGAAGTGGGCAACCCAAATCTATGCTGTAACAGAGGCACTCTGGCAGTGTTCTTGCCATAGGAGTGTGTTCTTTTGTCTTGATATGAACTACAAACAAATAAATTTCTTGCCTGCTCCCAGTTCTCAAAAGCTTCTGTAATAACAGCATATGGTTTGCTCTCTACAATAAAGCTATCAAAAGTAGCAAACCGATCACTGTATTTAATGTGCTTCAAAAATTTCCTGATCAGTGCTTCATCAGCTGTAAAGTAATAACAACGACAACAACAACAACAACAACAACAACAACAACACCTAATAATGAGGGCCACATAAGGCAAAGCACTGCAGGGACCTTACATGTGGTGGGTTTTGTGAAGAGAATTAACATGAAAGAGGGTTCAGGCTGGGGGGAAAGGTCAGGGCAGATAAACTCCTATGTTCTGATCTGTTTCCTTAAAGTGGGAAGCGCTTTAGAAAGCGAAGCTGTGGGAAGAAGCTGTCAGCAATGAGGTGGTCAGCTATGTCAAGGGTGGTGGCCTATGTTTTTCTTCTGTTGCAGCCTTTCATCCTCCATCTGTCAAGCTCCATAATTTTCAAGGCAGACGGTTGATTTTTAATATAAACCTTTAACTTCCCAGGTCTGAAGTGCTCCTTTTATCTTGGAATAGTTTGAAAAAGGCAATAACTGTTGTGTGCTTTGGATGATTGCTTAACGTCAGTGTCCTTGCTCCAGTCTCCTGGGGCTGTCACCAAGCTGCCAGTTACCCTACCTGTGCAAAGGCATATGCCTATACGCTCCTGCTGCTGCTGGACGAGTGGCCTGTGTTTCCCTTCCCAGCCAGCCAGCTGTTTCTGAGTGCGGAGGCTGGCAGGGTGCCGGTTTGTGCATCCCACGTGTAGCTATGATGCAGTAAAAATGCAAAGGTGGTTGGTTAGGGAAAGTCCTGGAGACAGGCGTCGTGGTGGAGCATGGCTGGAAGCAGGCTCCTTGCTGAGGCGCCTTCAGATGTACTGGCAGGGGGATCAGCACGGCCCCATGCGCACCGTTGGCCCTGCCCTCATGCAGTGTCTTGGTCCTGTTGCTGACTTGTCTGCCCAGTGCTGACCGCCTGATACTGCCACAAGGACTGATATCATATGCATGGATCCAGCATATGCAATACCCCAAATAAGAGTATGCCTGAACTTGTGCTCAGGACTATTTCAAGTCCAAGCTTTCTTCACACTGCAGTCTAGTGCTCAGCTAAAGCTGACATCCTAGCATGGCTTGTGTCATATACTTTGGGCATGAGCAAGACTTGGCCCACACTCAAAATACACAGTGTTTAAGTGTTTAAGTTAAGGCTTAACTGACTCAGACACTAAATCTGGTTTCAGCCACTGTGTTGCTCTGTTATTAAATGCTACAAACTGGAGCTCCTCCATTTATCTGCATGGATTATCACAGCAGAACTAGCAATAACTGAAGCATCCGGATGAGTGAAAGAGGTGAAATTTTAGCCCCATTAAAATCAGTAGGATTTTTTCAAGGGGCTGTTTTGAGCCGTCTCAGCTGAAGTTCTCCCAAGGAGAAAGCTGTGTGTATCCATCCCCTAATACATATATATCCCATAAACACCCAAGGGATAGTATTGAAATACTTGTAATACATAGACTTAACTTAAGAAAGTGTGGTTTCTTGGCCTGGAAATCTCCTGTGGAAAAAACCTCCTCTGTATGTGTATCTCTGCAAATAATGTGGATCATCTTCTTTCTTTGTATCTTTTGATGTTGCTGCCGGTTGGAATTGTGAGTTTTACCCTCCTGCGGTTTAGCAAAAAAATGACCTGCTATATTCTATAGCAATTTGTAAATCAACTCATCAATAACAACTGAAAACCCAGCTTGCTTTTGTGCATGTGTTTGCATAATTCAGACCAATAAATGCCAAAGACTGAAAATCAGCATTGGGCTAGGTTGGCAAGTTCATGTCCAGATCTGAATACAAATGTTTGCAAATGTGAACAGAGAAGGGGTTCTGATCCAGACATTTAGCTTAACTTGTTATTGAAATTCAGATCAGTTGCAACGTTTGGAGATGGATCAAAATTCCCTTGGCAACAGGATGTGTTTGGATGTGCGGGTATTATTTCAGGCCATCAGTCTAAAAAGACATCCATGAGCACACATGCATCAGCTTGCCCACACACATGCATGCACGCACATTCCTCTACAAGAGTAGGAAGTGGAAACTCCCTGCAAAGAGATTACGTTGCACTGCTAATAACTTCAGTCGTAAACATTATCATATGCAACCTGCTGTTGTCTTCTGCATTGATGTTGGGCAGCAGAATCTTAGAAATCTGGAAAAAATCCTAACAGTGTACCTTAATGCTGTAGGCAAACTTTTAGGTACTAAGCTTCCTAATCACTACCGTATGGCTCATAAAAGAAGCAATCTGATACCAAGTACCCAGAGAGGTTGTTATTCCTCTGCTCTATCCTATACCACTCCAAATGTTAGAACAATAAATACATTTACCTCTTGTTTAAGATCACTTAAAGTAAGTTGTCTTAATTAAACCTTCTACCAGTCTATCTGCACTAAGTGATTAAGAGCCTCTTCTTTCAGTGAAAGGAGAAGGGATTATCACAAGACAAGACTGATTGAATTATGGGCAGTACAAGGACTGGGTAAAACTGCTGAATATTTTCCCTCTAAATTCATGTGAAAATATCAAAGTTTGAGTTTGCATGATGTTATTCCTCCCAAATATTCCCCCTCCTTTCAGTCCTTCCTCCCTCCCTACTGCCCCAGAGTCAATGAAATAGTTATTTCCCTCAGGTTAAAGTTCAGCTTTGAATATCAACTTTAAAAGCTACCCAAGAAGAGAGCTTTCTTTACTCAGTGGGCATCATCTTCAGCAAATAAACTTAAAAGAACTGAAATGTAGTAGCTGTGTTGATGAAATATACCTATTTAAAGCTGTGTCAAACTGTAAAAAGTTTGAGTTGCTTAGTGACCTGTTCTTTTCAGCTGTAGCATAACAAGTGTTTGTGGGGTTATGCTGTTTGGGGTTTATGCTATTTATGCTGTTTGTGGGGTTATGCTATGTTATGCTATTTGTATATTATAATTTGGAATATCTTCTGTGAATTAAAATTCAATAATTATTCTTTCAAACTAAGCTTCTTAAATTGCTCTCAGCTTAGGAATCACACTGGTGGGTTTGTTGTTTTATTGCTAGCCATATCACTTTCAGCGTAGAGAATAGTCACAATAAAAGGCTCTTTTATGTCTTGCAGTATGTCTTGAAATGGTTATGGCAGTATCTATCTTCTAGCTTTTGTACATTCAGTTTCCTTTTCAAGTCCCCCCCGCATCTCTCCCCCCTTGCCCCTTCCCCAGTACCTGATGTGATGGATTGGATGGGAAATGAAAACAAAGTCTAGATCCTGGCACAGTGCAGGCAGGCAGGCACTCTAGACGTACTGCTCTGCTAATTTATTTGGATTCTTTACCTGCAACCTCCCTGCTGTTTTAGTACGGGGGCCTCTCTTGGGTAGAGACAGGCGAGCAAGCTGTGTGGTGGTTTTATTGTGATGTGGACAAATGATCAGGAGGCACGAGCTGGAAGCCATTGACTGCACTGGCTTGCAACGGTGGTATTTAAAGGTAAATGCATTAACTGATGTGCTGCCACCGCCTTTCATCTTACCCACCAGCGTGCTCGGGGCAAGCCAGGCAGCATGCCACCTTGGGAACTGACTGCTCTTGTTTGCATTTTATAACTGATCTCTGAGCAGGAGCAAGGGGAAAAATGCCGACAAAATATGGGAGATGATGAGCTAATGCTGCAGTGTTGTCCTACAGTTTTAAGTTATCCTGTCTGCTGAGGGGGCCTGTGTTGTGGTAAGGCTTAGGGTGCAGCTTTCACTGAAGGGCAAATGAAAATGATGTTTTAAAATGTTGCTCCTAGTGTCCTTCCACTAGGATTGAGCTGGGTAGTTTTGACTCCCAATTTTAAAGATTTCTGAAGTGGATAAGACACAGTATGCATCCCAAATATGATTTTTTTTTTTTGCTTATCATAATACACATCATTACGGATTGCTAGTGTTGGTGTGACCTTGTTCCATGTCTTTCTGAGATTACAAGTATGAAGAAAAATCATTTGAATGACTGCCTTTGAGGTTGTTTATTTAATAGGTAAATCTGGGGAATATTACTTCTTACTGTGCTGCGCCTCAGAGCCTGAGTGAGTATGAGGGAAGGAGAAACTTGGGATGGAGAAATAAGAAGCAAACACAAGCCTATAGGGCCGTACCTGGCGGTGCAGATGGGGTAGAGCATGGCAATAGGCTGAAAATCCCCACAGCTTGGGGGAGCTCGGAGGTTGGTGCCAGCCCCAGCAGCGGTGCCCGGAGCAGGGGCACGCCTGGGGCACAGGGCTCCCGGAGGCCACGCAGGCCCCCTTGTTCTCAGCCGGCCCCTGGTCCCCTTGGGAGCGCGTGGCTGCCTCAGCCTGTGTCGGCAGAGACTTCAGCAAAAGGGGGGCTCTCCCCTCCAGCCTCCCTGGCTAGACTGCTGCTTGGCTTTAGCAGGCGATCGCGGCCATTCTGTCTTTTAAAACACAGTGGAAAGTTTGTTCTTGCACGATTTCGGTGAAAATTCAGTCTTTTCAAGTTAGGTACAAAGCTTTGCATTACTAGAATCTGCTGTAGCATAAGGAAACTACTCACAACAGTCTGTCTTGCAAATAACATTTACATTTTTGCTAATTAGAAAGAATCAAGCTTTTGTTTAGCTGTACAGATATGGTTTGATGTTTTTAAACGAAAGAAATTCCAGAAAGGCTGTTTCATCAGCAGAGTGAATTAACAAAGAAGAAGAAAAAAAAAGAGAAAGAAAATTGAGTATTTCCTCCGACATATTTTCCAGTTCAGATGTCTAAAATACATGATCTTCCAGCTACATTTTCCCCTTGCAGATCCTAGTGTTTTTTATTAGGACAAGTTTCATTTTATTGCCTTGTTTTCCTGTGAAGCCAACAAGTTAAAACAACAGGATTTAATTTTGGATTGGCAGGCCGGCTCAAGGATAAGACATGGTGTGCCCCCCTTTTATCTTTTCCTTTTCCTTCCTCCTCCTGCTTCCCAGGCTCTCCTCGAGGTGTTCCACTTTGCCACTGTGCTGCTCAGCTTACTGGCCTCAAAATCCTTGCAGGTGATTTATAGAACCGCATGGTTATTGTATGGCTAATGATTCATGGAACTTCATTAAATACCAAGTATGTGCCTGCTTACTGTCTGTGCACACTGCATATTAGAACCTTTGCACTCCCCCTTGCAAATTGCCCCCATTAAAGTCGCAGACAAAAGGTCCTCTCAGTAGCTTACATATTTTCCCACATGTGAGAGAGCAATTGGAAACTTCCTCTTGATAACTAAAAACTTTTGAATTAGAATTTATGAGAAGGGTCTTTTGGTCTCGTTGCCTGAGGGCTGAAACAGATCCCAGTGTGTACAAGCGCTCCTTTGATGCATGGAGCTGCACAGGGTAACATTTTTTAACAGGATCAAAAAGCGTAATGCAGGGACAATGTGTGGAGGCCCTTGCTCTGACACAAGGAGTCAGAGCCTGTGTTTTTCCAAGGGTAAAAATGTAGAAGTATGCGTCCAGGGTAGCAGCAACATTTTATATTCTTTTTAATTGCAGCAAAGTCCAAGATAAAATAATGGCAGTCAGTGTTATAACTTCCTTTTCTTTAATGTTCCTCTAAAAATGCTTTGAAGCTGCTTTTACCTTTGGGAAAGTATTGTATATGTGTTAGGGGAAAATATATCAAAAAGGAAATAAAGGTCCAGATCTTTAATTGGTAGAAATCTGCGTGGCTCTATTACAGGGATTGGAATTTCTCAAGCTATGGATATGGCAAAAACTTTCTGTCACTTCTCACTGTGTGCTAATATATTCCAGCCCATTGATTTACTCGGTAGGACTGTCCTGTTCTGAGTTTACTATTGACAAAATATTTTTCCATAGAGCTTCTTTACGAAGTCAGCGAAAGTTTTAAATGTGTCTTACTTTCAAATCATAAATACTGCCTTTGATTGCAGTGTTAATATTCAAGAGCTTAAAAGGAGGCACATGCATATGTACTTCATGCTCTGAAGTTTCTACAAAAAGGTCTTGATAACTAGCATTTTTGTCACCTAACGGAAAAAGGAAATGATTCAGTACTCTTACGGGTGCCCTATATATGGTGTTTCATTATATCATAGTTCACACTAAGTATGTGTATACACAAACAAGAAAGAGCAACAGAAAGAATCAGCATCATGTTATGGGGCCCAAAGATCACAGACGTTATTATAAAATAGCCGCATCACATCAAACTTGTTGACTGCGTTATTGCAGTTGAGATGCCTCTGAGACACATATTTGCTGTATTCACACTGGCAATATTTGTATAATTTGTCATGGTAATCAAGTCATAGATATTATCTAGAAGGGATGTTTTTGTGAACAAAAGCATCAGTTTGAAATACTTAAATTGTTTTTAATGCAACTGTCCAACTCATTACTGCTTCTGTGGCTGATGAATGAAATTTCACTCCTTTTACTCTATTTGTAGGTCTCCTGAATGAGATGAAATTTAAGCCCTGATTACTTTCATGGTCATTTAAGAGTACAAAATGAGTACAAGTTTGGTGTGGTCTCACTGTTGCAAATTTTCTTTTTCTCCAGCAACATACTGCCAGAGTGTGTGAACCTCAGCAGTGATCTGCTGATTTTCAGAGCACAGTGTATGGAATGAGCCCTTAGAAAGCACTGTCTAAAAGCCCAGAACAACCGGACACATAAATTGGAAAATTTAATGGAATTGGTGGGGGCTAGGAAGAGACTTCCTGGGGATGGAGAGTCTCCTAATGTTTGCTTTTACAGTGCCAGCRTGATGGGGTCTTTGTCTCGTTTAGGTTTGACTCTTTTACCTGTATTTGTTTATTAGTAGTAATTATAACTAATAACATTTGCGCAGTACCATCAGATATCACCAGCATACTCATTAATTTGGCTCCAACTTTTTCTTAGCATGGATGCATTAAACTGTGACTCCAGTATACTTGGGCTGCTAAACTGAGAAAAAAAATCCATAAATTCCTTTTTCTTTCCATAACAGAATGGAAACAACAAAGAAAAAGAATATGGAGGCTAACAGTGAGGAAGCAGGAGAGACAGCAAATCATCTTGCCCTAAGTTTCACTCTGTAATCTCAATGGGAATTTAGAGTATGTACCTCAA
This sequence comes from Apteryx rowi, assembly GCF_003343035.1. Lineage (NCBI taxonomy): Eukaryota > Metazoa > Chordata > Aves > Apterygiformes > Apterygidae > Apteryx > Apteryx rowi. Next base: position 1,814,466 of record NW_020451105.1, on the reverse strand, counting down.
CTAGGGCCTGGGCCCACATCTGGGAGGTGCTTGTTGCCCGGCATACTTTTCTTTCCCATTGAACGCCGTGTTGGGAACCGGCTTGATTGTAATCCTCACAGCCTAGAAGTGGGGTGGCCCAGACCAAAAATTCCATGGCATTAAATGGCAGGAGAGACTTTTCTTTATGAAATTGTTTGAAAGCTTCCAATTTAGAAATTAAATTTCCTGAGTTTCACCCATCCTCAATGATGGTCCTCTTGAAGTACTTCATCAGTGTAGATGTAGGAATTTATTATTGTTAGTAAGTAAGAAAGAAAAATTTGGTGCAAAATGAGGCAGAATAGAGAGGTGTCAGTTCAATAACACTGCTATTTCAGGATTAATGCTGCATGGATATTATAAATTGATTGTTGTTCAAGTAAGCAAGAAGTTTCTCTGATTCACAGAAGCATTAGCAGGTGGGAGTTGGCCGTTTGCTGAGATTTCTTTTGCTACAGCTCTAGTTTCAGCTGCAAGGTTTCGCAATTCTCACAGGGAAATCTGGGAAAGCAGCATTGGGAAATGCTGGTGATTTTGAAAGTTCAGTCTATCTGGGTGACATTTGGCATCATCATTTTTTCCTTCTGGTGAGATTCCATTAACTTTACTTACTTTGTTGGCAATAGCTAAGAACACTATATAGTTTTTAATTGCAATATGGGAACCTCTACCATGACTTAAGGGCAAAACAGCTGCACCCAGTCTGCTCTTCTTCCTCTTAGTGAGTTTAAATAAAATCCGTTTTTATCTGAATATGCACCCAGAAGATTGGATGGTTATTTATGCCCCAGTTAGGGAACATATTTAAGAATATGCCTAATTTTAAGCATGTGCTTAAATCAATGGGTCTTAAGCAAATGCTTGAAGTCAGGCATGTGTTTGAGGTGTTATCTTGAATGTGGATCCTAATCCTTAAACAATAGCAACGCCCAGAGGAAAGGGCAAGCTATCTGGGTCCCATTCTTGGCTCTTCTGTTGGTTGTGTTATAGTCTATAAAATACAGATCATTATTCTTATCCCTCTTTGTGAGGCACATTGAAAATTATCGGGGGAAAGTGCTCTGAATACTGTTATTATTGGCTATACTTCTTGAGACTGAAAAAATTTAGACAGACATTCTCAGTGGATTTCTGGTTCTTCCTCCTTTCAGGCAGGCAGGAAATACCATGAGAGTGGAAAGAAGGATGCGTACCCATGATCACAAATAATTTTAATCTCCTTCTTTGTGCTCTGTAAATAATTAGATATTGCTACAGTATCATTTCTGGAAGTTCCCGCAACCCGTAAAACATCCTGTGTGCAGGCATACCTGCTTCGGCTATCACCAGTGAGCTGAAAACTGTGTTGCGAGATGATGGTACGATGGTGTGTGTGGATGTGTGTCTGTGTCTGGGGCCGTGTCTTCCTGAGCCCACATTGTTAGCAAAGCCACACTGAAGATAGGAAAAATGCACGAGTTTGTGTGGGTGTAAAAGCTTGCTTGAAGAGAGCAGGCTGAGCACAGTAGCTAAAGCAGCAGCACTTTACTCAGGCAAACAATTCTTCCTCCTGCGTGGTCTTACTAGACACTATCGCTGTCAGTAAGGTGCTGCAGGATCCGGCTCGCTGGTGCTGCTCTCCCCTGTGCAGTGCTGTGTTATTGGTTGGCCACAGGCGCTTGAGGCAGTAAAGAATCCATCACTGATGATAGCTCGGAGTTCCTCACATTCTCGCTATCTTAAGTCACAGCTCATTCTCTAGCTTCCATGTGAAGGGCTTGGAGCCAAGGCCATGAGCCTGTGTATATGCGTTCAGGACAGTTAATATTTATGATGCATCTTACTGGGAAAATTAGTATAAAGCTGTGTTCCAACAGTACATTTATCCCATGACCTAGTTTTATGAATAACGTGCTGAAACACAGCCTGCTTGATTTAAACCTTTGTCACCCATTCTGATGGATACAGTACCTAGCTTAGGCTTATGCAATACAAGCTAGGATTTGTGCAAAAATGTGATGTGTATTATTGCAAGGTAAACAGATGGTAATGTTTTTGTTAATACCAGGCACATAAAAAGATATTTATCAAAGGACCACATGTAAGGTCCATAGTTCTTGGCAGAGATCCCTATACTGTTACATCAGCTAATAAGAATAACCATTTTATTGCATTACAGACAGTTTTTGCAGGGTTGCTTTAGACCAGGCAGGCAGCTGCAAAACTTGCCACAATTCATAGTCTAAGTGTCTGATTCTGAGTAGTGCTGAACATCTCTAATACCCTGTTGTTTTTTGTTGTTATTTTTATTTTATTGCTATGGCTCTCGGCATTTCTCCAGATCAGCCCCCTCCTAGGGAATTCCATTGCTGGTTACCAGCTCTGAAATAGGAATAAGAAAGCCAGGCGGTGAATGCACTGAAAGGTTACAGTGAAGATGCAAGAAATGGGTAGTGAGATTTCAAAGGGAGAAAGCATGAATTGGAAAGACTGGGAAGGTGGGGAGCTTTGACACTGCACCAGCCACAGAGAAATACAGGGAACGCTGAAGAAGAATACAGTTGTTTTTAAGCAGGAGAAGTGTGGTTAAGCACAACGTATGCCAAAGAATGTGTCTAACTACTGCAAGGCTGGTTTAGGTGGGCAGAGTCTCCCAATCTGATTTATACTCATCTCCCATCATCATTATCAGTAGAGACTGTTTGTATTACGTAGTGGAGAATCTGGGTCCTTGGAAGATGGGGAATACCTACATATGCCTATATAACTAATAATGCTGCAGAGGGAAAAAGAAAGCTTTCATTACTACAACTAGTTAACAGTCGGGATGTTGATTTTCATCTCATCCAAAAGATGTTACTTTTCTGGACATACTTGGTACCGTTCTGAATGCCATTTGACAAGGCTTACTCTTGGCTGTGGAGCCACCTACAGAAGTGCCTGGCCCTTGCTGCACAGGCCTCTGAGGAGCCCCTCAGCTGTGCTAACCCACCAGGGAGCTGCTGCTGCAGGAGCCAGCCTTTGCTGCCCCTATGCATGGTCCAGTGTTCCTGACTTGGAGAGCTGATTTGGCTGAAAACTGACCATTTTTTAGTGCCAGGCTGGTTTTCAGCCAGATCAGTTTCCTAACCGGTTTCACCTGGAGGCTGCAGGCTTGCGTGTGCCAGGACAGTGAAAGGCTGCTCAGGAGCCGGCAGGAGCAGGTGGGGAGGAGCAGTAGAGCTTCTTTCAAGTGCCAGTGCTGGGCCACATTGACCCGAAGTGTTTCTTGATACTACAGCATGACTTGATCAACAGTAAAAAAAAAAATCCAGAAGAAAAGGGTGTAAAGGAACTCTCCTAACATGGATCATTTCAGCGATGTGGTTTACAGTGACGTCTGCAGTGAGCACAGTGGTACTAGCACATCTGAGGGGCAGTGCAGTGTAGGGGGTAGGGGGGCCAGGCTTGCTCTGGAGGAGCAGGTATCGGGGATCGCATCCTAAACGTCGTGTGTCCTATCAAAAGCAGCAGGCTTTTGAGAACGCGTAGGGCAGTGAGGGCAGCATGCAGCTATTTCTGCAGCATTCCAGGACCGAATGTTTTGTACTGAGAAACAGAAATGTATGTAAGGTCCTGATTTAGGAGAACACTAGCACAGGCACTAAGTCCCATTGACTTCATTGCTTGAAGTTAAGCACATGATAGAAACCTTCGTGRATATGCTTCCCTGAACAAGAGTGTGCAATTAGTTGAAAAATGAGAGGAGGGTGTGTAAGTGGGGACATTTCTGTCAAAAAAGTCACTTTTTTTCTAGAATTGTAGGCCCTGGCCCAGATTCTAGTCCCCTTATATTCATTCAGCACTACTTTATTCCATAGTGTAGAAGTCATTTGGGTTCCTCATAAGTTAAAGTATTACCAAAAGATAAGCCAAAACTTATATCACTAGGATAGCCTTAGGCCAGGCTGTCACCTGCGTTTTCCTTGGTGAGTGGCTATGAGCTGCTGTAATTCCGTTGACTTTACAGATCTGATTATGAATTTTYGTCAGAAAGGTAAGATGCTCATGATCTGGACTTTATTTGTTTATTATTATTTATATGCTGGCTTTCTGTCATTGGTAAACATAATTTTGTTTACTCTTTCAAAGACTAATTTGTGCAATTATTTTAATTCTGTGCATAATTAGATAAGGAGTTGGGCTAAAAAACCAGTTTTGCAGGGATTTTAGTTGCCCTTGTTCAGGAAACTGCTAATGCACACGCTTCATTTTAAGACCTAAATGTCTCTGATTTTGGAACAGCGGCATGACTCAGAAGCAACTAGTGTTAAATTAGCTCCGTTACTTTCAACTCCATCACAACCATCTCCCTGTGATTTTTATGGCACAGACTTTCTAAAATATCCTGTTAAAATCCTCAAATCCAGCCCATGACCACTGGGACAGCTCCCAGTAATTGTAAGCAGGAGAAACAGAGCAGCAGACACAGCATATATAGTGTTCAAGCCATTTGCCTGCGTAGCTGCAGTGAAGCTATTAAACCAGTCGTCGTCTTGGTCTGAGGTTTCTTTTAAACATTTTCTCTATTGTAAACATTCCACTCGTTTTTTTTCTGTATTGTGGCAAATGTCAGAATTCAAAGGACTGTCATCGGCTGACATAATGACCACTGCCCCTTTCCAGAAACAAACCATGCCACAGTATCTTTTCTAATACTTTTGCTATACTGTATTCATGTTGGCAGCTTTCCACCCCTAGAGCTTCAATAGCTCAGTATTCTTCGTTCTGCTGGATTTTATCCCCCAAAGTATTTTCAGTTTAAAGCCAGCTTCAAGAGACTCTTCTTGGGCTTCTAAAAGACGGGGCTGAAATGGGTGTGCAGCAAGTGCACAGAAACATTCAGGCTTAGTTTCAGTTGTTCCTCTAGCACAATGATCAGTTTGGGGTCAACTGAGAGCGAGGAGGTCGGATCCCAAACTGGTACCAACTCATACCAATGGAGCTGTTACAAGTTACATTAGCTGAGGTTCGGCTTCAGGCATTTTTGATTTCTAACTTTATGGGTATTTCAGCTACTTGCCAGTAGATGTGTCAGTTGCCTTGTCTAATCTTCCTTTTCTCTGGTTCTTGTTTCCCATGGAACCTCAGTAAGTTACCAGAACCAGGAAGGGGTCCAAACCAGTAATAGTCTGTAATCGTGATTAGGATTAGAAAAGAAGGTTTCCACTAAAATTGTACCCAAATCAGAACTCCAGAACCCTTTTTTTTCCTCTGAAGGCTACGAATATATTCTCTGAAGCCTCAGCTATGCTGTACCTCTATGAGATGTAGGTTTATATCCATCCTATCTGATTCCCACTTGACTTCCTGTACCTAGTCTTTCATGTGCAGTTGGTTAGATCTTCAGAGACCAGGAAGAGACTTGAGGCTTTAGATGAGACTTATTGAGACTTCTGGGAGACCTGGCAACTTTTGAAACTGTTACATCTCTGTGCTCAAGTCTGCTTTTTTTTACATGAGCGAATCCAGATTTTCTGGATTCTGGATTTCTGAATTGAAAGCAAAACTGTTCTTTGCCATCTTCAGCCTGTTTAAATAGCTTGGATTATTTTGCGTAGCTGCTCAGCTGAATATCGTACAAATACAGTTATGGGTACTGACTAAACCCTTAGATGGTATTAAACCAGTGTGGCTACACTCAAGCTAGCAGAAACTTCAATTTCTGCAATGGCCTGACTCCTCTCATGTCTTTGACCAACAAGATGAAGTTTGCAGAATGCCTAAATAATTTAGAAATGAAAGTTTAACTGAAAATCAGTGAGCTTCATGCTTCTATATCACCTGGGCACTTTAAAAAGCCCACCTGCGTTTGATGAAGTAAGTAGTACTCAGAATTGGGAGCTGCCTAGACCTTCATGACCTGTAATGGGGTTTATGCTCTGTATGACAATTGTGTAAGGAAGACATTATGGAACTTACCTCTGTATGTAAGGGCAGGGTTATTATACTGTCCAAATGCTCAGCAGTCTAAATGCTACAACAGTAAATTAAATCTATCTAAAATAATTGTATATATTGTATATATAATGACATCACCAAGAGCAGGACTGGCCATGAAATACCACACTTTTATTTCAGAACTACACACAATATCTGATTGATTGTAGACCTGATTCTACACCCAGGATGCTGAAGATTTTGTTGTGTTTTTTCCTGTTCGTTTGACAAGTGAAAATAAGGAGTATGATACCACATGGAAAGTGATGGAAAATGAAGGCCTTGATTATGTAAACCATTTTCAGATGAGTGATCCCATTTAGTGAAAAAGGGTAATTTGTAAGTGTTGTAGGATTACCCCTTCCTTTTTACATTAATCTATTTTTACATTAATGAATAAAACTCTACTTGTGGAGATGAATTGATATTTTAAAGGCAATAGGTAATTATTGCAACTTCATAACATGGCATGTAGTCTTATTTGAATTTATTTCTTTCAGTGTGCCGTCTGCTAGTGGTAGCAGTAGACGGGAGGGATGGGATGCTCTTTCTTTGACCCATTCATTTTGGAACCGTTCCCTTTGTTCAAAATCAGGCCAGTGGCCTGGGGATAAGGCAGGGCCGGGAGGGGGTCTGAGTTTGCCCGGGGCAGAGTGTCAAGGCTCCTGGGCTCTTCTGCTTGAATGAAGTTGAGCAAGTGGGTTGTATCAGTGGGGCTGCTCCCTTCCCAGCCAGCTTCAGCAGGCAGGGAGACCCTCCGCCATGAGAAGCAGCCTCTGTTTCGCAGGTCAGTACCCCTCTGCTTCCCGCAGCACACAGTGCCAGGCACTGTGCTGGAGGTGCAAGGTGTTTCCTTCTCCCGAGTGGAGTGTCACATTCCACGGGGCTCTCCCGTAAGAAAAAATCCTGTAGTCAGAAGGCCAAAATTAGCTTCTCCTTAAAAGCCTGAAAGGTAAAGAGGAGATTAAAAACTATGTGGGTCACAGTAACCCTTTAGAAATGGAGTGACTGGTACTGAATGCTGAGAATGAACTTTTTTTCCTGTTTCCAGACAAAAAAGAAAAGGTCCCTCTAGGCTCTGGTTTTAAATGGACTATTTTCAGCGGCTCTGATTCCAGTTCCAAGGCCATCTATTTTGAACATCTTTCTTGATCATGTTATATCTAAAGGAAAACCTTTGTTAGACTCCCACACACAAAATGAAATGAATGATGAAAGCTAACTGAGCCAGGTAAAACCTAGAGGGAGAATTAATGTGACGACAAAAAGAGAGAAAAATAAGAACAAAATAAATTCAGAATATTGTTGAAAAGGATGTAGGAGCCTTCAGGCATAGAAAGATATAGTCCAATGCATTGTCCACTCCTTAAACTAATGTGGGGATAGGGTTGCTAGAGGGTGATAAGCTATGTACCCAAAGAGATAAAACTGTTAGGAACTTAGGAAGAGAGCACATTGACATTTATTAGACAGGGACCAACTACTATTTCTGCCCCCTTCTCTGATGGCTAAATACCTGTTTAGAATAACCCAAAACTAAAAGGCTACTTTTAATAGAATTTTTGTGCCAGGATAATGCTAATAAAGTCTAAATATATAAGCTTTATGAGAACAGCTGTGCAAATACATTTTCTGTAAGAACCAAAAAGTGGGAAAAGGGAGGGAAAAGAAGGAATTTGGGGGGGCTGTCAGCTTAAAAGCAAGGAGGGGAGGAAAATGCATTTCAGACTGAATGAAATATCTCATTTGGAAGATTTCACTTACCTTTTAAAAGTACACCTGGGAAAATTAAATTTAAACAAACTTCCAAGTGAAATTTTCATGCAAAATGAAAATCTGAAGTGTTTTGTCTGGAAAAACTGTGAGACAAATCATTTAAATTTTCAAAATGAAAATAATGTTTGAATGAATATTCAACACAAAACTTAGTCATTTTGGATATGAAGATGCCTATATGATTAAAAAAGTATTTGACTGAAAATTGCTACACAGAAACTTTTCTCATCTCAGCATTTAATTGATTCAACAGCGTTCTGGAATGAAGGTGTCAGAATGTAGAGGTTGGAATTTAGGTCAATATATATGCATTATTATATTTCCTCTTCAGTCTGGTCTTTGTGTAGTTTATACACTGGTACCATCACTTTGGATCCCAGTACGATCCTTTTTTTTTTCCCAGAGTAATTATATTTGTGTGATTGCTAGTAAATTACAGTCTTACAAGAATAAATTGTATTTATTTCCTCTCTCTATGGGATAAGCTAACTATGCTAGTATAGCCGATGGTGCACATTAGGTGGGTAGACAGTCCTGAATATCAAAGTCATATAAAACTTGATCTAGTCTACTGTGTGTACGGGCTATTACCTTCTCAGCCACTACCTTGGCAAAGAATATGTCTTACTGATTAAGAGCAGTCCCTTGATATTTTTGTTGAATTGCCCACACTCTGCTGCTTCTCCAACATCAATAGGCACCTAAAAATAATCATACTCTGCACAGATCTCAAGAATGAGCACAGTACTCCTATACTGGGATCCAGTAATACCTCACAAAATAATCAAGGTGAAAAATGTCTCCCAAATTCTCCCTGGCAGACATGGGGGAGCGTGGTAGGCAAGTTTAATGTTTCAGTGGAAACCAAATGAATTTTTTTGTTAAAATAAATTGGCTTGTGTGATTTTTCTGTTCCCTTTTCCTCTTCTTTTTTCTTTGAATTAAAAGGTTAATTTTTAATGGAAAAATGTGTCGATTTGCCCTAATAAAGAGTCTTTTGAGCTTTGCCTAACAGTTGGGAAGTAGCCCCAGAGGACCGTCAGGAGCTGGGGTTGCAGCCTTCTGCTGGCTCTCACTCAGTGCTACATCAGCAGCGCACTGTGACGGTTGATTTACTGTGCTCCTGGAAGGGCTGTCAGTCAGATAAGGTGTAAAATTAAGGCCTGAATCATAGAACAGACATTTATTTTTTCTTTTTTTTCCCCTAGACTTTAAAGTCCCAGCCAAATTATTCTGATAATTTGATTTTTGCAGTTGTGTAAGTACGTTCTTCTACCCAAATTCCTCTTACAAGTTCTGTTTGAAATGTCAGTGTTTACTCAGTCTCAGGTTTTGTCCTTGCTTTTTTGTCCTCTTCACCAGTTTCTGCCCTTTTCCCAAGGTGATTTAGTCTAACTGGAAGATAAAATTATTTGGTCTGAAAGATTCTGTGTACACTTAAAAATGCGACTATTTAAATAAGGGGCATGCTAAGCCACCTTTTATAATTAAACGGGTGTACACATGTGGAACACACTGGCTGCATTACGGGGAAATGATCATTTTAAATTTAAAACATACCCTCCTCTGTACAGAAATGTATTTGGGCTCTCTTTCCGCCCCCCCCTCCCCCCCCGTTCGTTTAAACAGAGATGCCATTCCTTTCTCCATCTGAGTTAAATACCAGAGTATCCTTTTCGGCAGGCTTCTAAGCTAAATCTAATCAAGCTGTGTCACAGTTGTGTCAGGCAGGTTGCTCTTTCTCTGGCCTTGAATAATTGGAAGAATGTTGGCACTTGTGCCTGGGCCATGAGAACGTGACCCGAGTTGATATTTAATCTCGGGCAGCGCTGGGCTGCACTGGGGCTGGGGCCTGTGCCAGGCCTCGGCAGCAGCGTGGTAGACATCAGCAGCACTCATTTTACCTTGAAATGGATTCCAGTTGATGTATCATTACACTGCTGCGGGAGAATGCTTTAATGAGACAGAGACACACACTGGAAAGGATTAAATTGTTGTCCTTTAGACTTCTTTTGCTTTGCTAACCTAATAGCTACAAGGTGCCGGGAAGTACCTGGGAAAGGCAAAAGGCTACAGAGACAGCCAGGAATTTCTAAAACCGAAGGTCTGTCGTCTTTGGATCTGCAAGCACGTTGCAAGAATTGCAAATATCTGTTCTGCTCCTCTCCTTCACAGAACAGAGCCGAGCACTGAAATAGTCGTTCTGTAAGTGTCCTAAACGCTTTTCAGGGAAGGTTAGAACTGTTAGGGAATTTGAGAATTGCTTCCTATATTCATTGCTTCAAATCAGCCCTCTCTGTGCACAAATAAAACATTCATCATCATTTGGGACGTGGGAGAGAAAAGTTTTCATTCTTCTTCTCACAGGCGTAAATAAGCTCTGTGAACCCTCAGGAAAGAGGAAATTCCTCCCAGATCTATGGGTTGTTCCTGCTGAGCGATCTGAAGTCACAGTGTATTTCAGTAGTTTTGCTAACACTTTCATGAAGGTTTCAGTGAGAGCTTCTGAAGGAGGGGATGGTGGAGAAAAAATTGCATGTGGGGGAAAGAACGATTAGAACCTTTTCCAGAGAGAAGTGTAAATTGCTATTTTCTTGACTCACTAGAAAGCCTTCTGACTTGAATGACTTCCTAGGGCTGAGATGTTTGAAAATGCCCTGGACTCAGGTCACACACATGAGGAGCTATTTAAGCTTTGCCAAACTGGGGAACAGTACTCGCAATTTGCAAAATAGCCCGAGGCAGCGTTTCATTTGCATAAAAAGAAGGTGATTTCAATGACCCTTAATCTCTGATAATGAGATGTATCCATGTGGATACAACAAACTGCCACCCCATGATCAGTGATTTCCGTACTAAATCTCAGGTCCCTGGGAGCCTCGTTTACAGTACTTCCCTTTTTGCCTTGCACACATTTTTTCCTCGGATTTTGTCCCATGCCGTAGGAGTGCTTAGGGAAAGGCGCCAAGGCTGCACCCCTCCATCTCACTGTACAGTCTAGGGATGTAAACAGTGGCAGAAAGGAGCTTTGTTGTGGACCGAAGCCCTGAGACACTAATCAGGTACGTTACTGATTAACCCGGCCGCCTCTGGAATGTCAATGACTTCTTTTCTTCCATACTACAGTATTAGGGGATGAAGTGTTTGTCCCTTTCACATGTACTCCCCCAGTCTAATTTCCACTTACATTGTTACCAAAGGCCAGCACCTGCTTTTAAGTCACTTTAGCCCCTGTGATGGCAGGGTTCCTTTCATACTTTACAGTATGCGAGTCTAGATAAAAGCAAAGTACTGTTTCAAAATATGATGTTAAGTAAAATCGTTTCCCTCTTACTGTGAGAAATCGTTTTGTGGTCTCGAGAACAATCTCCTCAGACCTTTCACATCGGGCTAAGAATAATGCTAACCTTTGAAGACAGTTAGTAAAACAGCCTTCTCATTTTTTGTTTGTATTCTGTGCAAGATCCTGGCTGCATTAGCAAAGGTAATGCCAAGAGTCCTTTTATCCAATCTTTGTATACTAAACGATTGGATAAAAATGAAAAACTTTCTGTAGAACAGCCGAGAGTACTCATGGTTGTCCATTATCCACAGTTTCTCCTCTCTGTTTATTTTGACTATGAACCCTCATATGACTAGAAAGTCCATTCCTCACTGGGAATGTTTTCTCACAAGTAGGACAACAATGTCAGACTGACCTAAAGGAGATTGTTCTCTCTTGCATTTCCTTTGAGATCCTTTTCTTCAGTGATCTGAACGTGAGTTCTTTTAAATGAAATGAGGCCATCAGAGGTGATCTTTTGTCACTGTCAAGCCACAGCTACCACGCTCTTGTATCAGTGGACATTCTGGTTTTGTCTAAGTTCAGCTTCACACAGTCTCTTTATCTCATTTGCTGACTGCTGGGAAAGCGTTTATTGAGCTTACTTTCACCATAGATTGTTTCCTGGCATGCTTTGATATCACAGATTTGAATAAGGTGACTAACCCACCTCTGCTATACCTTTGCCATCATTGCCTCCATGCCTGACGTAAAGTAATTCATTTTTTTGAATCTTGGATTAAAAAACCCTGCTAAACTGATATTTTTTATGCATTTTCAAGCCAAATGTTTTAGGCCAAATTTTCAAGGACATAAACAAACCAGAAACCAGAATATTTGTAGGAGAGCACATTCCTGAGGCCAGTTATGGTTACAAAAGCAAACAAACAAACTCTCCCCTAAATCCTAGACAAATGATCACCTTTCTGACCTTTGCTAGACTGCCAGGCCTTTCAGATGGATTTCAGTGACAATAACAGAAAGGCAAGGAGCGTAGGACCAGAAGCTGCTGCTGTCTCTTTTTTTTCTTACACCTTGTTCGTAATCTTAGGCAAGGTGCCTCTTTTCTGCAAAATCACTTTTTGTTATATAGCTAAGTCTGTTCTTTACTTGTGTGATGTCTGTGACCAAATCAAATCATATATACTTATTATTTAGATGTATTGCATGCACTCGTTACAAACAGAAGACCAAGGCTTGGCCTGTTAGTTACTAATATGATGCATTATTTAATAATTTTCTGATTGCTGTGTTATGTAGAAGTGTTGTGGTATCTTGTTAGAATGTGACAACGCAGCTTATCTGGTGTCTACCTTGTGCTGCTTTGGTAGCACAAAATAACGTTAAAGCTGGCAAACATGGTGGTTGAATAATTTTGATGCAAATCTTTGCTAGACTCCCCTTATTGGCCCTTTGTAGAAAACTCAATCAGGGAAAAGTCAAGTATCACACAAGCTGCCACAATAAGCTGCCTTGTGCCTGGCAGCAGCTGAACAGTCTTCAGGTAGTTCTAAAAAACACTGCTGAATGGTCTACACAACTGGAGATGTATAATGAGAGCAATAATAAAAAAAGAAAACTAAGAGAAGCCATAAAAATTGGAAAGCTTTTATTCTTCAACCAAGTGGTCAGCAAACTAAGAAATAATAAGAAATATTATGACAGTGTATGACTGAGCAGTGCTCATCCTGACGCACTTTACCTTCAGTCAAGACACCAGCAAAGTCACTTCATGCAAACTGCGACACAGGCAGTGTTGAGGTTTTTCCTTCACTATGTTGCTATTTGGTATCTAGAGTTGAACAAAATTAAATCCTAAACTTAGGAATTTAGCTGTCTTCAAATATGTGAGATCCAGAGATCTGGCTAGAAACTGGCATTTCATCTAAAAAAAAGGAGTGAAAGAAAATGCTTTTTCAAAATGTTGTTTTCTCCCAAGTCCCAAAATGCTGGCATTTTCAACAGAATTTGAATACAGGCAGTTGCCTGCTGCTGAGTTTGGGGGGCTCCCTTTGATTTCCTTGTGCTGTGAAATAGGACTTTGACATAAATAGTCATAGTCTTAGGCTTAACTTTAAGCATCTGCTTAAGTATAAGCTGCATGAGCCCATAGACCCAGTCTTCATATGTGAAATAAATGAGCAGATGTGTGCACAGAACAGAAGCAGAATTGCATAGAGAAGATTCAGAAAAACTAAAACTTCCTGTGGCATTTTAAGAATGCCAAGAAATTTAAGAATGCAAGAATTTAAGGATGTCAAAAGTGTTATCTCCAGCTTTTGAAATTAGATGCTAAATACAACAGTTAGGGAAAACAGAAGGGTCCCTTTTGGTTTGCATATTACTGTCTGTTGGGCTGCATTTGACTTTGCAGTTATAATTGCACAGTGAATAGTAATGAACTGAAGAACTCCTGAAGCCATATGAGGAACATTTAAATGGGAACTTACTCTGTAACAGTTACTAGATGTGGAAATGCAGACCAATGGGCTAAATATAGAAGATTAGGATATTAATCTGCATTTCCTGCCATTTTGGGAGCTGTTGGTTAAAGCTGCTTAACATACATTTTGCTGGCACTTAGATTGATAATGTTTTATTTTCTGTAAATATAGTAAAAGTTTTTCTGGAAAAAATCAAGTGTTTTTAATGTACGGTTCAGAGCTGTTTATTACTGTTAACATATTTTTTTCTACTAGAAATGGAAAAAGCTTGGCTGGTGTTGGCTCTTTAAAACTAGAACTTGGGCCCAGGGTTATAAACAATTCTAGTAAACAGAGCCTATCAGAAATTCACTGAACTAAAAGCCACCCAATTTAAAAGGCAGTTAAAATAATTTCAAGCATTTTCTCTCATCCTGATTATTAGACATGAATTTCAGTATGAAGTTTGCAAAATAGTTCATTAGTGCCTGGTAATGTTAGTGGGACTGTCTTGTCATTACAAACAAGCTCACACACAGTGGAAAATTTAGTCTTTGAAATCTTACTTACATTTCTCTCTCTCTCTTTTTTTCCTCTGTCTTCATTACTGTTTCTCACTATGGCGCAGTTTTAAATATTTACTGTGGTTGGATAACCAACCAGTTTCTTAATGTGGAAATACTCTTTTTAGTTGCAAATGCTCCTTTTATCATGCACAACACTGTTGTCTTTTTTTATTGTTATAGGGGCTTTGCAATTAAAGAAGCAAAAGGCTTCTGAGGTCACCCAGTCATATTCAAGCCAGTGCAGGACTGTTCTCTGCAGGGCGCTTGATCGCTACCTGCCTGTGAGTGTTGCATGTGCTGGAGTGTCTCCGGGCGATTACTCTTCCCAAACTGTTGCCTATCTAGGTTCTTAGAAAAGTTCTTTCCAATGACTTCTGCTTTATAAAGCTCTTTGTGATTTTTCCTTCCTCTCATCACTTCCTTTGTAATGACCATACCTTCTATGCAGCAGCCACAAACTGTGTCTCGCGAACATACTCATCTGGGCCTGCAAGTCTTTTCTGAAATCACGTAACCCAGCTTTTAAGTCTGATTCAGGATGCTGAGGCCCTTCTGCAAACAGCAGAGCTCCAGTCCCCCAAGGTCTTCCAAGTGCAGCCTGCCCCAAGCCATGCTGACTTGTGCTGGGCACTGCAACATCAGTCCAGATGTCCTCAGCACAACCAAACTTCATGTTTAAGCCTAATGCAGGGGAAAGTGGTGTGAACAAATACAGACCTGATCCCAAGAAGTGCAGCACATCCACAGTTCCCACTGGTTTTGCTGTGGTTGTTCAGCTTTGTAYATTTCTTGGCAGCATGTCCTGATGGATGGAAGGAAGAAAGGAGGCAATGGTGCTATGAATAGCTAAGCATGTAATTCTGCAAGGTGCTGAGCGTCCTCCCAGAGATTTCTCTAACTGATGGATCTGAGTAGGGCACAAAGTGGCTCTATGAGTAAACAAAATGAGGAAGAACCTGTTTTCTGAGTTCAAGTAGTAGGGTATGACTATAGCCTATATGACTAAACCCTCTCTTTCTCTTTAAACAGGGCAGTCTTATCCATACTGCCTAATAGAAACACTGCCTGTCTCATTCTGTTCCTCAGACTGTTCTGGGAGGCCGTTTGTGAGAGCGTTACTTGGCCTGAGCCAAAACTGTACTAGGGAGCACGCTAACGATTTAACAGTAGGGATGGTTGTGTTCCGGTGCTTCAGCCGATGTCTAGGTCTTGTTTCGTTTTTGTACTTATATGTAGCCAGTGAATCCTTAAATGTTTATGTTATCATTCTTTTCTTTCATATGCATAAGTTGATTGTGAAAAGGTTCTATTTTATGCATTATTTGCCTCACATTTAGAAAACTCAAAGAGACAAAAAGTCTCCATGGTTTGCAGACCTATATGCTCTATACATTAATACTATACTGAGTTAATCTCTGCCCCAAAGGACCTGCAATCTAAATAAACCAAACAAGAAATGAGGGAAAGGAGGCATTATTTTCTGTGTTGGAAGATGGGAGAGAGAGTGCTTGAGATCCAGAAAAGGATTTGGGAGGACTGAAGTGAAATCTAGGCACATACATGTAAAGTGTGACCCTGAGGATCCCAGCTCCCCAAAGAAGGAGTGGTGGCCACTGCTCTCTTTAAAAATTCAGCCATAGGGGAGCCTCCCTGTTATATCATAACCAGAAGTTAAGAGCATTCAGAAGAGAGTTGCAGTGGGTGCCCCATACTCCAGTGAAAGAAAAAATCTGCCGTATAAGCAACAGAGAGGCTATCCTGTGGACTGTATACTGGGGAGCCATTTTCAGTTAATAATGGACCATGACCCAGGCATTTGTTAAATTAAATGACGAGAAATATTAATACATTACCAGGGTAGGATGTCAGCTTCTGGTGGTTTTCCATTTCAGTGTGCTACTGCTCACATAAAAAATGTTCAATTAAGGCGATCCTTTTTGAGGAATTTCTCTCCTGGACATGCAAATGATACCTTCATCATTTCCAGTGGCAAGGACAGTCAAGATGGGAAGGAGGTGACTGAGTCTGTGGAAGGGCAAGGAGGACTGCACTTAAGACAAGGAAGTTTTAAGAAGAGTGCCTGTTTCTCTCTCTCTTTTTCCTGCCAGTAGAAGTATGTAAGCAGGACGCTGGCAAGGCTAGTTACTGAAGTTTGTTGTGTAGCACACAGACACTCAGAAGGGACACCAGGAATTTCAACTCTCAGTGGCCAGAAGGGAGCCAGGAAGTGTGAGACTGAACACAAAGGCACAGGGGCTGTTTGGGAGGAGTGGATTAGCAGGAGGCTGGATAACCAAAGCCACCGCAGCCCTGGGAAATCTGTGACAGGACACGTAGGGGGCCCATGACCGTTGATCTCTGTACAGAGAAGGTCAAGGTTCAGTTTCTTCCTCTGCCTGAGGGGACTCGAGGCTCATGTCCTACTTCCCAGGAGAGCTCTACAGCCAGTGAGCAATGTGCTGCTTTGGGTGAGGATGCTCTCTGTCCATCATGTCCATGCTGTGCCACTAAGCAGAAAGGAATTCATGAAACCAGAGGAAGAATACGAGTGTGTGGTCTGCTGCTGGAGTATGGGAGAAACGCATTCAGGTTAGAGTAGGGTGACCAGAGAGCTTGCCAGTGTTGCCTCCATATTTTATGTGAAATAAAATCCTCCTTGCCCTCTGCAGAGCCATTCTTCTTCCCCCACAGTTCTCTGAAGTTCTGTCAGTGTTCAGCACAGACAAGGTGTGAGGATTAATCACTCTCCCAGCTCCAGAGATGTTACCACCAGGAGCTTTGATTCTCTAACAAAGTGGAAATCTTCAAAGCTACATTTAAGGAAAACATTTAAGCATACCAAAAAAAGGGAGTTAACTGCATGAATGTGGTGCTCCTATAGGCAGTTTGTTAGCAGTTAGTACAGATTAGTGTACCTCTGCTTTTCTGTAATAATAAATACCAGAATGAAGAAGGTTAATTCCACCTTAACTCAATCTCTGTTACGAGCTCTAATTCATCTCTACAAGAAAAGAATATCTGCTAAATTGGGGACTTCAAATAGGAATGGCAAATGCAGTTTAAAATAATTTCAAAACAGTCCTTTCCCAAAGATCCAGAAAGAATTTATATCACAGGACTGAAATTTCACTCCTTATTCTGTCAAAACTCTCACTGACTTCACTGGGATTTTCTGGTTGGCTGTTGATACCAATGAGCTACCCATAAAATTAAGTGTGGCAGTAAACAGTATTTCATGGCATCTAAACATTGGTAGATATAGGTCTTTAGAGCAATCTAAGACATTACTGTAGGTTTAAAATAGTTGCTACATTTTACCTGCAGCTGGTTGTCTGAATATTTATTTTGGAACCTAGGTGGACTTTGTAGATACAGTCTTACCCACTCAGACCCTTGCAGTCTATGCCCTTGCCGGCCAATTGAACACTAAATTTGATAGATCTGTAAGAGCAGAAGTTCATGTTGAGAGCAGTGTAGGCAAGCCCTTATTCTAAATGAAAAATTGCAGCAAGGCATTGCATTTGTATTGAAACGGAGCCTGAAACATGCAAAGAATGATCCCAGCTCTAACATCTTCATGTCAAAATATAAATTTTTCTTCATCTTCCTCTATGTGTATGCATATGTATACATTTACATGAGTGTACAAAAATGCGTGTAACACAAAAATGCGTGTAAGCCTACATTGTAATTTTAGATAAACTACGCAGGCTTTACTCTAAACACCTATGTGAACATATGCCAACAGTGAACATAAAAACATTGTAGAAAAACTTGTCTGTTGCGAACTCTTAATGCATAAATGTTGCAAAATCTCAGAATCAGGGAGATGTAGCCTCAATTCAACCCATTATACCCATCTATTGTAAGGTTTAGTCATCGTATTTCTCCACAGGTCTGTGTCTGTCCAAGCCTTTATAATGTGAACCTTCAGACCTTGCAGTCCTAGTTTCATACAGGGCTCTTGCCTTGCCACAGAAAGAAGATAGTGGCCTTACTTTACGCTGCCACTTTTAGTCTGGGTGCTGACTCCCCAAGAGACTGAAGTTCATGCTTTGAAAACTGCCTGTTAACTGTGGGTGCCTCACCGGAGAGGTTCTGCCCCTCAAAATCCTCAGCTCTAGAAGACTGCTTTCTACATAAGGTTATTTAGGATCTTACATGCTGGGAAAGAGCTCTGGGTGGCTTTGCTGAGGAGGGTGCTCACCTGCCYGCCTGACGGGCCTCATCCAGGAGGCTGGCAGAGGAAACAGACTTTGCCATTTCTCTTCTCATATCCCCCATGCCCAACACCACAGCAGCCCCCAGCTGCCATGAGGAACAACTGCACGAACGCCCCTGAGCAGCCCCTGCCTGAGGCCGCAGGCTTCCCAGCCCGTGGCCCACATTGGGGACAGTGCGGGCGAAGGGCAGGCCGCRCTCGGGAGCAGTTCAGGCCCAGCGCCCAGAGCCGGGCAATTCATGTTAGGTTGGCAGAGAACGGGCACGTGCTGGCTTCTCGGCGCTTCGTGACTTGGCCAAAGCCAGGCAAGCTCTCAGCAGCAAGGCGAGAGGCAGCCCTTCACCTGTCAGAACTGTACGTTCCTGCTTTCCAGTACGGGGTGCTTGGAGGGGCTTCTCTGCAGGACACACGGACCATTTTTTTCCTCTTCTATGGAAAATGGGGAACTCTCAACAAAAAACCCACGCACAAAACAGCCTGAGGTGAATACATGGAAAATATTGGGCCAAACAATTTCAGGTTAATGAAGTTAAAGGTGACTAAAAGCAAAGTCTTGGAGAGAAAATTTTAGGTAAACATCACTGCAATTACTGGTTCCACCTTTGATGTGTTTCCTCACAGATTTTTTCTCCCTCGCATTAAAATAAATTAAGTGAAAGATTTAAATGAACTAAAATCCGGGCTTTTTCCCCAAACTCAGTTTCAGATTTAGTTGTGTGAAGTATTTGTCACCAAACATTAGGATTTCACAGTATCTTCTTGCTTTAGGGTATTATTCAGAAGGCTTTGGGGTTTTATCTCTCTTATTGACAGTAAAGTTTACTATGCTGTGGGGCGGCAAACAGATTAGGGAAGGCCCTAGCTCTGCCACTGGCGCTAGCGGAGGAAGCAGGGCCTGGGCACTCTGTTCACAAGACTTCAAACACGCCAGATTCTCCCCCCATTATTTTTGCATAATCCGGTGGAATCTAACAAACAAAAGCCCCTCAGAAGTCAGATGGCATTTAATTTGAGTAGTAGGTAATCAGTGAAAGAGAGTATCCTGGAGAGAAGGTAATTTGTCTTGAGCTGACAATTTGAGATGGATGTGCTGGGGTTATCTGCAGTGTCAGTTCAGTCAGAGATGAACTGAACTCCATTTCTCTTGCTAGAAGTCTAAATCAACAGAGCCCTCCGAGATAATGAGGTATTTAACGGGCTCGCTCTCTTCCTCGCTGCGGATCTCGCATCTTTTCTCACAGAAAGGCAGCTTGGGAGAATAAGGAAGGGAAGAAAAGGAAATGACAAAAGAAAAAGCAGATGTAAAGGGAAATTTGCCTAGCAAATTAACTATAAGAACCACATTAATCTAATCTAACTAATGGTACATTTCCCCCCTCAACTGGAGGAGATCAGCTGAGTCTGATAAACTGCTCCACTCTCCTGTCTCTTGGCTTTGCCTCCCAGGCTGTGGTTTGTGGACCACTGGAAGACTTCAGAGGGTTTGCTGGAGTCCTGTGGAGAGATACTGGCACTTCTCTTCACAAACTATTAGGTTTTGGCATTGCCTAAAAAAATGCATGGTAGCTTTGGCCAAATCTGAGTTTCTGTTTTGGGGTGGGAGCCTTGTTATTTTTAACACTGAGTGCAGTCTAACTGAACTCTGGTCACTTTAAATGGGATTGTTAGGCCATCCAAACTGACTTTAAATATACTTTTATATGTTAATGGGAAGAAATGAAATAACAAAGCCGCATTTTAGAAACTGGATGCCCAGAGCAACAGAAATGGGAAAGCTATGGGAACAAATTGCTAATGATGTTATTTTAGAAAATATGTGCAATTCATTAAGAATAATTGACTAATTTTTTCATTGCCTTTTACTGAGGAACAGGTAGTGAAAAATTGCAGGTATTGAAGGGGACAATATTGAATAAAATGAACCTATTATTTGTTATATGCAATATAGGTCTAAACCAAGATTGAAAGTATTGTAAAATAAAGTCCCCAAAAGCTTCCAGCTAAAGGTCATGGCTCTGGAAGAAAAAATTACATCTGTTCAGGAAACAACTTAAATATGCACTTAAACTTCAGAACTTTAATTCTAAACTTTAAAGCCAATGGTACTTAAACATTTGCTTAATATTATGTACACACTTAAATATCTGTCCTGAATATGAACACTGAATAACAAAAGAACAAAAAATGTAGGGTGGCAGAAAAAAGCATATTATTAGACAATGTTCTTTAAAAAGCATGGCTTTAATTTTTTCTGTAAAATATGTAAGTTTTTCCAAGAATCTGGCATTCATTTTGGTCTGCCTCTTTGCCCCAGCAACTAGATGTGTATGAATATTTCTGCTGATAATTTGAGACAGTGTCCTGCAGCAGTCTGCTTTACTGCAGAAAAGCAGTATTCAGGTTTCAAAGTGGATGAATGTCTACTACTAACAATCCAAACATTTGTTTAGCTGCTTGTTCATACATAGATCATTGCATTTATACTCTAAAATAAAAAGAGGTAATTGATGTTTTCCTATGAGTAACAAATCACTCCATTTCCCTATGAATCTTAGGAAGTTTTGTATGTTACAGGCAAACAATTCAAAATAAAACCTATCATTTTCAATAGTGTTTTAAATATGGCTGGCCAGCATTTTTAACCTTAAAAGTTCTCTTGTTAAGAAATGATTTTTGGTTATCAGCACAATATTTTGTTATTATAATGTGTTTGAAAAACAATTTTTGCTCTAAAGTTGTAATRAAATACTCTTCTAGTTCTTTTTGTCCACACGTATTGGGGGGGAAGACCATTTTCTAACCAGAGCTGTGTTTGACCTGCCACATTCTTCCCTGTCAGAATTCCCGGGATTTCTCACCAGATGGGTGGGAAAAGGCACGCTCCCCAGCAGATAGCTTTTGTGTGCCAGCAGGCAGGGAAATTTCCGTTCCTTGGAAAACTGATCGCAGTGTATTGAGCCTGGCTGGAGAGCCTAGGGCAGAGTTTCCCTAACTGTGGGCTGCAATCCCCCCAGGGCCGGGAGAGAGTTCAAAGGGGGCTCTGAAGTGTTAGAAAAAACAGTGCTGGTCAGCAGCTGCTGACTTTTTCCTGGCTGGGAGAGTGAGGCTGTGGTTGCACGAGATTAAGCCCTCAGCACCCATTCTGGCTCCTGGTGTCCCCTTTCCAGCCTTTCCCTCGTGCTTGTTTCATCTTCCCTCCTGCCGTGCACGGGCCCCTTGGCTCTCCTGGCATACTGGTTTGTGGCTCTGCTGTGAAACGGATCAGGAATGTGATCCAATTTGGAGGAAGACTCAAAAAAAGCTGCGCGATTCTTTGCCAGGCTATTTTTAAGCTGGACTTGTTCCTTGCTGCAGTTCGTTGCACGGCTGCCTCCTGAGCTGCGTGGTATAACGGAGGGAGGGGTGCGCTGCGCTCCAGGAACCAGGGTGAGAGCACGAACGCTCCRCTCTGGCAGGGCCGCCCGAAGGCTGGGCTAGCGAAACCACAGCCACGAGAGCCGGTTTCGTTACCGGTGGCAGGAGGTTACTCTCCAGGGGGATGATGAATTGCTTTTCAGTGCCTTAATTGCTGGCAGCAGCTCCGTTCCTCCAGAGGAGGGGAGGGAGCATTTATCCCTAAGCCAGTAGTTAGAGCTGAGTCTCACTCCCCGCCTGCCCTGTGGAGCATGAATGGCTGCTGACTCAGGGGGCTGCAAGAAAACAGATGTTTTGGAAAGGGCCACCTTTTCCAAATGTTTGGGAAACCCTGGCCTTGGCATCCCAGTGGGATTTTATCTCTGGGTGTTTGTGACAAACCCAGTCGAGGCTGATAGCGAGCAGTACCTGAAGCAGAAGTTGGCTGACTGCAGGAGGGCATGGTTTGTCCTGTGTTGTCCTGTGGAGGAGGGTCACGCTCTCACATCACTTAATCCACTGACTTTAAGAAGTTTATAGTGGTGTACATGAAATCAAACTTTGGTTCAGGGAAACCACTTCACAATCAGAACCAGCTGATACTGGTCTTAACAGTTTCAGCAAAAAAAGGGTGGTCTGAATTGCCAAGAATTAGTATAAATAACTTCAAGTCATTGTTACAACACGCTGGCTGAGCTTTACAGACGGACTCAATGAATGCAGCAGAGGCTTCGAGAGCCTGGAGTATGGTCTTGTCTTGCAGCCCTTTAGGTATCAGCGTCAGAGAAGCAGCACATAAAAGCAAATGTTACATGGCCAAAGYTCAACTTGCAACATACCTGCCCCATGGAAAGCTTGAGCAAACTAATTCATGTTTCAGGTGTGTGAACTCAGCTTCTTTTGTTTTGTTTCAGAATACATAAGAATTATGAAATAAATACAGAAATATCATTTCAGTGGGAAAAAAGCAAGTTAGACGTCAGCTGTGACTGTCACTGTTCTATTTTTGTTGATTGAATTCTCACACATGGTTTAGCTCATGGCAGATAGTCAAGATTCATTTTTTTGTAATAGTGAGGGAAATGAGAAAAAGTTCAGCCCATAAGACAAAAGGCTGCATTTTCAAAATATTAAAGCTACCTAGGAACTTTCCTGAAATCAATTGGATTTATTGCCTAAGTGTACTGAGTTCATACATTCCTAATATATGTATAAATCCCTTTGGGAAATAGAATTTAGGCTCCTATATAATTTATATGCTTTTGAAAATTTACCAGGAGCCTGTTTATAGACCAGAGTTGAGAAGTCCATGAGTCTGACCATCATGCTGGTTTTAATTGAGAAGATGGTTATATGAAATCTAAACGCCAACTTTATCATCTGCAGGCAGCCAGAATAAAGGCAGACAGCTGTCTCCAAGGAGTGGTAACTTTGTCCTGCTGCCCTGTTCAGAGACGGGGCAAGGTCACAATCTCTATTTCACGTGAAACTTTTGTCTAAGAACCCTATTTCTGCCATTTACATAACTCAGAAACTCCTCTCTTTGGTTTTAGGGTGCGTGCTACAAAGTTAGGTTTTCCACTGTGATCTCCACAGGTGTAGGTGTTGAAGGCTCAGATTTTAATGAAGTCCATAACAGTGATAGATAGTTTGCAAAGTTTGAATCCAGATCTGGATTACAGTTTCTAACAACTCACAAATTTACTATGCTTAAAGCCAAGGCTCCAGTTTAAATTCTAGGATCACAACAAACACTATTATGTGTGATGCTTCCAATCCCTCCACCATGCGCGCACACACACAGTTCAGTGGACATCCTTTAGCTGCCCTCATTAATCATCCTGACTTTGCCAAAACTATTGCTATTATCAAAACATGTCAACAATATGAGCCACATCACTGAAGTGATTTTGGTGGTGTTTTGCTCCTCTCTTAACAAAGTAATAAACACTTACTTGGCATAGGAATTGGAAGCAAAGTATGAATGGTGTGAACTTTTAAAGAACTTGTCCCATAGAGGAGATACACTCTATTTTCATTTGAACTGATATAGTACAGCCAACCCCAAACATTCAAATCTCATGAATCAGAGTGTCCAAAATAATGTGGTTGGCTTACAATACTGATACTAAAAAAATAAAGGAATGGACTGTGGGCTTCCTCTCATTTCCAGCTCACAGCTCAGCTTTTTTTTTTTCTGCAACACTGAAGGTTAATATCTTCCTTTTACCTGTGAATGAATGCTGACATTCTTAGGAAATCTTTCTTACTTTTTTATATATATTTGCTATTTTTATTGACATACTTCCATCTACACATGGTGTGGAAATTATCTTTGTTAGAAGCTGTGCATATAGATGGTCCCTGTCCCCAAAAGGTTACAAGCTAAGCTGAAAATGGGAAAAGAAGAATATATATAGACAAACGTGCTGTTTCAAGGAAACAGTGACAGAGCATTGATCAGTGTGAGGCTAAGTTATAGTTTCTTCTTTTATGAGGTTGTTTGTGAGCGCTATTTCTGAGGAAGGACGGAAGAAAGATAGTGGCTTTGCAGTCATATATGGAAAAAACATGAAGTGTGAAAGTGCTTGCTTGCAAGTTTGAAGTCTGGGTGACGGATGCTGGCGTCTTTGAACCATTGGCAGTAGAAGCTGATGTCTTGATGGAGCTAATAGGTGTGGAGGGATAAGCTAGCAGGAGATTTGAGAGCTCGTGTCTGAGGCAACAGACAGGGAGGAAGCAAGGGGACCCTTGCCCAGCTTGGCCTGCCATGGTATGTGGGTGAGGACGAGCCCTTCCAGCAGCGTCCTGGACTGATGAGAGTGCGACAGGTGGCACTTCTTAACGTTACAGAGAGCCACCATCTTTAGAAGATGCTTTGTTAAAGGGGGGAGGCATGAATTAGACATAGCTGGGGGGAAGGAAGGAACGCTGAAGATGCTGCTGAATTTACAGACCTGTGTAATGGGTGGCGTAGCAGTGAGAAAACAGAGTGGGCTTGCAAGGGAAAACCCAGAACTCTGTTTAAGCCTTGTTGGGCCTACATTTCTAGCCAGAGGGGTGAGCTAAAATTTTTCTTTGGGAGATGCGTTTTCATATGCTCTCTCTATTCAGATGAGAGTCCTAAGGAAGATAAGCACAGAGAATAGGGAACTTTAAAAAGAGAAAAGAGGGTACAGAACCCACCGGGGACATGGAGGTGTGAATGCCAGTGCTAGAAGGGAAATGTCACAGTGCTTAGAAAATCAGAGGTGAGGGGGACCAAAAGGGCAAACAGGAGGCTAGGACCAGAGTGATAGAAGAAGAAAGGCAGGCGAGCCTTTTTGCAGGCCAGCAACACAACTCTTAAATGGGCCATGGGAATCGTGTGCTCTGGGGAGGGGGAGAAGGATGCAGAAATTCCCTCTGCTGCCAGCAGCCCGCACAGTGGAGTTGTTCAGAAACAGGATTTGAACTGGTGTTTCTGGTATAGCAATGCAGAGCTCTACTCTTACCCACCCAGTCCAGCTGCCGCTTAAAAAAAAAAAAAAAGGATGTCATACAAGAGAAAGAAGGCCAAAGTATGTGACAGTCAGTGCCTTGCTGACAGATATTAGAGCAATGTGGGACACATTGTTTTCCAAAATTCTTTGGCTCACCTCAGAAAATTATATTTATTTTATGGGTCACAAACGAGGAATTTCTTTTTACTGTCAGCCTTGGGCACATTCTTCATTGCCTCCTTCGCACAGCCTGACCAGAAGGGTGGCTGTTACTGATCTGAGCTATTCCAATTTACACAAACTAGTGACTTAAAATTCCTGTGTGTACAACTCTTACTGTACTGTACTTCAGTACATTGCATTCAAACAATCCCATTGTCTCCCATATGTTTCAAACAACAAATGTACAACAGGTGATTAAACTCCATAAACAAACAGGGTTTTCCCAGCAACAAATCAACACCTCTCCATGTCTGGTATTTGTGGAATTTGATAAGCCACCCACTTTGCTCCCTCCCCATTCTTGTTATGTCTGTCCTCAGCCTTCTTCATCTTTTATCCCCACCCTGCTTCACCCAGTTTCCAAAGGAAGGCATTCAGTGTTAATTAACTGCTGAAACAGCGCAAGCAGCTTGGTTCATGGGATTGAGATGGGAATGGAGCTTTAGTTCTGAGTTTAAAACGTTTTCAAAGGCCTAAAAGGCATACTTTCTCACTCAGAAGGAATGAGGGAGACAGGAAGGAGGGATATATAAGAGAAAGAGAGTGAGTTAGGGAATGTAACTGGAAAACCTCAAACCAGTAAATTAAGACATATGTCTTAATCAGTTTGAATGATAGTTTTTTTAAAAAATCAAAGGTTCTGGTGTTTCTGGTGCTTATGTACTCCCAGATGTAAATACTTGCCTTTTATAATGTTTCTGGGTCAGATTCTAGTTTCAGTTAGAGTGGTGTCAGTCTGGAGTTATTCAGGATTAGTGAACACTGGCTTTATTCAGGAATTAGGCTGGCATAACAAATTATCAGCCTCTCTTCCTTGAGTACTTTAAATTGCAGGAATATTCTAAAGGGCCAAAATAATCACAGAAATACTTCAGGAAGACTCCCCTTTCTCATTCAGTCCATGTTTGCTAAATATCTTGCCTTGGTACCTGTACCAATAGATTAATAAATCACTGTATTCTTTCCACATGCAGAAGATTCCATGTTACTGTGCTGTTTTATCTAATAGACTGTTTTCTGTTATTAACAATATGAAGCCATTAAGACATGTTCAGATTCCATCTTTACCAGTAATAAGCTGAGTTCTGGATAATTGAAATGCTACCACTTGCTGCTAAAAATGCCTGARTCGCAGGCTTGGCTCAGATGTTGACTGGAGGATGTCCTAACGGGCCAACGTCAGGTGCTGATTCTGGTAAGAAACATCTTGAGGCTTGAGGGGCTGATACTTCTATTCTGATTGCTGAGGATGTAGCTGGATCCGTACCAACTGCGGTTGTTCAATATTCCCATTGTATTCTGCCTAATTAGAACATGATCTCTAGTCGTCCCRAGAAATTCATATTGTATTCAGTTTACTTAGATCTAGTGTAATATTAATAACTCTTCCAAGGACTATTCTGCAATGTTGCAAATATGCTTAGCCTCTGTTGATCAGTGGTGAAAGAGTTTCATTCCATAAAGGAATTAGGAGCTCTACTCTACTGCTGTCAGATGCAGTAGTTAAATGGAGCAGAAACTTAGTTCAAAGGCCACCTCCTGGAAGCATTTTCCTTTTCAGCATTCCAAGAAGCAATACTTCCCTTTTGGGATTGTCCAGGAGAACATGCTTATAAACAAAAGGCCACGTCTTCCTAACAATGACAAATATTTCATGTCTAGTAAAAAAACAGAGTGTGTGAACAGAGCAAACCAAAAGGGAGAAATTTATTGAAAGGATTTTTGCTGCACCATCTGTCCTGGGGTAGGGCTGGGACTTGGGAAATCCAATTCTCTGCTGTAAGCAACATCCACATGATGAAATGCAGGGAGGGATTCCCGTCCTATTCTATCATGTAGCTTGCCCTGAGGCAAGGTATGTTAGTCCTGCAAACTCGTGGATACACCTAAGATGTAAGATACTGAGTGAGGGCATCTTGCAAAGAGGCCTCATGTCTCTGTGCAGATTGCTGTGCTGCCTTGTACTCTCCCCAGAGTAGCATGGCTTCCCCCCGGGCTGTATTCCCCTGCTGCCTGCTTTTCCTTTTCCTCTTCAGCTTCCTTCTTCTCTGATGTAGGTATAGAGTATAATAGCTGCAAGGACCTGGGCACTATCATACATGTAAATAATAATCATCAGCACAGTAACGAAAGGGGCAAAGGATCGGGAATCCTGGCTTCTGTTCGTCTGGAGTCTTGGGTGTTCTGCAAGTCTTCTTTAGATGTGTTAATAAGGAGTGAGATGCTGAACTTGAAGAACCCAAATTTAAATATTTTGACCCACAAGCACAGATACAGCAGATAGTTTAAGGGATTTATCCGGGAGTCTTTTCTCAGGTGAGGAGCAGGCACTGCAGCACTGTACCCTGGAGGTGTCGTGCGGTTAATCTGCCCCTGGCTGAGTCTCAGATCCCATGCTGCTGTAACTGAGCTTCTTTTCCTGATTGCAAGAGAGCAGGTCTTATCAGTAACATCTGAAATGTCGTATGTCTTACCAAGATCTTTTCACCAATCATGGGGGTGTATTTAATCACTCCAAACAGGAAATAGCATGCTGCATTTAAATACTGTATATAATTATCATGGGAAATATAATTAGCAAGCGTAATTAAATGGGCTTGACTGCATATCAGACTGTTTCTCGATTTTTCACTCAATCCAGCTGTTTCTCACAAGCTCTTTACTTTGAATACTGGTGGTCTGTGATGGAACCTCTGAACAGAATGGAGAGAGAATTACTTCTTTAAAAAACTATTCATTTAATCCAACTAGGCCAATCTATTTAAATGCAATCATGACATTTTCCAATACAACCTCCTTTACTGAAGATGCTTCATTTTGGAATGCAGAGTTTCATCAAAAATATTCCAGTATGAAGGTTTTATAAAACCCAAAGTATATAAATTCACTGAGGGCAGGGACTAGCTTTTTATGATATGTTTGTTTAATGTGTTGCACAGTGGAGGCCTGATTCTTGACTGGATTCTCTTAAGTGCTACCACTATATGCAATTAGATAATGAAGATAAAACAAATGTGGTTAATTACTAAGTATAATGCTGGTTTATGTTGATGCTTTTTCTTCCTGTTCAGAAAAGAAGAAAGGAAGCATTCTCAATCACTAGAGGAAACACAGCGTCCCCCCCCGCAGGAAAGACCATGGGCTCTATAATACTGCAGTAGAGTCACAAATGTTGGGAAGGACATTGAGAAAATGAGTGTAACTATGTTTTTATCTTAAAAAATGGCCCATTTTTTTCTCCCACTGCCTGTTCTGTGGGTCCAGTTGGATAAGGTAGTTGAAGTGATTGAACTGCCACTGAAAAGATGCAGATCCACGCTCTCCCCTTCCTGTGAGCAATTCTGCCTCTGCCCTTGCACTGGATATAGTGTTCACCTGACCCTTCAGTGAGCTGATTCAGCTCCTGAAGCCAGCGAAAAAACTATAAACTTTTATTTTTCTGGATTACCAGTCTGTTGCGTAAAGGGTGGCAGAAAATGCATTTTGAAGTTCTTTGTTCAAATAGTTGGACTCTAAGTACTTGCAGCACACAAAAGGTATCCTGTGAGTTACCTGACTATTCACAACTATTTGAAAGAGTAGTGAATTCTAAACAATTCGGTGCACAGTTAAAAAATATTGGTTAAATATTTTATCCTATAATTTTGCCCAAAGAGTGAATTCAAGGAAAACCCTAAATTTGCAAGAACATTCAGTGAACAGGGAAAGAAAATACTGTAATAAATTACTAGTTCAGGATGTGTAACTACAAATAAAATGTTGTATTAACTATAATTGTAAGACATGATGCCATTGTCATAAATAGTGGATCTGTGCACTATCAAATCACTCAGCTATTTAAATTTGATTTGTATCAGGCCTGCGCATAGAATTGCATTCCTATTAACTAGAGCCCATGATACACAGTTTATGCTAGCATTATGCCAGCTGTGTGAGGACAGGCCATACTTGATCCAGGACTAAGTTAAATGGTGTGGACAGACGAGACTTGATCCAGTGAGAATCTTGCCAGTGAAAAATTAACCTCTTAACAGATTGTTCAGCCACTGAAACCATGAGAATGATCAGCATTTTGTGTCACACAGCTGTGTCATTTTTGATCTGGTGGTAGGAGCTCTAAACTCAGATTTACTGCAATGTCAAGTCACAGCCTGGGTATTTTGTGCAGGTCTGAAAACCTTGTGTTGTAGGAGCTTAATGGATCCTTTTTACAGAGAAGGAGAGATTAAAAAATCCTTATGTTCAGAAAGGCAATCATCTGGGAGAATCCTGGAGTCCGTACTTGTAAACTGTCGTTGTCAAATCAACGCATTAGCCTATGTTCTTTGAACTTTACCAAATATGAAATACATTATGTGTTACTGGACATCATATAAAGAAACTGGAAAAGTTAAGGCTGACATAGTTACTTAATACCTAATCCTCAAGGAAGCTAATGTTCAAGGTAATGGAAAAGCAGAAAGTTTAATTTATAGGCTTAGGTAAAGGATTTAGCTGTCTTATTCTTCACAACAAACTCTAAGAATCATTTCTCATGCCAAGTGTGGGGTAAAGATTTGATTTTAAGCAGAGGCAGTAAATTCAATACAAAGTTTCTTCCAGTCATCAAATGCTGATGCCAGATAGCTTTTCCAATGTGTGACTTAAGTCAGTATTTCCTGCAGTCAACAGAGAGGAGCTGGCCACAGTGCTTTAAAGATAATTAGCTGAAGAGGACATGACTGATGCTGGGAATTGTTTGCTACTTCCAACCAAAGCTGCCTGAGTGACCCGATTACCACAGAGTAGCAAATGGCAGGCGATCTAATTATGCCCCCTCTAATTTGCCTGGTGTTAAAAAATGCCAAACCTCAAATTCCACGGTTTCTTCTCTAAGCATACGGTAAAACTAGTCAAAACAGCTATAAATAAATTTCCCCTGTATCTGCACATTCCATAAATAGTACAAATATAATTTTATACCAATAACAGAGACTTGAATAGTGGGATTATCTGCTCAGATTCAGACAGTTGTGTAATTTAACTTCTACCATTAGAGCCTGAACTTGGAAAAGAGTATGGAATATATATTAATTCTTGTTTCTACAATAACACTGTGTGCAACAGGGTGCTCGCTCATTCACGAATACACTGACATGCACTAGCAACAAACAAACTTTCAGGAGTAGGAGAACATCCTGCTTCCATTGAAATCAGTGAGTGTTGACATTGCCTTTGAGGAAAGGGTGGCAGGGCCCGCATTTATGTATTTTAAGGGACTTTCTTTTTTCTGCTTTTGTTGTATTTTACTTTAGTTTCTGAGAAATTATTTCATAATATTGTTTGTGTTTACTCCTTTGGACGTAGTTGCAGCAGGTTAGGTCTTTTCAGGTACTGAGTAACCGGAGAAATTAATTTTGTATCAGATTGCAACCTGTGTGATTGCATAAGTGTACGCTGACCTGAAGGGAACAGTAATTACTTGGCACCCAGATGAATACATAGAGCTGCCAGAGCTTCCCTGAAAGGTGAAGGGGAGATAACCTCCTAGCAGAGGGAGAAACAGAGCTTTCATTCTCGTCTGGGAATGCTGGAGATGGCAGAGCTTTCTGAGATGTGGCAGCACTGACACACTGCAGTTACCGACGGACGCAGGGCAGCGGACTGGCCGTTCGGTGCCCGGGCTTTTAAGCCAGGATGGGGAGGTGTGGAGGAGTAGGGCTAGGTGGGGAGTAGCGTGTCCATCTGTTTCTTTGTTTTATGTTGGGATGAGGTATGGGTAGCTCACTTGGCCAGTTTCTGTACCTGAGACCTAGTTGATTATCCTCTGAAGTCATCCATCACTTCTCTGTTCCCCTCAGTAGGAGTTAGATGGAGTTTTTTCAGTGCAGTTTATAATACCCATTTTGTTCATCTTCTGCCGATGCTAAGTTGTGCTAAATGGAAGTTAAATAGCCAGAGCCAAAACTTGCTGTGTAAGAGAAACTGTTTTCTCGGTGCCTTAGTGATTAGACCACCAATCCAGATGCTAGGAGACTGAGGTCAAGGTCTGGAATTGATGTCATCTATTTCTAATCTGGCTCAAGGTTCCTCAGTGTCAGAGGAGAAATTAAATTTTGATGGAGGCACTAGGACCACAAGTAGAGCTGAAACAGAGAGATGATATGGGAAACCATGGGAGCTACATTTTGGTCCTTCTGCAGAGCAAATGGTTGGAAAGCTGCTGCTGGCAGTGGGCTGCCACTACCTAGGCACTAGCCATTGCCCCAGGCAGCTTATCCTGCCCAAGACACTTGTTGCAGGTTTGTTTTTTCTGCTGGATGTCAGACTATGAAACGTAAGAACTGCAGATGTGCATATTGTACAACTTCAGTCTTCTGCATGGTAAGAGGATTTTGCATTTTGTATTAGCACTCCTCAGAATGCAAATCCTGCAGTGATGGAGCCAGTGCGATTCTGGTTCAAGCCATCCACGCTTTTGTTGCCACCAGCACACCTGCCTGGTGCGCAGGGCAGCAGTGGCAGTTTCGGGGCCAGCAGCGTAATCTCAGGCTGCCTGCAGAAGGCTGGGCTGTTCCCGAGGAAGCCCCTCGGTTCCAGGCTTGCCACGCGGCCTTCCCAGTGTCCAAACCGGAGAAACAGCAGTAACTGCTGGGGAAGCCTTAGGGCACAGCTAGTGCAGTTCAAGCGGAGAAAAAGGTGTGAGCCACAAACGGGTGTTTTCTTCTTGTTTTAACATGCCGGTTGTGTGGGGTTGTGAGCCCATATTAAATACCTTAACATTAAAAACGTGTATTTCTTGGTCACTTCCATTCTACTTTTTAGAGTGAGCAAGTGGCAATAATAAAAATAATCATTCAGGGCTTCTTAATCATTTTGAAATTATGGATTCAAATTAAACAGGAAAACAACCGCCACATTTATAAATGGTTGTTCCTCATACAGGATCTCATGCTTTCAAATACAGCTCCACAACAGAAAACAAGATTTAAGATTTAACTTCCTCCACTGCTGCAACGCAGCGCGCTCCCAAGCAGATGAGCTTGCTAAGTCTCAGCACACTGCAAAGCACACCGCAACATGGGCAAATGAAAAGTTAGGCAAAGATGCCCAGTTACAAGCGCAGGGGAGTTTAGGCAAGCAAATGAGATAAGCCGGGTCTGAACGTGGCTGGAGCACCAGAAACGACAGCCCGCCTCGCAGCGAAACGCCCCCGGCTCCGCGGGCACCGCGGGCCAGGCTTTGGCTTGTTTCCTACCCCCGGGCAGACCCGAGCAGACCAAGGCGCCGCCGCGGCCGCGCGGGGACGAGCGAGCCCGAGAACCCCCGGGCGGCGGGGGGGGCCGCGCCGCGCGGCC
>NW_020451105.1:1673661-1781296 GCF_003343035.1 Apteryx rowi | reverse complement strand
CGCTTGGTTGTGCGTCGGGAGCGCAGCTCTGCCTTTTCGGTGCGCGCCTGCCGTGAAGCCTTTTTTTTTTTTTTCGGTGCTGATTGAAATCATCTGGTTTCAGTTCTCTGACAAATTAATTGAACTTTCCTCTGACTCAGGGGCCTTCTGACTTTTGAAGCAGATTTTGTCTACACGCCGTCTCCCAGACAAACACAATTTAATTTTCTGGGCTTTAAATGAACTTTACATTTCCAGAAAGCCAATGAAAGAAGCATTTGTTCTGGTGATAACATTTCAGCTTTTACAAATATGGCACAAGAATAGACGCTTATAAAATGTTTATTTTACTGCAACTGATAGCTAACTCCAAAATGTGTTGGAGCCTGAGATGCATGATACTGATAATGTCTCAGGTTATGAGTTGCCTTCTTCCAAATATACTGAAAGAGTGCTCCCTAAATAAATGCAAGAGCTGTTACTGTAGAGCGGAGCTGGGACGGTATCGAGCCTGCACCAATTTGTTCTGTTGATAACATAACTGCTGATTAAGGACTGACATTCCAGTTCAATTTCATTTCATACGCGTAACCACAAGTTGCAAAGTTCAGCTACAGTCCACGTTTCCCCCCCACTCGAGAAGTCCTGCATCCAGTGTTATGATTTGGACACCCCTCTGATCTGGCTTATATTCCACTATTCTCTTGATCCACCCTTTTAAAACTTTCCTTTCAAACATAATGACACAAATTCTACTTTCAAGTATATGAATATTGCTGCCCATGATACTGCCCTGTGTATATCCAGTATTTGCAAAGTGACTCAGTGCGGAACTGTGACAGTGAAGGCAAGGCTACGCCAGGCTTTGAGACTGATGAAGGAGCACTGAAGGGACACACAGTTTGCTATGCTCAGCTAAGTCTGTATACTCTGTGTATGTGCACTTTTCAGTTATACCTGCTAATTTTCTCTATTCGGAAAAGCACCAAAGCACATAATTAACTCTGTATGTGTGCTTCTGCTCTTGTTGGCTGGGGTGGATTCAAGTACATTCTCAAAGTTAAGCATGTGCTTATGTAGTTTGCTGAACTGGGAATGAAGAGAATCTGTTGTTTTTCTTAGCCCATCCGAGTGTTTCTTCCATATTCTCCCTCCATCCRCTTTAAAAGCCAAATGATATGTAAACATTAATGAATTTATCTTTGAAACCGTCCTGGGAAATAAAGGTGTTATTTTCCATCCTTCATTTACATAAAATACAACTGATACCAAAAGAATTTTATGAGACTATCAGGAATCAAACCAAAACTCTGTCCTGTGCTTCAGCTGCAGTGACCACAGCTCAGAGGGCCAGTATCTTAGCCGGCTTGGGTTGCAGAATTTTTATCATGGGCTTACCCTCATACCATTTCTAGTTCTTTATCTTCTAATTTACAGTTGCTGCTTTGAAAAGGCAGGTAGAGAGCATTGAGTTAATTGAAAGTCTCTGTTCCACTGAAGTGTTAGAAAAGAATTAAAACAAAGATACTAAAATCATAGCAATTGGTAGCTGAAATTTCAACACAAAACCTCAGACCCAAACATTCCCAAATGCCAGGGAAATATATAAATGAATCCAGATTTATACTTTGTGATTTACCCCGTTCTGAGAGTTGGCCAAACCAAACCCCTGATTCTGAATGCCTCTGAACCTTTCAATCAAAGTCTTCAATTTCACTGACGTTTTCAGTCTGTTGGCAAATCTGAGCTTTGCAGCTTGCACCTATCTTTAATCTTTAATTCAATTATGTTACCATTTCTAGGACTCTCACTTAGAAAAAAATCATCCTTTGATTTCTAAATGGAGTAAAATCAGTAAAAGATTCTCAGCAAAGCTTTATTTAAATACCACTTTTCTAGTGGAAGAGGCTGAATTTAGAGCTCCTCAGTGACACTCTCGCACGCTCCACGTTCCGAGTCCAACCTCAGCTTTCAGGCCCACGGCTACCCTGAGAATTGCTAGTCCTCTCCAAAGAACAGAAAAAATGGTAGGAAACTGTCTTGGTCGAATGACACATTTTAAGATGCTGAGTGGTTTGCAATCTGCTCGCGTAATAAAGTTGATAATGATATTCAGTGTCTTGGCTTAAGCTTTTCTGTATTTATTATGCAAGTCTAAGAGGTCTGTCAAAAACATAGCTAGAGATTGGACATGGAATCTGCAGCTGTTCAAACTTTTTACTATCCGGCCACAATAGTTACTAAGGCACATTGAAAACTTTCTGTTGTGAGTGTACTATTAACACTTCAGGGTTGTGAAGCAACATGAAAAACAGTCGCTGTTGCAGGCTTTTTCAGAAATATCTTGGAAAGGGATGGCTATATTCATCTGGACCACCCATTCCTGTACAGTAACTCTCATTTTATGCAGTGTTGCAAAATAAAAGCACACTGYGTGCATGTGTTCCAGCTATGAATTTTCAAACTTTCACTCTTCCATGGCAGATCCCAGGTAAAGGGGATTGTGTGCCTTTTTCAATCAAAACTCCCATTGACTTTAAAATTCCCCTTGCAAACC
Source organism: Apteryx rowi (assembly GCF_003343035.1). Lineage (NCBI taxonomy): Eukaryota > Metazoa > Chordata > Aves > Apterygiformes > Apterygidae > Apteryx > Apteryx rowi. The sequence goes on along the minus strand of NW_020451105.1, from coordinate 1,778,760 downwards.
TTAAGAGTTTTGCTTGAATAAGAAAGGAGCACAAAATGGGAAGGAGAGGCCATCAAGTTGTTTTGCATTTCTGGGGTAAGGATGGGAAGTTGTTCTTGCAGTTCTTTAGATTAAGGTTGCCACTGCATGATCTTGAAGGCTTGAATGTGCACCTTTATAACATTTTTGTCAATATCAAGTCATAATATGGGTGAAAATACATTCAAAAAGAGAAAACTTGGTTCTGTTGGTCTGTAATAATCTTTAGTTCTTCATCCCCAATAGCACTAGCTACACTGAACTACCAGCACATAGGATTTCATTTCCTGATGTTTGAGAATGTCTTTCAGTTTACTTCTAAACGATCCCTAATTTTTATTATACGTACATACAAATTATGCGTATATTCTGCAACTCTACAACTGTGGAATATGCCATACAATTCTCTTTTATCACAGAATTATACTTCAGAGTCCCAGCTGTAATTAAAGTGAAGAATATAGGTATGCAGTAGATGCACAGGTAACCATGTGGTATGAACCAGTTCTAGCCTAATAGTGTCTCTTGCTCAAAACAGCACAGAACTTGAAATAAAGGGATTTGACCRTGCCCATTTATATTAATGAGTAATAAGGATGTGATAAAGGTGCTTTTTTCTTTTTGTAAGGAGCCACAGAATTGAAAATTTTTGTTAGAAATTCTGCTCCAGCCTGTCTTCTAGCTGTTTCATTTGCCCATCTTCCTGCAATGGCGGGACCTACCTGAATTTGCCTTTTGTTTTCCACCTTTCCCTGTATGGGCAGTTAATTAGATTTGATGCATTTCCCTGATCAAGATAGAAAAACTGGGGAATAACGTGCCAGAATCAACTTGCATGTAGGGAGAAACAGAGGAGAGTAGGCTGGCTGGCTGAGTGCCCATGGGATAACAGACGGCCTGGGGAGCTAGGGAGAAAAACCAATGAAGCTGGCTTCAAGCTATCTATCTTCTTCCTTGGCATGGAGCAGAAAGAGAAGACTGTGTGCTGGGTGACTCCAGCGAAAGCATGTGAGCAGACGTCTGGGGAGTGGAGCCATGCCATCTGAAGAGTGCAACAGAAAAGTCCTTGATGATAACCAAGGCATTTTACAACAATAATTAGTTTCAACTATGAACCGTGCTTCAGAATATCTGTGCAGTTGTGAGGGAGTGAAGGATGAAACAGATTTTGTAACTGCAGAATAAATTTCTTGTGTCCTACTTGTACAGGTTGTTGATGCAGAAGTCGGTCCCGTTTTATCACAGAGCATATGGGACCAACTGTTACCATTTTCTCTTCTATGGGTATATGCTTCTAGCTCTCCAAAACGCCAGAAGAAAAACAGCCTGCTTGGGCCAAATGTATTTTATCCTTCTCGTTATGGCATAGGCCTCTTGACTTCGATGTGATTATTCTCATGAGTGAAGCAAGAATCCTGTGTCCCTTGTAAAAAAAGGAAGTAGAAGTGCCTGTGATTATTACTTTTGGTGTTGACTTATCTGTAGCAAATCTTCAAGTTTCTAACATAATTGAGCTGGGTGCTCTTAGGAGGAGACTCAGATAATTAGGGAAAAGAATTTGGGGAATCTTCTCCTGGCTTTTAAGTAGAATTTCTCTTGGTCTGTGTTCATACATCTTTTAATTCAGTTCGTCAGTGTCTCTGCAGATGGAGCTTGTTCAGGAAAGCAAAGTGTTGATTAGCAGCCAACACTCATTAGTAATGGAACAAAATTAGTTTTGCAGTGAAGGAGAATTCACTTCAGGAAGAAACAGGAGTAACTTRCAAAGATTACATCAACCAAACAGGAAACGGAGACGATCCCGTGGGGCTGAGGTAGTTTTGACTGCAACGCCAAGGGTGTGAATTGCCGAATGACTGTTCGGCAGCAGCCCTGGCATGAGCCGTGAGCCGTTGTCCTCTTTCTTCTTCCTCCTGATGGCTGCTGAGTGCCACCCCTACCTGTACACCCCAGCTGCCTCCGCGGCCGACGAGGGCTGCTAGCGGCTGCTGGCGCCTGCTTAGTCATTACCGCCACCAGCCATTGAACGGCTGCCTGAGACATCTGGAACGGTGTTTGTAACGTGTATTTAGAAACAATCGCTAGACTGCCTTTGCGTGCACAAAGCATTTGCCAAACGACTTTGAGCAGGAAATAAATTCCAAGAAATAGATGCTCTTCATGGATAGTTTTTGGCCGAGATATATATATATGCCCAGTTCTGTATATTGTCTACTATGGCTAATCGTGCTATCATACTATTACATAGGGGGAATGCAACTGTGAGACTCAGCGATTATTTTTCTTGGGCCTATTTTGATGATGAATTATGTCAGTTAAGTGTTTTAGGAAACAGAAATCACTTCTCTATAGGAACTTACCAGCAGTACTCCGAGCTAAACCACAGACACTCAGTGATGAAGACGTATTGATGCCAGCCTTGACTGAATGTGTCTTAAAAGTAGCATCAAGTAAATGCATCTGAAGAAAATAAGAGCAGATCAGAAGCAGTTCCTGAGACTTTCAGTGAATGACCTTTCTGGCTGTCATCGTTTCCAAATGTTTGGCAGACTCTCCTCTGACCACTATATTTCATTTCCATGCACCCCTGTACTTCCCAGTTCTGGCCAGCAGCAGAAGCAGAAGTAATAAAATACCACAAGAAAAGCTATTCTTGTGATGTTTCCGGTYGTACTGGATGCAGCACCAACAGGAAATCTCATGAGAAAGACTGTTCCTTCACTGTTTCCAGGCCTGCTTTGGAAACCCAAGTGACTTGGTTGAAATAAACAGCCAATAAGCATCACCTGGGTTTGTGAATAAAGCGCTTTCTCCCAGCCTTTTCCGCTCCCTTCCTCCCTAAACCCGAGGTGCGCAACCCTGGTGGTGGGTAGTGATCACAGGGAAGACAATCCTTCACGGTCAGCTCAAGATAATATGAACCTGCATTTCCATCCGGCTATCTAAGCCGAACTGAAGTGCTCTGCCAGCACACAGCCATCTCTCTTCTGAAATACTGCCACCTCGCCCAAGCGCCCGCCGTGCATGAGGGCTGTGGCCTCGCTACAGCCACGTGGGCGCTGGGCTGCTGCGGCTGGGCAGCGAGGAGGCTGCTGGCATCCTGGCCGTGCCAGCACCAGGCTCCCTCCGCCAGGGCTCCCGCTTGCGGCAGGTTGCATGGCTGTGCTGCCGGGGGGGCTCCTGTCTCCCAAGGGCCTCAGAGGATGGAGGGGGGAAAGAGTTCAGAAAAAAAAGAGGAAAACTGGCAATCTCGCAGCTATGCTGATCCATTTAAAGAGGGTCACAGGAGCAGCCCACAGAAACCGTCACAACATACACAATTAAAAACCGCTAGCCTTGAGATCGTTCAGATGATTCTCATCTTTCCTTTCCTGCTTTTGCCCCGCCTCTCATTGCTTTTATGTATTATGTACTGTAAGGAGGATGGGGAAGAAGTTGTGCCTATTCATTCAGTTTGCTTAAAATGTTAGGTTTCCAGGTGATAAATCATTCAGTTTGGCCACGTGCTTGGAATTTTTCATGCCATTTCCAAGTCCAAAAGTAACATCTAGGGATCAATCCTAAGCCCACAGAAATCAAGGGAAAGGGAACCTTTCCATTGACTTCACAGGGTAGCGAATCAAATCCACAGTGATCTGCAGATCTTAAAACCTCCCAGAAATGTTTTGCAGAAGCTGTGCCGTTCAGCTTGCTGATGGACACACATGCTGTCAAAGCTGATGACTCAGATGTAAAGCCTTCCTGAAGTGTCGCTCTCAAGAACAAATGCCTTCCCCCTCGGTAACTGATACAGTATTTCTGGCTCTCCAGCTGCAATACCAGATTGCATTTGCAGTGTCACTTTGGCAGTTTAAAAACCTTGTCATAGTCATCTGCTTCAACACCAAGAGTCTAGTCCAACTGCCTATGGGCCTCTGCCGGTCTTTGTTTTCCTCACATGCAGCCAGGATGCAGGTTTCTAATGATGTATGATACTCGGGACTCTTGGCGATGGAAAGTAACCACTTAAAACTGTTTGGTTTGTCACTTTTGGATTTGCTACATAAGGATCTGTTAATACAAACGGGCCTGTTTATAATATTCATCAGACAGTGAAAGAAATTCCTCTGATGTCTGTATAATGCAGCGAGCAGACTCCTTGATTATTAACATACTGATTGTGTACTCTTATTTCAGATGTTAGCTCAGCACTGGGGAAAGAGAGCTGGGGGAATAAAAAATGTAAGACGCATGACATACTTGGGATTTGGTCTGTGAAACTGGAAAAAATATTTACACAGTTAGATCGTGTTTTTATGTCATTCTTTCCTTTTATGTAATATTTGGAGAAGCTGCTGAATTTTCGGTTCTTACCCAAATCAAGCCACACCTCTGAGCACTGGAGCAATCACTGTAGGAGAGGGAATGGGAGCAACACGTCCCCATCCTTTTTCAATCCTTCATTGATGTACTCCTTAGTGTTGGCCCAGCAATCATCTGATGCATTCTCGTCCCTCCCCCAGCACTTCCTTAAGCTCAGCATTTACATCCATGCTTAGCTTTGAGCACAGCCATGGGGGCACTCAACTGTTATGCCTCTGTGCTTCCCCAGCCCACGGTTCTCTTGTGGTTGCTGCGTACAGTACCTCTCGTGCTTTATACAGCTAATCTGATCTTTGTTGCCAGCCCTCAAAAAAAGCTACCGAGTAAGGAATCCTGCACTGTTTGATCGTATGTGAAAATAGTCCCTCAAATACGAGTCACAACATGCGACATGCTTAATATTCTCTGGCCATAAATAACTTTGGTGGGTATCAGTTGCTGCATCCTGTCACCAGTTGCTTACGACTTTACAATACTTTCATTTATTAATAAGGCATTTTCGATGCCTTAGTCATAGAAAATGCAGCAGATACTTCTTGTATTACTCAGTGTTTTCATCCCTTGGGTATTATGTCTTCTTTTAATTAACTGTTATTTTTGTGAAGGAACTTTCACTTTTGGTTAGTTTGAGAGCCCCCCCTGGATATCCCCTGGATGGGCTGAAGTACACTAGATATGACATTAACAAGCATTAATGTGGAAATTTAGAATCCAAATAGAACTTGTCCTGATGCCCAACAATGAGTCATTGTCCTTTTTCTCTTTTTAGCCAGCAGCAGATTCAGAAGCTGTGAGACAGTTTCCTGCAGATAAGAGAAATATCGAAGGGAAACCTGGCAAAAAGATGATGGTCAAGCTGCAAGATATCATTTCCTCCAAAGCCCCTACATACTAATTAACCGTTCCAAGCATATTTTCAACAGCATTTAGGGATTTCCTGATCAAAATAAACTTCCTTCTGTGTTATCTTCATTTTTGACATCCGGTGGTAAAGTCTGATATAAGAATCAGGGTTAAAAACTCCTAATATTAGGGGGTGTGCATGTGTGCGCGTGTGTATATATATATGCACATGTGCGTGCACACACACACGATTGAAGCTTTGCCAGTATTACTTTGGAATTTGAGTGCCTGATCCAAAGTCCTCTGTAGGCAGCACGAGATTTTCTGTTAACTTCAATAGTAGCAGGATCGAGCCTCTATACTTCCGCATCCAGATTTTTTCATTTATGCCTTATGACTTGTTTATAACAAACTGCAGATGGGCTTGAGTCATAAAGTTCGGAGCGTTTGGATCGAGGTTTTGCTTTGGGCCCATCCCTTTAATGTACTCCTTATTCCAGACCTGCCTTTTAAAAGGAAAATATTGTCATAATGAAAGTGTATGTGTAATAAACAAGCTTCTCATTTCCTTCCCCTTAAGTTTTTCCTCTTTTTGAAGCTGATTTCTTAACTGGACAATTAGTTTTAGGACTGCCATAGAATGCAAACTTGTCATACCTGATTTGCAATCTTTTCTATTTCAAGTGCTATCAATTATTTTCTAACTAGATGCTCCTGTGGGATCAGCTGTCACTAAGAGCAAATTTGAGCGCAATGGGTTGCTTCCTATTTCCAAAAGAATCTGAAGATTGTCAAGCCTTGACAGGCAGCTCCAGTTTTAAGATGAAGCAGATAAGGTGGGTTTCCCTGTTAGGCGCTTTTGAACACAAGTAGATAAAGGAAGTATTGTTTCTAAAGAGGGGATGCCATTTATAGTGCAAATTCACTCTTACTAAGAACAAACTGCAGCTGCTTTAAACACACGAATACATTTGCACTGCAAGAGGTAATAAAATACCTATGAGTCTCTGCAAGTATTTCTGCAGACCCTGCACTTAATTTTTTTTAAAGAGAGATTGAGTAAACTGAATTAGAAAAAAAAAAATCTGTAGATGGTATAATGTAACTGTTGTGTAGATCAAATACATAAGTTGCTGATTTTGTAACCAAACTTACTGACAGTCAATTCTAAGTTAAATTTATCTAGCTGTGATTTCAAAGATGTTTCATATACTGTATGCTTTGGTAATTACTTATGTATGTTACAAACAAAGATCAAATGCATGTTATTTTAGGCATATCATAAGTGATAAGTGTTATGACTTTTAGGTAACTTCCTTATTTTGTCCAAGGTAGTAGTAACTTTATTTTGTTCCATGCCAGCTTTGTTTCAGGGTAGGAAGGTGCTCTTGGATCATTCATTTGTGCACAGAAATGCAGGAGTATCATTAAATGTATACTTTAAAAAAAAATGAGATTATTCTGAGAGATGACATTACATTAATGGTCCTAAGGTCTGAAGTGCTCCAGTTGTCCAGAGCAGAGACTCATCATGGGTAGTGGCAACACTTGCTGTTACCTGCTTCTGGAGAGTAGTCCTCCCAGTCCTTTCCTGTTCAAGCAGTGAGTCTCTTTGCCCATTTTGTTGGTTACTGGCTGTGTCAACAAATGTGCCATCTAGTGTCAGTTGTTTGGCAGGGTTTGTTGGGCATCCTCACCCACTGTAAGCAGGGTAGAGAACTTCTTCACAGCTCAATGACAAAACCTTAATTGTTCAAGTGACTGATTTAATGACCTATGACTTCAAGAGTTACACACATGCTTTAACTTCTGCATTTATTTTAAGTATGTTGCTGACTCAAAGACTTGATAGGGTACATAGGAGGTCCTGAGCCTTCAAGTACATGTGTGGAACCTGGCTGAGAGAGAGAATAACCTTTTCTTCCTTTCTCTAAAATATGAAACAATCATAACAAGGAGATACGAAAGGAGAATGTGATGGTTTGAATTTGTAGTTTGCAATCAGTGTAACATTTTAAACTTAAATAAACATTTTGAAGATTGTCAATTAAGGACAATATCAAGGAAAAGAAAATTTCATTCATTACAGTTGGGAAAACACCAAGGAATGGTAAATGGTAAATAGCCTTAGATGGAGAAGTATTGTACAACCTGAGTATAGCTGCCACCACATTGCAGTGTCCCCATAGTGGATCAAAAGGAAGAGTTTTGTCCGTGAAGGCAATTCATGCAATTCACCAAATGGAGAGAAGCAGTGTTATTTCCACTTGCAAAATCATAGGGCTCCATTGCCACACTTTCACAATCACCAAATTAGAATCAGGTGTTAATTAGCACTTGTGTTTGGCAAGCTCATTTTATTGAGAACATTTGCCTTGGTCAGACTTTTGATTATTTTGGCTGTGAAACCTGGTTTGCATTGTTTTAATCATTAGAATACCCTCTTTAAGGCTTTCAGATGATTCAGTTAAGTGTGAATACCACATCTCCTGCACACCGACAGGGATCTGAACAGTTATGACAAATCCAATAGATAGCAATAAATGTGATTTTTTTACCATGTAACAAGGTAACCATCTCTTCTGCTTGCCCATTATGATACTTGCCCATTTTAATGATTGTATATCTTCATATCACACTAGGTGACTTTACTGAGGTTCCAAGTGAAAATTATAGTATTCACTGTCTAGGGACATGACTGTACATATCCAAGCTATAACTCCAGCCATTTATAAAAAAAAAATCCCAGTCTTTACTTATGATTGCATCCAGAAATCAAATAGAGTCTGCGGCACAAATGTAATACAAACTTTTCAGCATCTACCAGAATTAATCACCTATTCTTTAGACATCTATTCATAAACAGGGTAGTTAGATGATTTCCTTTTAGAAGCTGTTCATCAGATTGACCTTGCACATTCCTCTACTTTGCAATAGCTTTATGGCACCCCAGTTTTGTCAGAGAACTCATTTACATGTTTTTGTCACGTGCGTAATTTAATAATTTGGAACAATTTACTAAAAATGGAAAATGCACATTTTAATTAACCATTTTGATTTCTAGTGATGAATATGAGGGTACAAAAGTAAATCACAACGTTATTTTATTTGCCATTAAAAAAAGCTTGCTCCTAGTGGATGTGATACTGGGTAATAATTTAGTATAGTCAAGTTTTTGCTATCACTAGGAGTGAACAGCAAATACTGTAATAAAATTAATAACATTTTTACTTACAAAATTAGGCACACATCTGTTGTTTTTACACTTCAGTGGTGCTTTTGATTCTGGCAGGAATGGCTTCAGTAACCTTCCTCCCCTTGAGCAGTGCCTTACTCTACAAGCAGCACCAGAGTTTATACAAACTACTGGCCGTAATGCCCCACCTGAGTTGAGATGTCAGGATCCAGCACTCTCTATTTGTTTATAATTTCATTCCCATATGACTGAAGAAAAACATGCTGACGAAAGGAAATAATCTCTCTAAGGAAGGCTAGATCTTTTTTTTTTTCCTACTCCTTGAATAGCTGTACAATGATGATTTTTGTCAGATGAGTCATCTGCCAGGTTTTATGAATCGGTGCTCATGTTAYGGATCCATTAGGGGGTTGTAGTGCTCTCCCTGACAATGAGGTTGGAGGCAGCAACGAGGAGGCAGCTGCTTAGATCAAGTGRCAGTGTCTGTCCAGGGCGAAGCCTGTAGCCAAAATCAACAGTGTGTCTTTACAGTTGATCTAGGGGAATGATGTTACGAAAATGGGATGTTTGCACTAATGACTTAGTCAAATACATCTGGAGCTTTTTTCCCTGAAGAAATCAAACTGATGTAATAACACAACACAGTCTCCTTATTATGTAAATCATGAGGCAGAAAGCTGAGGACATTATTTAAAGAAAACTAAAGAAAGCTGAAGATTTGCCCAAGTAATCTCCTGTTTTTACCCCATACGAAATCTTGCAGATGGCAGAAAGGAATAGAAAAAGAAGCTAGCCTTCTAGCTTCCAAGCGTGAGATGATTCTCTTCTCATAATGTGAACAATTTTTAAGCCACCGAATACCTGGAGTTTTCTACCGCAGAACCACTTGGACACAGTGTGAGCTTGAAACTCATGCCAGACGTTATCTAGACGTCCCGCAAGTTGAAAATAAATGAATAATGTAGGTCATCACTTGTGGTGGGATTTTGGAGCCATGTATTTGAAAATATGTTTAAAGACACGATCTGATTTTGAGCCCAGCAAATCTCTCCAGCCTGCAAATAGGAGTTTCCTATTTCTTATTCTAACTGTGGCTTTGATGCAGTGTGAAAGTGGGAAAGAACTAACTAGAATATTTTATGTAATCTTTGACTGATCATACAGGATTCATCTTTACTTTATCTAAAGTTTGTGGTCAGAGCTTTGGCTTATTTTATTCAAGCCTTTTAGGATCATGATGTGTTTCTGGAAGATTTTTCTCCCACAATTTGATTTTTCTGTGCTGACCAAAATGTACCATTTACATATGAATATAAAGTTTTACGGCTTGCTGCCTGTGGATGAAGAAAAATGAATCTGCATGCCGTTCCCTCAGCACTCAGCAAAGCCAGGCCAATGCCTTGTCATGAAAAACTTCAATAACTTTACTCTTGGCAAACCAAACTTTTCTAAATAGATAAAGCAGACCTGTGCAAGAGACTTTTTTGAGGGCATGACACAGGCATGAAGTTCTCTGAGCAGTGTGGACGGTCGCAGAGCTTACCATCCTCTGCTCTACTGTCAAGGCCCATTTCTTTTCCATTTCATGCTCTGCAGAGGAAAAGATGTGGCAGGTATTAGCGTATCATGCTTGGCACACTACTGGGAAGAGTTCAAATACTGTGGAGATGTATTAGTAACTAAGGACTTGCATAAACAAGAACACAGGACATCATTAGTTTAAAACTTTGAGGTTTACTAGATGCTGGGTTGGTGCAGACAACCCATTACATTGTTCTACCATGTTTTTTGCCCCCCTGAATTTGCAGACCCTGTTCTATGGCTCGTTGTGTATGGCTCAGGTATTGGTCAAGACACTGATGACTTTGGCTGACTTCAATCCACTGTGACTTTTCTCATGGGAGAACATAATTTTGCACATTAAAAATCTGCCTTTTTTTCTGACTTCTGATTTATTTTCATTCTTTCTTTCATTTTCTTTCTGCTCATTAGCACTGCAAACCTTTTCTTCTTTGGGGACCAGGAGCCTTCAATGCATATGAGTAAGCTCTTAGTATAAGAGAAAGTTATAGGTAGAAATCGAGAACTGTGACTACAACTCAGTAAAATTGTTTCTGTATAGTAGAGAAGCAAGACTTTTTGTTCTGCACTGAACAACCTCAGGACTTCAGTTACCTTATCGAAGACAGCAGATCATCCCGTACTCTCACTGTCTTTCCCCTAGCAATATGCTGAGGGCTCCAGCTTACAGCCTTGGCTGAATCGCACTGGGGCAGCTGAAGGAGTTACCTATGCCCATAGCAAGGCACAGGGAGCCAAGCCTGTGTCAGATCCTCAGTTACCATAGTTTATAACGCAGTGTTTTGAAACAAAACTGATGGCAGCTGAAGAGAATGTGACAGGGATACATGGGATACCCTGTGGGAGGGAGGCGGAGCAGATAGCTGGCAGTGATAATGCCTTTTAACTCCAGCAGGATTCATCTGCTGCGGCGTTCAGTTTCTGTCAGTTTTCACCTTTTTCAGTATTTGCCTGCTCTTACGTCTGGTAAAGTAGCATCTGCATTCCTAATGGCTGTAGGCTGCAGTATACATGATATTCCACTGATTTAAACACAGTTTGACCTAAAGCCACAACAGCATTTTCACAGGCGTACAGACATCCGTATAAATACATAGTGCAGAGGCTCAAATATTACTGCAGTTGGAGGCTACACGAGCTTTGTGTGTCTTGCACCTTCCACCCCTACAACCTTGATTTTACAGCAGGAGACACAATTCTAAGACTACGTGAAAATTTGCTTCCTGGCTGCGTGAAGGTTCACTTGTGTAAACCGGATGTTTGTGTACTCAGGCACCATCAGCTGCAGATATATTGTACTTTATTCATAAACTTTGTTGCTAGACTTTGCTGTTAGGGTATTTTAATCCTTTAGCCGCCTTTAATGAGCCCTGATCCACAGGGCCAGTGTTTCCACTTACAGAGATCTTTATTCTTGAATGTTGGTGCAGACTGTAGTTAAAGTGTAAGGCAAGGAGGGCATTGTGGCATTTTGATGTAGAGCAGGGGCTTTTTAGACATTTCTTGACTGACTGTAACATAGACAGTCATATAACATATCAGTGATAACCTGATAACAGGTTAGCAACCTTAATGAATAATGTTCTGCTGAAGACAGCAAAGTCCTAATTGCCGTGGATGCAAAGTCCTTTCCCTGCATTGCTGGGATCTGGGTTCAAGCAAGCACTTATTATTTTCTGAAATATGGAAGGCATTTGCTCTTGGAACACATGTCCTTTTTATGCCCCCTGATTCATGAGCTGGTTGCAAAGCTACAAATTTGCTATAAAATTCCTTTTAAGGTGCAGCGCTGCTAGAAATTTGTAGAATAATAGAAGCCCTTTCATCCTCAGTATTTAAACATGCAATTTTCTTTAACAGGATCTGATCAACCATTAAAACCCACTCTGTATTTTATGTGTTTAACAAAAAACATACTGCGCAAGTAAAATAGAATGCATACAAGGCTACAGTGTACCTATTTAACATCTAACAAGGTCCTGCAGAACACCTTTCCTCCTGAGGGCTTTAACAGCTCTGTCCCCACATCCCGGAGGAGTTGCAGGAAGGGGAGCTGCAGCGCTGGGCGCTCCTAGCCCCAGGTGTCAGCAAGGGTGCGGGGCTGCAGGCGGGCAGGAGGGCTCCACGCGAGCCCTGCAAGGGGGATGCTCTGTCCCAGGGTCAGTATGTACCTGCGGTCTGTTTCTGCCATCATCCATCCAAGGCTGCAAGCATTTTGCCACAGGAGCTGTCTGTTTCTTTAAATAGTGCCCAGTCAAGTGGGCAATTCAAGGGGCCTCCCTCTTAGCAGAAACGTTTGGGGGCTACTGGAGTACGAATCGTAACCGTGAGGGAAGTTTTAAAGTCAGGAAAGGGGAGAGGATGCTGGCTGTGTAGAGGCCTTTGCATGGGACCTCTCGTGTCTGCTCAGAGCAAGTCTGGAGTGTTCAAGGTTTCGTCTGAAAGACACGCAATAAAATGAAGATTGACCAGCTCTTTCCCTTTTGAAATTGGGTGGTTAGCCATAGAATTGCAAGTTTTGCCAGTTTGTTAAATGAAGAGGAAAGAGTAAACTTTCATGTAGTCCTGTTTGTTTACTCAGAGTTTTGTGTTCTTGAACTCAGCAGGCATCAAGCAACAAGGAAGAATATTTTGGCTTGCAGTTCAAAGGCCTTTTCATAGGCAGTACTTAGCCCAAAAGTACACTCCATTAGCTTTCCTCTAGGTCACTTTTTCCAATGTTCGCTCTGGCTTTGTATTTGGCTTTTTTGTCCTTAGCTCTTCATTGCTTTCTCTTTTTTTAATGTATGGGTTGGAGGCACTATAGTTTCAACTGGCAGATCCCATAAGGTTATTTACAGAGTAGCAGGAAGACATCATAAACATAAGAATTAGTGGAAAACCAAGAGAAGAATTCATAAGGGAACTAAAGATACTTTACAGACATTTTCAGACTTTGAACTAAGAACTGATAAATTATTTGATGTTTTGTCCTCTGCATTTTTCTAGGAATTTTGTTTCCCTTTGCTGTCATTAACATTGTAGAATTAATGCTTTTTTAAATTTTTTTTAGTTTGGAAATACAAAAATTCAAAACCCAATTTTTGTTCTAAAAAATCCTTCTATGCGATGCACTTGTCTTATCAGAGCTGCAGTCTCAAAACCGGAAGGTGAAATTTTTTTAAAAAGTCAAAACTAAGAGATACATTTTGGTATTATTTCCATCCTTTTGAATAATGGATGTTATTAACTAAAGATTACATTTATTTTTTCAAGGAAAAWCAGATTTTAATTGTTTTTCCTCTTTGAAATATTGTGTGACCATAAAGACCCAATCCTTTTCTGTCAATTCTGTGGATATAGCCAGGACTACAACTCATTGAGCCATTATAATTTTTAAGTTAATAATAAAACAAATATCTGATCCCCTTGTTTTATATATATATATAATGCTAAGGATGACATCTGTGTAACCAGTTTTAAGAGAATATTTTACCATGGTTGTCATGAAAAATAGCACATACCATATTTGTCTTGTTCTTTTTCAAAACCCAGATCTTTTGACTGACCAAGGGATCCCAAGTTCTCTAAAATATTCTGTGATCTTTCTAATTGGATACACTTGATGTCTGCTGGAAAACAGATGTGATCAACTGCAGTCATCTGTGAAGCAAAATGCAGCTTGTTTTTCAGGAAGACTTTATCAGTAACTTTACCTTCTTCCAAAATATAAATGTGATCCATAAATAAGAGAGTTGCCATTTGATGGAAAGGAGGAAATTCCATCTTAGTCAATGCTAGGGAAGGTGAAATGTGGTCACCCAGAGTTCCTGCAATTCAGAGCCAACTCATGCCCACTTTAATTATGATGATGTGTGTTCCCATTCAACTTTAATAGAACAGCTTGTATGAGTGAATGATCTCAATTGCACGGGTTACATTTACTTCATTTTTTTCATCTGTAGTTTAGAGTTAGGAAACCCACACAAGGGACAAGGATCCTTGGAGAGAACCATCTGTTTATTCGATTCTGCCTCTCCCAGTAGAGGTTAACAGAAATCCAGAGCGGTCAGTTCGCGTAGCCCCTGGATAGCAACCAAGTGGAAGCAGAAGTAGACTGGCCTCATACTGTCTTAAGAAGTTGTGGGACTCAAAACCAAAGCAAGAGATGTTGTTAGAGAGAACTGGGTTAGTGTGAGACTGGATGGCTGAAGCCACCACATGCCCTGGGATGGATGATGCAGGAAACCAGTGCCTCCAGATAGATCAGGCAAGGAGGTGACTGCTGCAATTGTCGCATTGTCATGTAATTTATTACTTGTAATTTTAGCTTTAATTTAACCATGTTTTTCAGTGCCAGTGGGATATTGGAAAGCAAAAATTTCACTTTAAAAGGGATGGTGGAATCAGGATCAGAGATCTACAGAGGCCTGGGAAATAGATTCGTGGTTGAGTAACTTCATTGTTTGCGGGGACTGCAGGATTGGTGAGGATGGGGGACTGCTGCAGATGGTAATTATTTTGATTAGTGGAGGATTTGGTACTTTCAAGAAGTTGAAAGAGTTTTGTTCTGGTTCTAAACTCCTTAGAGTCTGGATGGGTTAAGATAGTCTGAGACTTTGGCAATCCATGGAGTCGTGCTTGGGCCTCGTCTCTGCTTTCTGTGTAAATGGCAGAAGTTATCCACACAAGAGCTATCTTCTGTGTTACAACTACTTCTCTTGGAAGACATTGTGCTTCAATCAGCTGCTCTTTATCTTTGGGCAGGGTGAGGTCTGTCTGGGAGAAGTCCACCCCTGGCAGGGCAGCATACAGGGAGCCACTTCCCCACCTCTGTTCCCCAACAGCATTGCAACCCGTTAAGAGGACTGGCCGAGCGCCCACCTCTGTTGTTTTAATCTGCCTGAAAACCCAGACATCAGTAAAGCAATTAAGGTAGGTCACATCGTCAGGCATTATTTACCTGTGAGGGCTAGGGCATGGCTTGCTTCTGTGTGGAAACTGGAACAGTGATGTCAGCACGGGGCTTTGGGAGCTGTGATTATAGCCAGGGACCTGTAATACTGGTACTTTCATCTTGTTATGCTTTAGTGCAAAAGGTCTTGCGGATATCTAGCATACATAGATACAATATTTCGGTACAAATTTATCATTAATTTTATTCACAGTAATAATTTCAATAATCAAGTTGAAATCAAAAGACCAATAAGAATTTGACTTTAGCCCATCATTCTGGTGTGTTTCAGAGCTCGTTCGGAATAAATTCAAAGTAGTAACAGTAAATTAATAAAATAGTATTGTAACTTTTTGGAGGACACATGCTCCCAGTTTCTATGAAAACTGCTCTGCAGCCAGCTGCTTCTGCAGCTGACATTTGCTTATTGAGCCAAATCCATATCTCAGAGCAGACCAGAGGGAATGTGTCTATTCTGGTTCCTGAGAAACAAAGCAGATGAGAGCTATTTCTAGTGGCCTTTCAGGTCCAGTGTGGGTGGCTGAGAATCAAAACGGAACCTAAGGACACAAATTTTGAACAAAACTCACAGAGCTGGTACCCTTTGCCCAGGAAAGGAGGAGACTGACACAGTTTGACATGAAACAAACAACTTCCGACCCTCTTGAAATGAGAATATTATCTTGAAAAAATAGGAAAAGCAGGAAAAAAAAACAGAAGGATGAATTTAAATATTAGGGGGCACTAAGATCTTCTAGGAAAAATGTTCTGGCTTGTTTTCTTCAAAACATTTAGATTTGTGATAACCCTGGAAACACAAAAAAGCTGTCAGCTTGGGCCAACAAGCAAAAAATGCTGGCAGATGTGTGAAACTCTCTTTTTTTCCTTTACAACGTATACAATAAAATCCAGCCTGTGTATGTGAATATGATATGGGAGAGGAGGGAAAGAGAGAAGACAGGGAAGAAGGTTAGAGACTTTCAAACCTGGATGCTTAATTCTAGGTCTCTAAATCCGTATTTCATATACAAATAACCCTCTTTCTTTAGAGAGGTACCTATATCTCAGAACTTCAAGGTTAAATTTGTCTTCTTATGATGGTCGCATACAGTGTTCTTTATTCAGTGATGGGAAGCATCTATAAACCATTTCTGTTTTGAATGGCTTCGTTTTTGAATCCTTGCTTACTTGAAATAACATCTGAAATGGTTTGTCCTCAACATTAGACGGTGAAGTAGAGGGTACATTCTGTTTCTAAATGGCAGTCTAATGATAAACACTGATATATATTCTTAATGATAAAAGCAATATTGTGTTCCGGTTTTAAAGCATTTTRAAAATATATACAGTCTGCAAAGGAAGAGGGGGAAACTGGAAGGCATTTCATTTTATATCAAAGACTAGCCATTCATAAATTGCTACACAATGGAAACTGCATGCAGGGGTAGCGCCTGGACTTAGAGTGAACCATAGCATTTCATAAACTTGTAGAGCTAGGCATAAAGTGCTACTATTGGGAGTCTGCATCACCAAGTATTTGCTCACTTAAACCCCAGGGTAGTGGAGAAATTTTCATGGAGCTTATAGTGATTTATAATGGGAAGCATAGGCTTTTTCATAGACATTGTTCTCACTGACAGTGTAAAGAAAGAGAGCACTAAATCTCTTCTCATCATAACTAATGATTAAGTCAGCAGCTTTTTTGGCGAATACAGAATGCCCTTCTACAAAAACAAAGTATTCTATTGTGATGTATTACATTTAAAAAACCCATAAGTATCCCATAAGGCTATTGCAATATTTTTAACTAGATCTTCCCTCTTTGTCACCATATTGAAATAAATGGAGTGTGTCAGACTAAGTAATGCTCTTTCAATAACTTTTTAGGAGCTCACTTAGATGTTTGGCAAAATATAAAGAAACGAGGAAAACTTTCTCAGGATCCTCTATGGCCTGAATGAAAGATCGGTCCATTAAGGAGAAAAGCTTATGCTGATGCTGACACTAATAAATGGGACAGGGAAGGATATTTCTGCTTAGTTTGGGCTACCTTGCTCCAAGTTTGCTGCCTCAAGTTGCCCTCTGAAATAAATTAGCCAGTTGACGATGATTTATTGCGTTACAAAGTTCTCATCAATATAATGGCCAGATCAGTTTTGTGTGAATGTTCAAATGTGAACCCACCCTCAACTATTAAGAGTCAAAGGGCCAGCAGTCGCTGAAAAATGAACTTCCCTGCACCTGCTATTCAGACCTGCTTTTGAACTATGGCATTAGGAATGCCTCTTCCTTTGAAGGGTACATCCTAGATATTGAACTTATTGCACGTCATACATTATTTGGAAGAAAATACCATGGTTTTGTTAGGCTCTTCCTTCTCCAGTGCTTTCATTTCAGATGCGATCTTGGTCCTCCCAAAGTCAGTGATAAAATACCTACAGACATCACCAGGGCCAGGCTCTTACTCTCCATTTTGACTACTGAGGTTCACCTTTAGAAGGTGAACCTTCAGTTAGATCCATCTTGGATTTTAAGTCCCTCTTCTAGGGAACATAAATACATCCTCTTTTATAAATAAGTTCCTTAAAATATTTTATACATCCAGACACTTACAAAAATACCTCTTTAGTGCTCTTCAGATGGGAAAATTTAAAGTAAAAATAATGTGCAATGGGAAAGAATTGTTTTTAACCATGATGCTGTAGCTCAGCAGTGGTCAGCCTTTAGGACTCTGTTTATCTCCATGTTTGCAAATGCAGTATTTTAATACCAGCTATCTTTCATTCTTTAGAAAAAAAGCTCTCCTCCTAGATTAGTCAGAATCCATTTTCAAGAGATTCTCCTCTTATGACACTGATCCTACTGTTTTCTTACATTAGATAATTTAAATACTTCTGAAATGTTTAGAAATCTTGCCTAGCAAGCACCTTTTTATATCTCTGTAATACAGCCTTTCTTGAATATTAGGTCTGGAATCCTAGCCACTATTTACAAAAGTTACAGTTGGATAAAGTGGGCCCTCTGAGACTTAAGAATCCTTCAGCTTTCTTTTTCTTTTTCTTTTTTTCCCTCCTTTGCCTCACAAAGGTCCCAGTCAAGAGTGGGATAGGAGGAAATCCCATTAGAGCTTAATAATGCTACTTGTTTCCAGAGGGAGTCACTAGAAAGTAATTTATTTCTTCAGCATGCAACTGGAGGTACTCATTTATCAAAGGCCTGCGCATGCTGCTTCTATGGCCTTCGTTATCCCAGGAACAAGGAACTGAGGTTGTGACCCAAAAAGTCTATTCCCACTGCCAGGCTGACTCCAGTTGTTCCTTATTTACTCAAAGATCAAGTACAGGTCTACGGGACATATAAGGCTATGTTCATAGCTGGAATTTGTACAGTATTTATAAGGCATGAAAAGCCACAATTCTGCTGCATTCCCCTATCAGCACCATTAAGACACTACAAGCGAGAGTAACGCTATCAGCTGCATTCCTTCGTCTCCTGATCCATGGGCAGCTCCGATTTTCAGACATGCTTTCCTTTTTTTTTCTCCTCTTCTCTATTGTTGTGTCTTTTCCATCAAGGGAATTCGCCCTCAAGTTCAGCTCACACACACTTAGGAGATGCAGCGGAGAATCAGCCCTTTGTGAGTGTGTGAAGGATGCTTTCCTTGACCTGTCAAAGAACATATTTTGCTTGATGGGAAAGAGTGCTGGGCCAAGTCCCTCCCTACTGTAAGTGGGCTCATAGAAGTGGACTTAATCAGCGATGAGCATGGTCKTCTTTGTCTCGTGAAAATTCTCTGAAGTAGACAACACTTACGTTATTTTAGATGTGTTGGCTGCTCTTACTGCTCTTTGAAGTGAGGGTGAGTGTTTACACCAAACGACGCAAATAGGAAGCCATTTGTTTGTGAGGGCCTGATGCTGAAGCCCTTCTTTGGTGTTTACTATGGTTAACTTCTGTCTTTACTCAGATAACTCCAGCTGAATTCACAGGGAGTTTTCCACAGTAAGGACAAGAAGATGGCTGGGGAATTGTGCTATTTGATTTTGGCTGAAGGACGAAGATACGTTACATTAAATACATACTGAAGAAAATCGAGGCACACACAATTAGTGACTATATGCATGCGGCCCTGAACCCGTGCACACAAACACAATTGCACATTAATCTAATCAATACATTCATTTCTTATTAGAACATAATTACACATCCCAGGAGGCTGGAACAGAAAAGTCCCATTAACCCCTCATGCCCTTTTTAGCTTTCCTCTGCCTTTCCATCTAACAGACCTCTGTGTCACTCCACTCATTAGCAGTTACTGTCTATGACATTGTTACATAAATAAGGATGTCAACCTGTCAKAATGGGTCACCCAATTCAAGGGTGATGATAAATATCTGTCCCTCTGAATTAGGCCAAAGACACCAGAGTACAGGACAGCTACTGTTGATTATTGGATAGTTAATGTATAGAGGACAAAAGGTGCTGAGGCCTGGTCACTTTTTGGATCATTAATATGGATTTAGGCCTATTGTTAAAACACTCACACACACACACAAAACTAGGTTAGCAAGAACATGCATAACTTTCCATTTGGGACAGAATGTATAGATGGCGGGTAGCTTCATGGTTTCAAAGGTGTGGCTTTTAGATGAAATGAATGGTGCTTATGGTGCTTTTACATACGCAAACAAAATATTTGGATGTTAGGCTGAAAATGGTTTGTACTCCTCCACTCTTACAAATGAACTGTAAGTAAAAGGCATGCTGGATGCCTTAAAATARGCAGAAGTGACTCCAGGAGGTGGAATGTACAGCAGAGCAGTAGTCAGCTCAGAAACAGCTAGAGAGCTGCTGCTGGGGCGCGTCACATGGCTTCCACTGAAAACTGTTGGTGCCAAGACTCTTTTCTGAAACTCTGCTTTGTTTTCAAAACACCCTTTTTTTCTACTTAAATTATGAAGGGACTGGAAAGTATCTAATCCCAATTCATTCGTTTAGTGATTGCCATCTTCTTGCCTTAGTGACGGATTGTTCCTTGCAGGTAGCAAGCAACATGTTGCTTTGATTTTATTAGCAGATAATGTAAAAATATCAATCCAGTTGTGTACACAGAGGCTCTTGCTGTTCCAAATAAGAATGAATTAAGACCCTTTCTCAAAAGACTCAATGCTGCAACTCATCAAAAATGTACCTATACCACAGGATCAGACTATAATATCATTGTCTGAAATTTGTGACAACAGTTGGCTCTGAATTGAAGGCCCAGTCTGCTGAGGAGCTAAGTGTCCTGTAAGGAAGTCAGTATAAGTACAGGCTATCTTTGCAGGATCAGACCTGTCAGTTAGTTTTACACTGTTCTACCCTTCCTCTGTGCGATGTTATACCCTTTCCAGCATTGTCACAGAGCTCAGAAAGATGTGGCTACAGCATTAGTCTAGAGCAAGGCTCTGCCAGCCGATAATATCAGCATATGCGCCAATTCAGTAGTGTAAGGTAGCTCTAACTCTCTCTGTGTTTCCCTCTTCCAAATTTTCTCCACTCTCAGGGAGCAGCTGTTGCAAGGAGTATCCCTTTTTTCCTGGCACATGGAGGTATGGAAAATTCTTCTAGTTATTGTAGTCAGAAATCTCAATCTCACTGATGGTGCCAGACAGCAATCTTTTGAGCGCAGTAAGATCAGCAGGTCACCTCTAGCTTGATAAGCCACCACTCCAGTGCTGAAATGCTCATCTGAGTAGAGTTGGTGAGTTCTGGCTGGCTGGAGTACAATCACATCTTTATCCAGATCTGGCTCTGCCAATCTAGTGAGAATGAGGGCTGCTCAGAAATGGGGATACCTACAACTCCTGCCTTTCCTGTGCTGGGGTAGTGCTCAAAAGACTCTTTGCCAGCCCTTATGGCTAAGCGTGTTTGTGTCTGCTGGTAGCAAGGTTGCTTTTAGGAACAGACCCAGCCCTGCAGGCTTTGGATCAATATTGGCACACAGGAAATCTGGGCAGATCTAGGTGTGCGCTGAGCTCACTAGGGTCTTCCTTTTCATTTCACAAATAAGTGACATTGGAAAGGGAGAGGGAGCAGAAAGAAACTGGACAGAATACTGTTCCGTAACAGAAACACTAAAACAACTGGCTGAACTGGCTGAAACAACACTGAGTAAAGCATCTACCTTTATTTTCAAGTTTAAACTCTGCAGTGCGGAGCTGTAGTATCCCCTATGCCAGAAGTCTCTGGATTTCAGCGGTAGAGAACACATTATATGTTTTCAAACCCTCTGTGATGAAAGGTGGTCTAATGCAGGCCACAGTATTTTCTGCAACTATGACAGTAACTTTGTAAGAAACTACAATACTCTCATGACATGGGTTTTTTTGAGGGTTGCTGTTTTGGCTAACACACCAATTTCTAGTGGTACAAGCCAGCTTCTACAGCTTGACTTAAGGGACAAACTCTAGAGCTGTCAACAGTGGCAGATTCATATCCTCAGTCGATGTGACCCAGAAGGAATGTATAATGTATCCTATACATGAATTATATATCATTAGTCTAAATTGGTTATCAAAAAGATTTAGAAACATGCTGTTCCCAAATCTATTTTTTCCTATTCAAACTGCAGTCACACATACCATTTTATTTTATTGCGCTATATTGTATTGTTGTATGAATTTTTTTTGGTAAGATTTATCCTCCTTCATGAAATCAATTTATATTGGAATACATGACATTTTCTCTGTTTGAAAAAACCAACCCTTTCCTCTGCAGACTGAGTCCTTTGAGATCTAAACGTTGTACAAAAAAAAAGTCAATTTTTTTGTATCATTATAACAACTGAAATTTGGGGATATATTGATCTGGGTTTTCCTCAACGTATTTTCTCTCATATGTGTTAAAGATAATGTTATAGGAAAGACAAGGTTATTGCCTCACTTGGAAGTGAAGAGAGTAAGCAAGTAAGATTGCTTAGTAATACCTCTGTTTCTTTAAGGCATAGATTTGTTAGTTTTCTGATTATTATCTTCAGACACCATCAGGGATCATCACCTATTCCTTTAGAATGACAGAAGCTTTTATAGTCTACAGGAGATCTGTAAGAATCATAATTCAGAAAAGTATAGTAAATTACATTATTTCTTCATATTTGGTTATTTCCTGAGTATTTCACAGTACCAGCATGGCTGTATTAATTTGATGCCATATCAGAAACCAGGAGGAACCAAGTCAAAATATACATTTAAAAATGAAAAAAGTATTTCTTTCCTTTTTAAGGTTGATTGTAAAAAAGCTTGTGCATACACACATGCTACATTTATAAAAATAATTCTTAACACCCTCTAAAAATTCTAATCATAATATCTCAAATATGTGGCCAATATATATGGGATTATTTTGCAGCAGTTGGTTAAGCATATTGCTGGCAAAGAACTCCAGGATACGATGATATAAATTCACAGAAACAGTGCTTGCTAATGCAGTAAATGACGACAGCTGCTATAACTGCCGAACTAAAAGGGAGCTCTATCCAAGAATAATGAATATTTCCCATTGCATTTCAGAAGAGCATGCTTTGCACATGTGAGTTTGGGTCTCAATTCTGACAGCTCTATGTATTCCTCCATTTACTGCATGGTAGCATTTAGATGAATTAATTAAATATCTGAAGTTAATTGTGCACACGTGAGGTGTGAGGATGCCAGAAAGGCAGCCCCGGGAGCAAAATCCTTGGTTTTGCCGCAGGCCAGGTACCACCTGGAGAGCCGCAGAGCCGTTGGCGAGCTTCACCTCTGCAAGGGCTGGCCCGGAGCTGCTGAAGGCAAGGGCACCTTCTCGGTAAGCGTGCCTCCCGCGACCACTGGGGTGAGAAAGGCACTCGGCTTCCTCTTGCAGCACGTTAACAATCTGTCCGTTTGTGCTGGTGGTTTTTGTGCTGTGACTACCTTTCCAACAGGAATTGGACTGAGATCACTGGCTTATTCCAGTCTAGCCACTGAAAGGCTGCCTGTTTATTAAAACCATACTCTCTGTGAAATGCATCTTTGTCTATGAAATGGCATGACCATTACATAATAAGTTTATGATTTATGATCGTCAGATAGTATGTTTGCAGTAGGCCTTGAGGGATCAGGATTTGTTAGCCCGAGGCTGTCCATCTCCAGGTGCTTTCGTGCTTTCTTTCTCCATTGGAATATAATAATTGATGGGATTTAGCTACTTGAAAAGTGAAACAGCACTATGTCTACCACTGGATGAAGCAAACCCAAACAGCAGCTACCGAGTAAAACTTGCCAGAAGCATCTAAGGATATATGTAGGCACCTGTCGGGGTGACCTGGAAAGATAACTGGGTTATCACTACAGCTCAGCTCTTGGAAGTGGTCTGGCTGTGGTAGGCTGGAGCTCCATGGACATCAGTTTACCCTCCTGAGAAGTGCTTGAGGCACAAACATTTCTTTCTGTGGCAATTTTGGCTTAAGCAGTTCATGATCCTACCGCCCAGGGCTGTTTGCTCCAGATCCCACACTGCCCTCTTTGTGCTGCCTGGTGGGGTGGCAGGGGAACGGGAACAAGCCACGGAGAGTCAGAGTGGGCCTGGGCTGCTGACGCTCGCCCCATGTCCTGGAGAAAAGCATGTGTGTAACCACAGCCTGAGGAGCAGCRTAAATAAGCTTATGTGCAACTCTGTGACTAAATCATTCTGGAAAATAAGCTCTAGGCTCTTTTGGAAATGTTACCCATTCCTATGAGGGACTAGATGTCTTAAAAGGCAAAAGGTTATTAAGCGTATTCCTTTAACGTCTTAAAGAAAAGGCAAAAGGTTATTAAGTGTATTCCTTTAACTGCATAGCATCATGTATGTAAAAAAGAATCACCAGCACAGCTGCGGCTAACTGGAGGATGTGAACTTCTCAACAAGTAATTGATGGCCATAAGGATTAAGCTGCCCCCTCGTAAGTGGTCCCTGGTGTTAATCGAATCAGTGCCAAGTACAGTGGCAGTTGCCCTATGCCAAGAGCCTCTCTCTTGTATTACCTGTGTTAAGCCTATTCCTGGATCCAGTACRGAGCATCTCATAAGTATTGAAGCCCAAGCAAAATACAAACCAGAAGTGGTGTCTGTTCCTGGGAGTTAATAACAAATTCTGATGTGTTGTATCAATTTGTCTGATAGTTTTAGCAGCGAAACGTCCCTTGCTTGCGTGATTATGTGTTGTACAAGGGTGCGTTCAATGTCTGAGAGCAGCAAATGAAGCTAAATTCCTCTGAGTAATTTATCCACCATGAATTTCTCAGTCAGCTCCATACCAGTCAAACTACAAATATTAGCCATCGTTGGCATGCATGTTACTGGTGTGGTGTCAACTGATGTCATTCAGGTGTGATGTAATGAATTGCCCAAATGAGTTCTTGTACCATTAAGTGTGCAGAAATCCCTCTGTATGCATACAGGTGCTCACATGACTCTGTACATTACGCACTGAAGACACTCACTTGCAAGTTTGCCCCTAAGTGTTATGACACAAAAACTGCCACTCTTGCATGAAACCCTGGAAATTAGGTACCAAAGAACGTGAAGACGTCCTGCCTCCTACAGTAGTTTCAATTGGTTTGGCAAAGGCAGGTGGTGAGAGGTTGATATTTGTTAGCCTTTTTACTATACTAAAGCTGTCCATTCATCGTTGTCCTTATGACAGCAACGTTATGTGTCAGCCTGGTTGATATTGCTCCAGGACCTCACCAGGAAGTGTCTCTTGGCCAGGCAGGACAGTGCATGGTGGTGGGTATCTCAGCTGGCCTGGACAYGGCACCAGCAATATCAGTCAGAAGTTACTTCACAGGCTGATTTTCAACAAAAAACAAGCAAAACTGCCTAACAGATACCAAAACCTGTGTAATGCCTGTGGCCAAGCTTGCCCCATGCTGTGATCTCATCAGATGTCATGTGCTAACTTGGTACTTTCGTGGAGGGCTTTTCAGTGCTGTGTGTGAGGCGTTGCTGGAGTAAGGGGCATGCCTTTTTCTGAATCAGCCTTAACCTCGATATTAGCAGGCGTTGTAGGTGCTTACTCCAGTAGCATTCTTGCTATCAACCTCTCCTGATGCCATGACCATCTTTCCATCATTTTTGCAAAAGCAGATGTGATAATCTAGTTAATAATGATGCTTATTACAGTAGTGGGAGTAGGCAAATGCTGCCTGATGGATCTCACATCTGTCCTTACAGGATGGGGATGCAGGCAGGCAGCAGAGTGGCATGACCTTCTCCAGCACCAGGGAGCCCTCATCTTCAGATGGGGGGCTAGGAAGTGTGACCTAAATGGAGAAAGGGGTGAAGAATGTGAGAGAAGAAAGTAGAAGCAACAGAGGGGTGGTGAAGCTGAGGTGAAGACAAGGTGTCAGAGGGGAGGAGAGGCAGTGAAACAGCCACCAGAACTGGGCCCAAAAACCTGCTCAGATCTATAGACAGTCCTGTGGCTGTCCACGTTTGCTTGCTTTGGCTGCTGCCTCTGGTGTAATGAATAAACATAATGTCATGGATAACTCTTAGCTAATTATGTTTTGCTTTGTATTCTTATAATTTCAGTTGGGTCTCATATGCTACCACACTTAAATTGCCTTAAGTTATTGAGAGTTATGAGTGTTTTCGACACAGTGTGAAATTCTTTGTATGGGTCTTGAGAACACGGGACCTAAACATGGTCAAGACGTGACACTGAGGGAGTGAGTAAATTGCATACTGTGCCATAAAAAGTTCTCAGTTTTTCTAAATATCGTGACTCCTATGGAACCAGCAAAACTATCTGTCATGACAGCAGCTGATGAATCCCAGTAAAACAGTGCCACAAACAGAATGACTGTTTTCTCACTTTAGAAAATGTGCGTGATAGAAGCAAGGTGGGCCAGAGATTAGAAAATAATCAAAAATAGAATTTGGGAAATTACCCTTTTCCAGGCTACCTAGCCAAGTTCAGATCCTTTCAGAAACTAATTCCACTTACATTGATGATAGGAGAAAATACCTGCTCACATTGAGGTATGTGGTTTCCATTGCTGAATTACAGTTTTATGTATTCAAACATATGGCCCATGTCCCCTGACCCCACTGGGAACACATTTGCACAGCTTGTGTCATAGCTGGCTTGCAGAGTTGGGTTGGCGGGATTTAGGGATTTGGGATAGAAAATTTTTGCCCTCTGACCCCCCTTTCTGCAGCCTTTCTGGTACATACAGAAGTGTGTCCTTTTCCCAGCATTCGTGGCACACCAGTGAATTCTCACTCACGCAGCAAAGAGCAAAACCGGCTTCTTAAACTTGTTTGTCTGCATTTGTTTTTATGGAGGTATCATGCACATTTTATCAGCAAGTATGATGCGCAGTCAGACTTGCAGTATATGCACACGTGAACACTCATTGCCTACATGGCCTTGTATCATATTGTGTGAGCTTGGCTAGACAGCATTTAATATTTAGCTTACCTGTCAGTAAAACATTTAAATCTTCTTTTTTATAATGGAGTGGTGTAGAGCTTCATCCGTTAGCATCCCTCTGAATTACCACAGGACTTTGTGAAACAAAAGACATTTTTGGAATAAGTGAAGAATCATACCCAGTTATCCAAAAGAACAGCATCATTAATTCAAACTGTGTTAACATTGTGTTCTACTTTAATTTAGGTATACTTTCTGTGTAAACAGATATGTATGTGTACATGCTCACATACATACCCACACATATATGTATGAGTGCAAATATATGTGTATGTATATATATGACTAGAACATGTAGGATTGTGTCAGTGTGTTTGTAGAACATTCTTTAAGATGTTTAAGAGTTCACTGATGATGTGATGTGGTGTCATTATTGATGATTTATTCATATTACAGAAGTGCTTACAGAACCTAACCAAAATAGGGATCAGATTATGCTAAGCAGCCTTCAGATGGTTCCTACTCTGATACAAATGTTTTGGAAAGGAGGTGAAGAGAAACAAATATATAAGAATTTCACAGCAGACTAGTTGTTTAGCTGGAAATAAATTTGGGTCTCCTGACTRATAGCTTTTGATTCCCACCTGCTTTATGTATTGCAATGTGATGAATCATGTATCAGCATCACCATTGGTCTGCATGAATATTACCACAAGTTGTTCCGATGCTCAGTCCTGCCTGGCTCCGAGCGGCTCCGGGCAGCCTTCGAACTCCTCCAGCTCTACTGGATTTCAGAGCCCTTACACTGAATTTACTCTGCTGGTGGTGGGATCAGATCTGGCCAGGCTTGTGCGTTTCTCTCAAACCTCAGTCCAGGGTCCCTCTGAAGTTCCAAAGACGTGAGTTACGTTTTATTCTCATTTTTTATTTTCACATTTCTTCACTTTCAGGTTCTGGAAGAAGCTTCAAGAGGAAGCACCACAATTTCATTGGGGAAAACTTGCTGTCCCCAAGGGGGCCTGGTGAAATTATAGTGATAGCAGTATGCTCCTGCAGAATGATCAGAGATGGAGGGAACAGACAACATGGAAGAGTTAATAGGAGGAAGGAAAAATGGAAAAGAGGTGCAGTGCTTGGGAACTTGCAGAGAAAGGAAATGACTGATCAGAGAAAATATGGATCTTCCCTAGCTCAATGTTACGGTATTAYTGTCTGCATTTGTCACACCATTGAAAAGTGACCTGCAAATGATTATTTTTATTGCATTTGTGCTTTTCATCACTTCTTGATGATTTATAATGAAAGCTTGAAAGAGTTCACAGCTTGATTTTTTTTTGTTGTTGTTGTTCTGTATCTCAGGCTTTTTGTATACACAAAATTCTTGCCAGCACAACTAAATTAGTTTAGACTGATTTTGATACATTAGTGTACACTCCTCCTACAGATGCCGAAACCCTTATCAGCATCTGGAGTACACTCTTCAGTGGGTACAGTCATTTTCCATAGATCTAGTTTATGTCCATAAGAAATGGTTCAACTAGCAAAACTTTTGCTGGCAGACAGGCTTTCAAAATATCAGGAATATCAAGACGAGGGAAGGGTGAGAAGGTGGAAATTTACAGGCAGTGCTTACATGTGCTAAATTAAAAAAATGGGGGTAAGATTTATTTCTGTGCTTCCATTCCTTTTGCAGGTCACCTTTAAAGGAAAATGTATAGATATTTTAGTTCACATGTATTACATGTGCTTATGTTCAGCTATGATTGTTTTTTAATGAATATTTGTTACATTTAAGCATATTGAGCTCACAGAAACAGCTGGGAAAATAACATAAGCATTCATTATACGTAAGTGAAGAAGCAAGCATATATGTGTGTGTGTTTATGTGTGCGCATGTATATAAAACAACACATAGCATTTATCTGAGAGACAGCCTTCACAAGGACATGGATGACATGCATGACAGATTTAAAATGACAGAGTGAGAGGTGAAAATAAAAGATCAAACAGAAAAGTAATCAAAGAGAAAATAAAGAACAAACTGAAAGGAAGTTATGCTAAAAACTGGCTGTATTCCATTTTAATTAATTCAGATTTCCAGATTAAGACAAACCAATTTTGTTATTTCTTTTTTTGCTCTTTCATTAAAAACAGATATATTCCAATTCAAGGAGACATTTAAACATGTGCTTAACTTTAAGCATGTAAGTAATCCCAGTGAAGTAATTTTACTGGGTGCTCAGAAAAGCCACAATCATTAAGGACACTCACTTTAGTTAAAAAGACCAATAAATTCTAGGTTAGTGGAGAAAGGAAAATAATGATTATGTGTGTGTGTGTGTGTTAAAAAATATATATATATATGTATGTATGTATGTGTATGCATATTTAATTATACATGTGAAGAAGAGGAAGCTTGTAGCAATACATATGAGTTAGAAGCTTAAAACTGCGGAAAAGCAACAAGGGAAACATAAGGAGACCAGGCCGATCTGTATCCAGCAGGTTCTTTTTTAAATATATTAAGAAGAAAAAAACCCAAACAATACCATTTCTTTTTTACTAGCTCAAGATGGTAGAACAGTAAGGTAAAAGGGATAGAACTGGCTTGTATTCCAGAAAAATCCATATCATAGAATGAGTATAGTGATCATGAAATGTTTTCTTTTCCAGCCGTAACTCAGGAGCTTATTAAACACCAACTACTGAAGTTAGAGTTGAAATGAAAATATCTGTATACCTGCATCCCAGAATTTTAAGGGAGCTCAGTATGTGGTTTCCTGGACTGCCAGTGCTTGCAGTAGACATCAGCTGGATATAAGCTTCCAGAGACACTAAGTGGCAAATACCATCTATGGTTATAGCAAAAGGAAGCTGTCAAATAGCTATGTAAAAGTTGTATTACTTCTACATTTATTTTTGGTGTAACCTGTAGCCAAAGTCCGTCTACACTTGAAGAATGACCTAAAAAATCATAGAGTATTAAGAAAAGAGCTGTAAGAAATTTTAAAGGAATTTAAATATGCTTTTAGTGAAAAATACCCAGAGGTTCCATTCTCTTTGGGCTTTCAGAAAGAATGATAGGGAGCAGATCACCTTATATGAAGAAAAAATGTATAGATAATAGAGGGATCTTCAGTTTAGAAGACAAAAGCTTTTCAGGAGTCAATGATGGTAAACTGAGTCTAAACAAAGGCAGACTATGCATAAGGTCTATTTTAAATAATAGGGGTGATTAGCCTCTAAAATAACATATCAAAGATTAAGGTGGGTTCAGTATTGCTGCAAATTTTGAAATAAAAAATTAGATGTGTTGAAAGATATGCAAACCCTAGAGAATGTATTATATTGAGAGTAAACCTGTGGGATAAAAGTACACACACTTATGTCCTGCTTTCTCTTCTCAAAACTCGACTATCTGAAATGGCTTCCTACTCAATATGCTGGTCTTTGTATATCATAACATGTAGTTTTAAGTTTTCCTTGTGCCCTGTATTTCCAAGCCAGGATCCTACCTCAGGGCTTTTGCTGTTCGCACAGCAGCACACCTCAGAGTAACAGCTGGTAATTTGAGCTGGAGTCTCCATTGTAAATTTTGTCTTGGGTGGTCTAGAATGGTTTCCATTTGTCCTGTATGAATCTATATAATTAAACATACCTTCTTTGATCTAAATCAATGCAAATTCTGTAACAAGAAACAATGCGGCGCTCTGTTTCATGGTAGAATAGATGTTGGGTGCTCATTTCTTTAGTTCCCTACTTTGATACTACACTAATGCCACAGTTATTTTATAACACATAGTGTCACACAGAAACTATTAGTCCATGAAGCACTTCCTGACAGCCCTTGAGAACTGATTGGCAAACAGTATTTTTTATGTTTATACATCATATTGCTTTATTATCTCAGTACCTTCTAATTTTTAAGAGTCTTTGTTCTGGCAACAGCGCTGTGAGAGGAAGTTTTGTTACAGTACTTTCAGATCCTGATAATGGGATTCTTCCTGGTGATAATTAGCAAAACCCCAATGAGGCCCAGAGATCACCATTTGTCCTGAATAATCAGAAGTCTGTTGCCTCCAGAAGACACCATGCCTGAGCTGATTTAGAATATCAAAGCTGAGACTGATACTGGACTGAGACTGCTCTTTACACATCAGTGTGGGAGAGCTACCAAGAGAAGGCCATTTAATTGCTCTTTTGTTTTTTTCTCAACTGCATTGTCACTTATGCTAACAATCATGATGTTAAGTTATGCAGAACATCACTGATGTTCCTTCACTTACAGGTTTCAGTGAAGCTGAATGCAATTTATGCTCGGTCAGACTTTCAGTAGCTAAAATATTTATTTCTCCTCTGAGTTAGAAAAGAGAAGAGTGAGCCAAAAGCTCATGATGTCTTTAGATTTGTTGGTCCTTCCCAAAATCTGATAACGTAAACAGGGAATAATTAATTCATCTCAACTCTTTGCTCACTTCCTTGAATGGAACTGTATTGGTTTACAAGCTACTGAATTACAGAAGTGTTACATGGAGAGATCACAAAATGAGGACCAGACTATGTAGATAGAGAACTATTTAAGATGGGTGTTGCAGGTTTAGTTGCATGCATTAAGGTTTCTAAATAGGCTTCAGTTACCTTTTGGAGAAAGAAGAAAGAGAAATAAAATACTATTACAAGCAGATCAGTTTAAAGGAGTAACAGTAGAGAAAATAAATATTGTCATTTCTTTAGTGGCATCTTCATTGTTTATATGAATTTGGCTTCAAAAGAGAATGTTTATAAAATTAGAGCTTTTCCTTTGCATCTTCACTGTCAGATTGCTTCTAGGTCACCAGATAACTTAAAGGGCTGTGGAAAAAGCTTTCTGCATATGTAGACAGATCACAGCAACTCTGTCCTCTATTTTTTTTCAGAACCTACTGTCTGTCAAAAAGTCAGAGGAGTAAAAAAAACCTCAACAAGCTTAAAGATTCAGTGTAAGAATTATAGTTGCCAGTTTGGGCTTCTAATTGCTTGGTGTCCTTGGCAAGAACAAACACAGAGCCGTATCATTTGATATCTTGAACCGTAACCTGCAATAATCCATACTCCTTAATCCTTCATATAGCTGTCAGTAAGTCATCACAATTTATTTTAAAATGGTATTCTTTAGTACTAATCTTAGTCCTAATCATTCATATTAATGTTAGCGTTAGAGTGAATTAGGGCATTATTTGCCTAATATGTGCCATATGTGACACTTAAGTACTTGTAAGTAATTGCATATGAGAGAAGACAGCATTAAATGTGTATGACACATACAGTGCGAAAAATGGAAGAGACCAATATTAAACTTCTAATAGAAATAACTTCAGCATAACTTTCCCACAGGCAACAGAACTCTGATATTTTTAGCCAGTTGAGGCCAATGTATGTTAAGAATAGCATTCACTGCAGTGGGAAAATACACAATTTCTATTATGGGGCAGTCAGAATAACAACCTACTGATGATACGCTGGTATAAAATATGTAATTATCTAGCATGCAAAAGAATAAATCACATAAACTGTTTACAGTAGGAATTGTGAAGGGACAATGACACATTGTTGTCTTCTTTGTGCAGCATGGATAAAGTTTGGCTTCTAAAATTGCAAAATCTAATTCATAGTGTTTATGTGATGCTTCCTGCAAGAAGACTCTGATAAGACTTTTTATTTCTAATAAATTAGGTTAGATATTAGCTCAGTTCAAATGGGAGATAGACCTGGATAAAATTAGAAGGATGTTAGCTTGGATAACATCTTGTGTTTCTTCACATTATACCATTAGACTAAAATTATACAGAATAGTTCTGCTTTCCTATGCAGCTGCTGCTAACTGCAACTTTGCTTCGAGAACCACAAATTAATTGTAATTCATAGGATACAAAATTCGTAACCATACCATAAGGCACTTCAGACTCTTTGAGAGCTATGCATGGAGTGATAAAAATGCAAGCTTTATGGTTATCGTTATTGCAAGAACTTGTAGTCCATCATATTAATAATTATTAATAATACAGAGGACCGAGGCATTGTGTGTCCTCATCTACCATCATATACAGAAATAGTTTTAATTGATAAGCCCTGTCTGTTCTGCGTGCTATTATTGTATCACTATAAGTTTTAAAAATAGGGTGAAATCAATATTTTTTTCTGTCCTCCTTGGTAGCAAAGAAAGACCTAAGCTTTAGGATTTGTGGACAGAAATGAGGAGGATTTCTTTCTTTGTGATACAAATCTGTATTATTTGGTTTTTCTTGATATGGATTAATTGCAGCTCTTTATTAGGAATAATATCACAAATAAACTATAGACCAGTATAGATTGTTAAGCCTRGATTTCAACTGAATGAGGCTAATCAATATCCAAGCCTGTAATTTAAAGCAATTCATTAAGGCCTCAGGAAAAGCTAAGTAATACATGTGAGAAATGTCTCAGCTGGAGCCTTAAAGGGGTTTCTCCCTAAAAAGAATAAATATATTTGTAATACATAATTATTGCAGATTAAGTTTGCTCAAATGACTATGAGTTGTCAGCTATTACGCTGAGGCTGCGGAGGAGCACCGCTGCCGCGCAGGCTGGGCTGGCGACGCTGAGAGGGGCCAGCGCCCCTCTCCCTGCTCTATCATCAGGCTTTTGATTCAGGAGGGGAGTGCAGCTGCCAGGTTCATCGCAATGCCTCATGTTTCTGGATGCCTTTTTGGTAATGAAAGTGTTCATATTGTGCTTCCTTACAATGAGAATGTGTTCTATACTCACTACGGTTTCTGATGTCCAAAACCGGGCTGAGAGGTCTACTTCAGTTTTTTAATTGCGGTGAGATCCTAATTCCCAATGCAATTAAAAGAAATGGTGAAGAGCTAAGGCATTTTCAGCCCAAATGATAGCCACTAAACACTCCCCACCAACTCTTGCTGTGTGGGAAAGGAGGGAGGAGTGTTTAGTAGGGAAGCCAGTGGCGGGTCCCAGCCTGCGAGGGTGTCCAGCCGGGGCCCCTCTGAGGCTGGCCAGGCTCCCGCCGCAGGCTTTCTCGCTCCGCTGGGGAGCTGCTGCTCGCCGCCACCCGCAGCCATGGGCTCTGCTGCAGAGCTGCCCAGCAAACACCTGGCACTCGCCGAGCCGCTTGTGCCTGAAAAGTGAACCCATATAAGATTAATTTGCTTCAGTATTCTATAGTAGATACGCTTTGTGTCTGATTTTCAGTAAGAACCTTCCTTGGCTATTTTCTGTCTGGAATGAGTTCAGATAGATGGCGATTAGATAGTAAATCACTTGGGATTTGAGGATGAAGTTAGCTAACAATTCGAAAACCCCTTGAGGGCTTAATGCTTCTCTTAATTTACATCCTGTGTATACATCCACACAGTATGTATAGCAATGCTTGTATTACCATTGCTTTAGACAACATTTTGAGTGTCAGTAACAAAATTGTCTTTGTTCTAGATGACTGGACCTTTGCATCTACTATTACTGCTCTTGATTCAGCAAAATGTACAGATCAGGTTATGAACTTAAGCATCCACTTAAAGTAAAATACCTGAGCAAACATTATTAAATTTGCTAATAATAGTATCCTTCAGGAAATTATTTTAGTGACTTGTCGTGACTGTATATTATGCATGGTGAATTTCAGGGTCCTGTGAGCTTTTGGAATGCAAACTGCATCTTAAAAGGCGGGAAGTGGATGAGGCACTGGATTAGTATGGCTAGTATAATACTCAAGCTGGATCCTAGGTTTAAAGGCACTAAATGTAAAACCTAGGATAAAACACCTAAGTCAGTGCAACAAAAATAAACAGAAAAGATAACTTATAAATTAATATACTAATGACAGCTACATTTTGAAAATACTCTTACGTATTGGCATATGAGAGAGAGACATCTTCCTGAGCACATGGGTTCATAGGACAGAAACAGATGTCAAGCATATACTAGTAATTCTGACTAGTTCCAATTTTAGTACTTAACTAAATTCATTGGTTTCTTCGAGGTTGAAAAGGAGATGCATTTGCCTTAGTAGTTCCATGAGAGCTACCCTTAACAAAAAGTTTTCTTTGGGTAGCTTAAGAAACTTCATTTTAGAGTGAGAAATTGMCAGTTCTTAGTGCAAGTCATAGGTTTCGGTGGAGCTACAGCAGGAATAAATGCAACTTGCTTCTTGCAGGAGACCTGTGAGCACAGCTCACTGTACAGGGAAATGAGCAAAGCAAACATTCTGTCAACTTTCCAGCATGCACGTACTATTAACTAATGCTGTTATTGCTCTAAACCTTGTCCTCCTTTTTCTTTGCCTAGGCTAGTATCTGTCCTTTTCGCTCCTTACATATTTTAAGGAAACCTTGTTCCCACATTGACTTCCAGAGCTGGAGCCTGTTTTGCTCCAGTGGAGATAATGGAATTTGACTCTGACAGTGAAGATCCGCCTGCTGGTCTGGAGCTGCACCCTATTAGATCACATGCAGTGAAGACAAGCTAACCAGGTTTTTAACTTGGTTAAATGTCTTGACTTTGACTTGTGGTTCCCATTTAGACTAGCTTGTCCTTGTCCTCATATTTAGTATTGCTTTAACAGCTGAATTATCTAATTCAAAATAGCCTTACCTGAATTGGCTAACCAATTTTTGCAGGAAAGGCTTAGCATGGCTTAGAAGTGATTTTTGTGCATATTGTGGTTTCCTTACACTACTGTAAGGGTAATCTTAAATTTACAGTGAGATTAAAGCTGTCTTTTCAATACCAAAGATGTGTAAAGGAGGGCTCCGTATTTGCCTGCTAAGTATATTTAATTACTATAGAAATAATGCGCTACATAATTATATCCTGAAAGATGTCAGAGGACAGAAATCTCTTGCTTATTCTTGTTTATGTTTCTTAGACCCTTTTCCAATTCCATATCACTTCTAACGTTACAGCACCATAAATCAAAGCCTAAATGCAAAGGTGTGTGGAAATGGTAGGGCATAAATGCATCCGGGATAGACTGTTCCTGCATTTGATAGCTAACAAAGTCAAGAGACTAAACATCATCCTAAGTCTGCGTGCCCTCTATCTGGCTTAGATTATCTGGAGGCCATCTGAATAAACTCTCAGCTGAAACAGGAAGCCCTGGGACTAGATCTTTCACCTTCCTTTGATTGTCGTTTTCCAATTGTTTTCATTTTTCAGTGACGTCAGCACACTTGTTCATTGATGTTCCATTTTGGCCTTGACTGTGCCAGATCCACCCAGAGAATTCAGAAGCCAAGAACAAATTGGGCCTAAATTAAGAGTGGGCTTTCCTTGAAGCATCCTTGTATATCAGCTTCTGAGGCAAGATGCAGACAATGCTTAAGCATTGTTTAAGCAGTGTTAACATAGGGTGTTTTGAGTTCATCGGGCTTCTTGACTGGGTGGAAATAGTACGTGTGCACAGGCACACACATTCAGAATCAAGGGTACCAACAAGAGAAATGCTGCAGTGAAAATACAGTAAAATAGCTCCATATTTTCTTCCAAACTAGAAAATAAGCACAGTTGTCTAGATAAGGAGAGATTTTGCTTGTTTCGAGTCTCTTATATTAGTCTGTTGATGCAAAGGAAACGTATTACCACAAAAAAGTGGGACAGTGTAGGAATATAGTGATTCTACACATCCAGCCTGCTGAGCCTCAGTGTAGGGAGCACACCAGAGGCAAGCCAAGAACATGGAAGGATTGAAAATAGGCTCAAGGCTCTTGGCAAAGACTCAATCCTATCTCTGTCAATAATGAGTGCAAGACCATGAATACAGCAGGTGAGAGATGTTCTTATAATTGCTAGAGGCTGGAGGATTTGCATATTGAAGGATGGAGGAAGCAGCCTGAGACCTGGCTGATCTCTTGCTCTGAGGATCCAATACAGTAGCTTCTTGGTCTCAGCTAAGTCCTTTGGGTATTGCAATAACAAAAATCCAGTATTTCTGTTTGAATCTCCTTTTGCTGTTTCATAGCTAACTTGACACATTCAGATCATGTGATACAACTTTATAAATTGAAATAAAATGAGCATTAAATATCGCAGCCCTGCATAACTTATGTATGTAACCCAATTATGTAATTTGCTACCAAATCCCATATATATGGCCACCTGATGATAAATCAGATAAAATGTTTTGGTAGTTTTAACAAACAGTTAGCCAGATCCAGGAAGCAGGGCCCTTATTCTGTTCTGTTCTGTTCTGTTTTATTCTATATAGCACTTCAAGTGCCTTTTATTTTAAGAGCATCTGATACTTAGTTGCTTATAACTTTAATGAGTCAAGATGCAATTTTCAATACTAGGCGTCTACTTCAAACAGAATGAAGTCGATGGCAACTCTGTGGGAAATCAGTACTGAGAACAGAGGCCAGATTTATGGACTTGAAGTGGGTACTGCTGCTGTAAAGACACTAATCAGTCATACAGCACTAGTTAAAGTGTCCTACGCCCTGAACACTTCATGCCTAGGTATAGTGCATTCCGGCAGTCCAGCTGAAAGGTGATGAAGGCCCATAGTGGTCCTCACTAATGGGATGCAGCCGAAGATGGCAGAGAACATTGCTCATCACTGCCGTTTGCGAGAGCATAGTGTCAAGGAGGAATTCGAAAGCACTTCTGGTTTATGGGATGTATTACCCAGCTACAGATGTGCATCAACAAGCAAAGAAAGACATAACATACCAGCAAACTCACTGCAGTGACTTCTGTTTCGTTTTGGTTTGCAGCCAGCCATGCTAGCTTGGTGAGAGTGGTTTGCTCATGTGTGCCCAAGGAGAGAGAGATCTGGGTTTTTTATGCACATTGCTTGTATTTTGTTAAGTCCTTGCCATCTGACCAAAACTCTTTATTCTTTTGAGACTAAGAGAGAGGGTCAGAATGAATGTTAAGAGGGCTGGACTTTATTAATCTTACCTGGGGCCTGTCCATTTCTGGCCTGCAGCTTATTGGTGAGGAAAGGAAACCAATGTCCATTTTTCCTGTGAAAAAGATTTCAATTGCACAGGGGTTGTCAGTTTGGCACTCCTCTTCAGCATTAAAGTTCAGGGGGTAAAGGCTGTTTTGGAATGGTCAGAGAGAGAGTCACCCACGTATTTGCATTTTAGTGCTGCTGTTAGCAGTGCTGTATTCAGAAGAGCTCTCTGGTCTGAGGACTGATTTGCAGGGTAACTGCATTTTTGTAGGTTTCCTTTGAAACCGAAACAAAACAAAAAAAGAAGCACCAAACCACAATTTTAAAAATAGACTGCTTTAAGATGCCTCCTGAAAGTCACAGGCTGTCCTTATATCGTTCAATTTTTGGAATTCTTCAGGAGTGAGAACAGACTCGGTTGTCAACAGAGTTCTGTTCACAGAAACGAGGCAGGAAAATGAAAAAAGGCTCTCTATTGTTCGCCTATGTGGCGTAGGCTGCAAGAATGCATTGGGAATGCAGTGCCTGCATGTCAGAGAGAGCTCTTTGTGTGAAAACACTGAAGCAGAATGTCAATCATATAAGTAACTACTATCTCAGTTTTTATTCTGATCATTGCTATCACATTTCCTCAACTGGAGTCCATAAGGATAGTTACAGATTTGCTGGAATGTACTGGTGTCTAATCAAAGCTGTGCAGATGTCACAGGCAGGGGAGCTACCTACCATGAAGGAGAGATCGATTTTGAAAGCGTCATACCTCTTGTGTGCCCTCGGCTTTGTACAACTTTCTGACACAGTCTTGATCATGACACGTGAGCAGGTAATATATAACCACTCTGCTCTGGTGTCACTTAAAAGCAGCATTGTTCTTCCTAAAATACAGATGTCTTTATCATTCCCCAGAAGAACTGTGCATAATTTGAAATATCCATAGTTCAAAAAGGAAAACATTACACTTTGGCTAATAGAGAGGAAAGCTACACACTTAAGCAAATGCAAATAACATGCTTTAATCTCACAATGATTAACATTGTGTCAGGATGCAATGATGTAAGGGCACTGTTATGAAATTCCTCAAAATCCTGAACATTAGAGACAACATGCCTGAAAAGGGTGCATTTGTGATTAGAATAACTTTGCTCCTTAAGCAAATTAACTCTTGAAACAGAAGCTTGCAGAACTGTGAATAACATACCTGTTATGACCTGAATTAAATTTACCTCCTCTGAAGTCTGGCTTCTTATGGGTTGGTGTTATTTTGTGATGCTTAAGGCAGATCCGCCTTTGAGGTAACACATCGTTGTTTGGTAGGAGATCACATACTGAACAAAATCARTCCCCTCTGGGAAAGGTTTCGCCTACACCATGTGCTGTGTAGCAGTGATAAGGGGTCTGTTTCAGTGGAGTCGTACAGGGCCGTGAGGATCAAATCATGTGCATTGCTTTGAGCACCCATGCAGATGTGATGTGGCATGCGGAGGTGAGAGCTGCTGGGTGAATAAGTGGAAAGTAAGCAGTCCTGAGCAACAGAGGGGAGCCAGTGCTGCACCACTGAAGTCAGCGAGCATTTTGCCAAAGAGTTGCTTTTAATTACAGTGTTGCTGGGCACCTACCACGTTATTATTGCCATGTACCAAGGCGCGGATGGAATGGCCTTATCTCATAAACACTTCTTGCTGATGCAGTAAGTGATTAGTCTAGGGAGCAAGAAGCAGAGAGAGAAAGCTAATAATAAAAACCTCTTAAGTCATGCTTCCTCAGACTCGCTGCTTTTCTGCTCCTAACATACTCTCTTCTCYTTTATCCTGAATACTGACAATCAAGAGAATTTGACCAGAGGACATGGGATTTGCTCTTCCTCAGGTATAACTTTTGGAAACTCTTTAAGTCAATATTAATGGTGCTCCCACCAAGAGAAGCTGTCCTGGGTGCCCTTGGTATCACCCTTTCCCATTTGACACAGAGTTATGAACTGAATTAGGAAGCTGATCCATTTAAAACCAAGCAATCTTCTACTAACTTGGTTTTAACCCAGCTCAGTTTTCTGATCCAGGTGACCATCCTGCCACCATCTCTGTCAACAAGAGAGAGGGTGGCATGGACAGGAGAAGGCAAAGAGCAGTGAGGAACTRAGAGAGAGCAACAGAGCTTGTGCTTCAGCTCCGTCTCAAGTTAGCACTCAGTCAGGGGCCTCTGTACGTGCTCCATCACATGCTTAGACTTTTCCTGAGTCACATCTGTCTCCTTGGTTCTCCCGGGAGCACTGAGCTTACCCTTTAGCTACCATACCTTCTTTGCCATTTTCCACATTGTATCTTATGCTTGGCAAGGCCTTCTTGAAGAGATCCTTAAGACCGTGGGCCATGCTGACACCTCGGTTTCAGGGCAAATCATGTTTCTTCACAACCCTGTGCCACAGTTTATTCAATATAGYGAAACACTGACCTTATCAGGTTCTCACTCTGTTTAAATCAGTGTAGTTCTCTTGAGTTCAGTAGGGTTGTGCTGATTTATACCAGTTGAAGATTTATTTCACTACCTCAGATTTCTACTTCTTTTTTATAGCAACTGTATAGCACTTAATAACAGCACATTATTATGTTAGTTTTCCACGATTCATTTCAAGAATTCAAAGTACACATAACCATTTGTACTTACCGCTTAAATGCTTTGCAAAAAATCATCTTGATTGCAGAAGCAAATCCTATCTGTGTGCAAAAATACTGTTTATTTGACCAAAACTGTGACAATTGTCAAAATGATGAGGACACAGAAATATACAGGATGGATGTATTGTCACGAATGGCCAATAACTGAAGAAAGCCATGTATTGCTTTGCAAAATTTAAAACGTGTTTTTTGGACGAACCCATGAAAAATACTCAGCTTCATTCAAGAGAATAAAAACATTCTGATAAAGATTTTACATCTGTTCTATTATTTTGGTTACAAAAATCATAATTTCTTTTTTGTTTTCTTCCCATTAAAACACAATTCAACCTATATTTTAATATGTAATCCTGCAAAATATTACTGAAAAAATGTTGTCATGGTTCCTTGGGAAAGAGGAAAGGGTTATTTCTTTTGYGTTTGTTTTGTGTGAGGGTGTAAAAAGGAAAATTTCTTCTAATAGCTCTATTTTAGTCAAAAGCTGTTTAAAAAGAAGTATGTTTTGACCAAGATAGTGGCCAATTCTTGATTGTTTTTTTCAGCTTTTTTTACAACTGTGTAAAGCAAACACTCCAGTTGGGGTTCCAAACTAGAACTACCAAAAATCTCTGATGACTAATACTTCCTGGCTGTGCTTCATGCTGTCTTGTAAAGAACAAGACTACTTTTTGTCTAAGCCTGCACTAAAGTTATATAAAAGGTTGTGAAAAAGTTCGTGTAGGTCCATCTAAAAACACCCATCGTTTGCATGTGCTTGTGATGTTTTTGCTAGTGGCCTTGGGGAAAGTTAATCTGATCTTTAATGAAATCATTTAGCTTTATCCTAGGTATACTTTTTTCTAGCTGCCTGTTTTTTTGTGCAGGGAGTTGCTGCAGTCCCAAAAGAAGAATGAATAATGTTTCCTATTTTGACCACAGAATGATCTGATCCTGCATGCTGTCAGTAGACATTGCTACTGACTGGCTTCCAGAGAGAAA
This sequence comes from Apteryx rowi, assembly GCF_003343035.1. Classification (NCBI taxonomy): domain Eukaryota; kingdom Metazoa; phylum Chordata; class Aves; order Apterygiformes; family Apterygidae; genus Apteryx; species Apteryx rowi. The sequence continues at coordinate 1,737,829 of NW_020451105.1, read as the reverse complement.
AAACATCCGTTGTCCACTGTGTCCCAGCCACAAGGTCATGTGGCAGCAGGGTGTCCTGCTAGCGGGGGAGCATGTGATGGCGAGCAGAGATGCCTGGCTTCTTCCCTTGCCCTGATACGGAGTCAGGCTTTGACTTTGTACAAGTTATGTAGCCTGTCATTAAAGTGCAGGTGGTAATAGCCACATCTCCAAAACATTGTGCAGGTCATTTCAGTGTTTTTAGGAGGCTCTTGGATCCTCAGTTGATACTGTCAAATGATCACTGAGAAAGTGTATCAGCAGCTCAAAGATGATGCAGGACTGAGAACACCTCTGCTCTTCTGTAGGAACCCAGGCCCTTCAACCCATAGCTTCTGAAGTGTGTTACAAACTCATCAAGGTCTAAAGACTGAGGAAGTTGGACGTGAAGATTCTCTTTTGGCTCAAAAAAAGATATTCTGTCTTCCTATTCCTGCTCCCTCCCTGCCATCAAATAAGGACCTTTCATCTAGCTGCTTAATTCCCACTAGCACCTGCCCTCACGCCTTGTGTTAGCCATTCAACTTGTTCCTCCCATGCTCTTCATTAAGAGCTACATAATGCATTTCCAGTCGACGCTGCATCATATAATACTCACATCTGTGTTGCCAGCAAGACTCCGAATCCTCCCTCCGCTGGCCTCAGCTGCTGTTGCAGTCCAGCTCCCTCAGTTGCTTGTCTTGAGTGGGGAAAGGCTGGAACTGGCAGGAGGCTCTGGCCAGACCCGGGAACACCCGGCATTCAGGAGATGCCTGGGAGCCGAGGCAGGAGGAAGTGGGCTGGGTCACGATAGTTTCCCCCACCTCTCAATTGGTCTCAATATCCTGTGACTAAACTCTTTCCTTCCTCCCTGCCACAGCACCTTCTGGTGGATGCTGTCAGATGCGTGATTATTACCCAGTTTCCTAAGGGGAATTGTGCTAAATATTTGTATTACGCAGAAAAGTTTCAGTCTGTAAGAAACCGGCCAGAAGAGCTCAGCTTCCAGTTAGGCACCTAATAATGATCAGATTTTCAGATGTTTAGCACTTTACATTTATTTGCCAGATATTCTCTTGAAAAGTCTAGCTGTAGTGGCCAGAAAAATAAAACTTTATGAAAAGAATAAAGAACAGTAGAAAGAACTTGTTAAAAAAATGAACACCATGTCCAAAGGTCCAATTCCTATGTGCACTTCAAAATCCAGTGAAAAAGTCAGTGATCCTTAATGAAACTTTTTTTTTAAACCATTATTTGCTTATCTATTTTATTTATTTTTGTCTGTCCCTTACTTTATACATTAAAACATCATCTCTGCATTTTAAGAGGTCACGTTACTTACACTTTTTTCATCTAATAGTTTTGCCATTTTCTTCATTCTTATAGTTCAGATAACGGAAAGTTTTTTCAGGCTTTTTTCTTTATCTTCTCTCAATTTTCATTCTTCTCTTGGGTTGGACTTTTGTTTAGCCAGGCTGTTCTCAAAGCAGAAGCGTAACAGAGTTGTAGTAGCATAACTCATGTTAAATTCTTATTTCTTCAATCTGCATTGCTTGGCTAAACATATGGCCCCAGTAGGGCTGCACCGTGACTCACCGAGAGAAATGACTCCTAAGGACGACTGTGGTGGCTGGGAGTCATGGCACCCGTCCTCACAAGACTTGACAGCGCTACCTCCAAACCACAGGTGGGGTCCCCTAGGTCACAAAAATCTTCAGGCATTCTGGGACTGTCTTAATCCTTTTGTGCCCCAGAACATGATAAGGATGCCAAAGCAGGAGGTCGCGCTGCATCTTAGATACAGCTGTGCAGTGTGCGCTAATTTCTTGACACAAAAAGGTTGCTATAAAATGACTGCTCTGTTCTGAAATGTTGCTGGCAAATTGTTGTGAACATGGGAAAGAAACAAGAGTGTTGAGAGCTCTGGGTATCTTTGAAATATTTAAATATTATGTATGGTGACGCCTATAATTTAACATTTGCTGTGGTAAACACAGCAGAAATGACTGTAGCATAATGTTATTCCATATTCTAAGCCAGATTCTTGAGGTTTGTTTTATTTATATCACATGTGGCTGGGAGAAATAATTCTAGGAAGCCTCATATGGTATATTTTCTTTTCATGTTGCCAAAATATTTTAGAGAAATCAATGACTGGGGACTCGTCTGTGTGGCTAACAATTTATTTTTAACCTTTCGGTGCTCAGAAATCAGGAACAGTTATTAATCTGTTCTGAAACTGCAGATACAACCTGCTAGCAACAGATGGTGTGAATGAAAAGCCAGAAGTGACCATTTTTAACATTCAATAGATTAAAAAAACTTAGTTCTTTAATCTTATTTCACCTCTTGTGACCAAGGGTCTAAGGTATCGACTTAAAGACAATATCAATAGCCTTGATTTGAACCTGAATCAACCATGGAACTGGATCTTCTGAGACATTATGTAGCTCTCAAGGGTGCTGCGTGTTCCTAGTCTTTGTTGACCCTGATGAGAGCTTGAGCACCAACAGGTGTTGTTCAGCAGCTTAAAAAATCAGGCCCAGTCTGAGCACCTACTGCTGCAGGTACTGTGCGGTTGCACTTTGGGGGTTCTCATTTAGGTCTGAACTTGTAAGATAGTTAAGAACTGACTCCTATCACTGCCTAGGGATGAAAAAAGTACTATATTACTAGATATTATCTCAGCCTTGCTGTATTTGTGTATCTCAGCTACAAAATCAAGAGGGATTGCCAGCCATCATTTAGATAAATCTGGCATAAACACATAAACACACATGCACACGTACAGAGAACTAAACAAAAAAGTCCCAAACTCCAAGCCTGTTTTATTTTTCCATTAGTAAAAGATTGTGGAACGATCGTGGAACTTCCCATGAGAGAGGGATCCCAAGCATAGATCCAAATTTACCTAAAGTGTGGGAAAGGCTGGGTCTGAATTTTGGGTTTGGGTTCCCTCATTACTTTGTGTAACATCTCTGCAACCCAGATTTATTTGTGAGAATCAAGACAGGGGATCCCAAACCACAACAGCAGCTAATATATAAAGGCATTGCTATTAACAGGTTATCAGGTGAGAAATAGTCCAAAGTTTTTGCATAAATAATTTCCCAGGTTAAGTGTCCTGTCATTCTGTACTTACTAAGCAAATGCAGCAGGTATGGACAGATGACAAATTTACATTCATGACTGTGGGACACACAAAACCTTTCTGTGCAAACCAAGGGCTGCAATTTGAGAAGCCATCACTTTTTCTTTCTCTATTTTTAATGCCTTTATTGATACTTGTCTGCGTAGGCCCCAGATCTTGAGAGGTCAGCAGCAGTTTGCCCACAGATCCTGATTCTGGTCCAGGGCTGCACCCTGCAGTGGTGCTGCCCTGCACAGCGGCGGCCCCCTGCCCCTTCCCGCCCCCATGTGCGCACGCTGCAGCCGCTGACCACGATCTGGATGTCCCCTGACAGTCCAGCACATGGGAAAGCTCTTCCAGCATGAACGCAGCCACTGAAGGACTCAGGCCAGAGAGGAAAGGCCGACACGCCGTGGGAGAGCATGGAAAGGACATTAAGTTTTCTGAAAAAGGGAAAATGAGCTCTCCCTTGTGGGTTTTTCTCTGGAGGCTATGAGGGTGAGATTTTTGAATTGAAGTGGGGAGTGGAAGAAAAAGAAAAACCGTGGAAAAAGTAGCYAGCTAGAAAGATGCAATTTTAATTTAGCACATTACTGTAGTTGCACTAGGTACTGCTATGAAATGGAAGATGCTGGATGGCACAGGGAAAGGTTCGCTTAAATAGGGGATAATCTTGGGCAGCAAAATTTAGTGTGTCCAACACAGTGAGACAAACACACAATGGATGAGGGCACAGTTAAGCAATCATTTAAGAAGTCTTATGTCAGCCTGGGCTGCTGCTGAAAGTGGTGGCCCCACTGCACCCTGCCCCTGGGAGTTCAGGGAGCCTGATCAGGGCACTGATCCAGCCATGAAAACTAACTGCTTTGGGTCATTTGCAGGAAGAGCAGTGGTCTACTCTTGCTACATGGTAATTAGCATGAGAAGGAGCAACTAGAGCAGTGGATGGGCTTTGCGGGGAAGCAGGGAGGAGTGACAGGACGATGCATTTTGTTGGCACTGAGATTTCTGCTGGAATGAAACAACTGTGTAGCCGTAGCCTGAGTTCTCTGATCTAACGGTCTGAGTACAAATCAGCAAAGCATTCTTCATTTCTGCTTCTGGATGTGAAACGGATTCCCTTTGTAGCTTTGGATAGGTCTTGCACTTAGAACCTATTTGCCTGTCTAAAAATGTGGTTGTGAAGTGAGTATCTGCGTTTGTTACTTTTTTTGTCATTTTAGTATCTTCATTTATGATAATAAAATACTTAAATGTCTGCCTGTGGAAGCAGCTTCCTAGCAGGTTCCAAGATGTGTTCCTAAATGTTCTAGCCTACTGTGGTAATTCTAGATAGCCCGCAAATATGTTGCCGTGCAGGGAGGACGGAGTGCAGGGCCATGGAGCACTGCAAATTCTTCCAGGATATCAAAGTTACAGAAACATCTGGTCTCAGTAACCCTCTGCTGATCATCTGTAAAAATTCACAGTGTTTAGTATTCCCCAATATTTCCCATTTTTAGCAGATATGAATCTGAACAGTCTGAACTTCTGGTGAGTTTCCTTTACAAACTGCTTTCCTTACACAGACCTGAGATATATGTATAGCCCCTGCCTTTATGTCAATGCTTTATACATTTGCACGGCATTTTGGTGTGGCATTCCATTCTGCGTGGTCAGACTTCTTATCTGAACTTGCAGTTGTGGGGTGTTCCATATTTCATGGTCTGAATTTTGTGATTTGAGTTTATCTCTAATTTGTAACCTGTAGTGAGAAGATTAGGTTATTGCGTGAAAGTGTAGCTGATTGTAAAACACACTTGGACTATCAGAGGCTCTTTAATGAAGATGTTTCATTTTGAAGTTGCATAACAAAGTCAGAGAAAACCACTCACTAAGAGCACATGCAGTGATTGCTACAAAATTTCGTAATATTAGGAACATATTTTCTCTCATGGTTGTGTCTCTCTGTCTCCCTGGCTTTTAGTGGAATTTATTCACTATCCAAATGAATGAAGTCTGGATGTCAGAATATGTGACTCTGAATGTGTCCACAGAACGTAGGCTTCCCTAATGTGAAGATATTCTGTATTTATCCAGACAACAGCTTCAGCACTTCTGTGAGTGATACAGTCTCCAAAGGACAACCAGCTCTTGCAACCACAACAAGGCAATTGAGAAAAAAAAAAAAGAGAGTCACAGACTAGATATGAGAGTGTTCAGGACTTCGTAGAAGTGGAACTAGGACTATCTCTTTTTACTCTGCMTGTGCGTGTGTGTGTGTGCATAATAGTTCTCATTCATATTTATGTTATATCTTATGTGTGGTGCRAAACTATCAACTATTAAGCTTTGTAATATCACTGCAAATATCCCAGATCTCTGCTCTGTCTGATAGACTTCATGGCCTCCCTTGCAAAAATTTTTTTTGTTTATTCTCTGAAAAGAGAGCTTTCTATTCCACATTAGCATTTTAAAAGAGGAAAGTCCAGAACTGAATAAGCCCTTAGAAGGGAACATCTGCAACAGAATCTGCAGAAGAAGCTGGAATCTCTCACACTTTCATGTGCTGCCCCATCCTTCCCATGCAGAATTTTGCTACGAACATGAGCAGCCAGTGCCAGTAAACACCTCTCACTGTAATGCGGCCTGGGGCCCAGCCCTGGCAGGGAGCACATCCTTAGTGCAGGTAATCCTGACTTGAGCTGAGCAGAGATGAAAGGCAGTTGAACCAATCAGCGATGACTTACAAGCACCGTGGGAGGAAGACAGCCAACCACAAGCAATTTTTTTTGCTGTCTGGATGTACTAATGAAACACTATAGAAAGAGAGAAAAAGCTAGAGAATTGGAAATCATATCTTGAGAGTTTTTAAAATCATCTTTCAGTCCACTATTTGATATTCAAATTTTTTCCTTTTTTTTTTTTTTTAATAAAAGCATTCTCCTTTTTCTTTCAATCTATAATTTGAACCCTGCAAGGTATGGATTATATGGAATAGCTCAGCTCCAGTTTGGAGTAATGGGAGAGAAAGGTCAGCATTTTATAGGACTCAATCCTAAGTACCACATCTTTCTGACAAAATAAATTGAAGAAAACCCTTCAGTAACTTTTTTTTTTTTWATCAGTGGCTGGTGCTGGAAGGTATCTAGAGCCATTGACAAGAAAGGCGCCTGAGGACACTTAGCATTATCCAAGCAGTATTCAGTGTCTTCCAAAATTCAGTGTCTCAGCAGGCAGGAACAGATAGGTGGATTTTTTAGCATCCAGAAAAAGAGAGGAGAAAGGTTCATTCCAGTTCTAGTGATATATAAAAGCTAGGGTGGTTAAGGCATGCCCAGTGCTGTTGCCAGTAGTGTGCAATCTGTTTACCTTTGACTTCTGTCTGAAAGACCAAGTCAGAGTGGGGGTGGCGTTTAGCATGAGCGTATAGCAAGTTTCAGGCTCGTGCCTCATTTATTTCATCATCAGGCCATTCCTATTTTCTACATATCATGAAAACAAACTCTTCCATACTTCAGCTCATGTCAATTGCTCTGTAGTCCTCTTGATACAGAAGTATGAAGTTGACGATCTGTTCTTTTATTTGGAAGTCTGGTATTTAACCTTTTTGGGCAATGAAATCATAGCGAATTAAACCATTTGTGTCAATTAGTGTAGCTGAACCCTATGAAATAAAAACAAGAGCACATACAAAAGAAAAGTATTCATGTTATGAGCATGTAAAAATGTATATTTAATATCTTATAAAATGTCATCAGCCCACTTAACAATTCTAAAACTAGTGATGAGATGTGAGACACGTGAGAAAGAGGAAATTTTCAAGTGAGTTTTTTTCTGTTAGAATTTATGAGATTTTATTTGAGAGAAGAGATTTCTATGAAAATAGAGAAAATTGGATCGGTCTTGATTCATCCCCAAAGAAAAATATATTGTAGGTATGCATGTAGGAGTGGTGTATGYGTGTGTATACACATGCATGCACACACACACACACACACATATATATATCATATATATAAGATACAAAGAACCTTATGGAAGAAAAATCTATATGCAAGTTTGATGAGTCTAGTGACAATTAGCATTAAACTCCGTAATACATTGGGGAATTCAGATAGAGTAGTTCCTGAATAATAACAAATCTGCTTTTTATTTTGGAAATTTAGAAGAACTTTGTTATTTTCTCTCCTATGTTGCTGTGAAAATCATAGTATGTTTTCACTGGTCTGCCTTCATCAGGATTTGGTTGCCATTAATGTGATGCAATTTACACCCATTAATTTGAACTTTTCTAGTGGAATAACACCCAGAAAAATATCTAGAGTATAGTATTCTGGCATTATTTTATTCTGCATAGTGGAGTAAAGGACTTATTTCAGTTCCAAGCACTGAACCAGTAGAAATTACTTTAGCTGCAGGAGATAGAACTAAAGATAGTGTTAAATGCATTTATAAAACTCAAGTCTTCTGAATACATAAACCAACATTTGCGTGTGTAACATAATTGATTCTTATGTAATATTTTGCCACTGTAAACATGCAAGAACACTGGGTCAGTTGTCATTAAGGTGCATATACGTAATTTTCAGATTCTCCTTGACCTATTGTGTACAAATGTGAATCTGAATACATAGGCAAACAACTTCAAATCGTGAGATAGACATAGGGTGCAAAACAGCAGTAATACAATATCTCTTTCTCCATCATTCTTAAATTTCCAAAGGACTGATGCAGTTTTGGATCTATTACCTTACCTCTGTTGCACACCTTCCTGTAGTAACGAAGCATTTTAATGGGAATTCATGTATTTGGAATGACATTCTTATTTGCCTTCCTCAGCAAGATAGTACCTATTCTTTTTTATACATTGTTGATGAACTAAAGTTGTATAGACTTGTAGAATCTAACCTAAGCATACTCTAACATTAGTAGAATACAAACTAGTTTATTTATATTTTGCAGTTATCAGAAAATTTTCATGTGCAATACCTGACACATCGAAGACCAACGCACCTATGATCTTGCTATGAATACTACTTATACTAAGGTCAGTAAATGTACTCTGTCGCCAAGCAGATAGACAACTGTTTCTTGCTGCTGCGTAATATTCATGAAATACACTTGGAAACTAAGGAGAGAGTTCAGCTGGTTCTGCTGTGGCTAAAGGTTGGTGTAGACTCAAACTTTAGATAGAAAGCATTAGATAGAAAAGCATTTTACTGTAGCTGAGATGCTTCATTTTGGATGTCTTTTCAAATTATATGGTAGCTGAGTACTAAGTCCTATATCACACAGGCACTCATCTGGAAGAGGCCAGTGTATTCTTACTAGGAGACCCACCTCTGCCATTAAGCTGCTATCTGACCTAAAGCAAGTACCTCAGTTTTCCCTGTATGTACAATGAGACTAATGATATTTAATGTCCTTTTCAGAATTTTTTATTTATTACAACAATGTATATTTCTATAATGTATTAATGAGCCCATTTCTAACTGTCAAAAAATTACTTTTGTAGTTTTTATCAGTGAAATATGGTCAATCATCCAACAATCTCTTCTTTGGCATGCACTCTGCTTGCTATAACAAGGAATAGACCAAGAGTACATCTCAAGAAATATATGGTTAGAAACAATGCTTTTATGTTTTCCATATTTTGTTATTTTTGCCTCAAATCACCGTTCAGTTCAGTGTGATCTGACATGGCTGAAATACTGAAACCCCCACTCCTCCAAAGCAGTGTTTATTATAGAAACCCACAAACTTAACCTAACCTAGAGCAATTTTTCCAGCAGTGATATAATTACAGTAGTTATTGTTGCAATAAACCAGATGTTCCTGAACTGCAATGAAAGCACTTCCCCCAACACATTTCATTTGTTACGTTGCCTCTTTTCAAGTTTCACATCAGCTGTTCAGAAAGCTCTTTCTTGTTTGAGCGTCATTTACAGATTCTTGCAGCATGAGTCTTTTAGCGTGAAAGAATGAAATACTGGCAAATTTTGAATTTTCATTGCTTTCCTTAAAATCCCAAACATGACACTTATCAATGTCACTAATTTTTGCCCAGAGTCAAAGACAATTTTAGTCCTTTGAGATACTTTTACTTGGCTAAAAGAACACTTTGAAAAACCTACTTGTCTTTCAGATTGAACAAATGCATTGTTCTGTGCAAAAAGAACTGTTCCACCCCTTCAAAATCAATGAAGTTTGCCATAGACTTCAGTGAAACATTTTAAATGAGCTTAGTTGTTGAGCAGCTTAGGTAGCTTTGGAGCATAGCATCTTTTTAACCAATGTAACAGCCCTGTTGTGGTGTCCCTGCTCCCATGTTTTGCGGTGGCCCTCTCTAAGTGATGGCCGTTCAGTCTCCAAGGCAAATCAAACTTTGGCCTGTTACTGGTGCTGGTTTGTGATGCAAATACTTGTCTGTTAGGAATTAATGTATTCATCCAATTTAAAAGTTGCTAAACAAGCTATTAGGACTTTCTCTAGAATGAGTAATTTCCCTCTGTTACAACACGGCATATGAACCATGAACAACCATTCGAGGCAAATAAGGAGCCCATATTTAAAATCCTGTCAGAAGATCATAATTAGTCCTGCACTGGACCATGAATATCTAACATTATTTAAACATTACACTTCTTGTATTTTTAACAGTGTTAGTCAGCACAGTACTTCTAATATTTCCCAGCCTTGTCAAGTCCTAATTGCTAAGAATATTTTGCCATTAAAAAAATAGACTGTGTTAAAACTGCTAGGATCTTAGCTGTGAAAGTTCTTATGTATATTTTACCACTCGAGCTATCTTATCTTCTATTAATCAATAGTTTGATTCACCTTCATATCTCATGTGCAAGAAAATCCTGGCTAGGATTAATGAATATGAAAAGTCAAGGAGAATGTTCAGCAGATTGCTTTATTACACTTACTATGCCATGTAATAATACAATAAAGAAACATAAACTAGCCTTCAAGTTTTGTTTACTTTTAGACAAGTTCCCATGAAAATACAGGAATGGTAAGAATGAAGTATCTTATCAACTATCTGAACACATCCTGGCAATCCTGGAAGAAACCTTTGTAATGTTCACAGTTATACGTGCTACTCATTTTTCTGTTTGCTAATGCTAGCCTATTAGTTAACCCATCCCTGTGGTAACTGTAACATAACGAAGGAGATACACCAGGGATGAATTCACCCCATGAAGTGGTCTGCTAAATGTATACTTTGTCAAATGTAAATGTTTCTTATAGAAGGAATTTACATGACTCTGAAACATGGTCCAATTTTTCACTGATGTGGTAGGGGATGCAGACATTGTTGGCCTGATTTTCTAGAAATCTTTGAAAATGGTCCATAAGATATCTGAGGAAACCCAAGAGGCACCCACACATTTGGAAACAGATTATAAAACAGCACTGTTGTTCAGCCACAGTCAGCTCCCTGCTTTCAAAAGGAACTGTATCAATTTCACATTTTTGCCTTCCTAATGAGAATGTGTCAGAGCTGAAATAAATGAATAAGTGGAACCCATGTCCAGGGATCCTTGACGGCTTTCCCATCACGGAGTCTGGGAGGCCCCTGTGCTTCCTCCTCTGGCCATGTCAGGCCAGTGAATATTTCCACCACCCACACTTTATTCACTCTGAACTCTCCTCACCCACTCATCATGACAGCTGTGCAAAACATCCCTTACAAACCCTGAAGCAATGTGAAACCTATCTTTATAACTCTGTTATGTGCTTCACACACAACTGGGATTGGTTGGACTATTGGTAAATTAGCTTCTGAGATGATCTACCCCAGTTTCATGCAAATTTGGGCCTAGGTTACAGTGAATGATTTATGGGTTCCATATTTTGAAAAGCACTAAGAGAGTTTCATATCACTGCATCATGCTTTACTGAGTAGATCTCTGTCATATTCATGGAAATCAAAAAAGATATGTATACAGTATACTGCCGAAGGGAATAATAATAGCAGTCAGATCCCAAGTGTGCTCTGTGCCTTGCAAACAGTTCCTGGCCTGAAGGACCTGGAAGAAGAGGAACTCTTTTTAACTCTTTAACACCTTATTGCTTCAAAGTGTAACTAACTCATAAATTTTTTATTACATTCCTTCGTTTAGCACAGATGCATGTCACTAGCATTTCAATTAGATATGAACTTGAGCAAGTAGTTGCCCTAACCATGCTCTCAGACAGGAAATAGAGGGAAACCCAGACTACAAAATTCAGATTCAAAGCTGTATTTTCTGTACTCAAAATGTCAGCTATATTCAGATCTGGGGGATTTATTTGGTTGATGATAGAAGTTTGAATTTGCAGAATTTGGGGGGGGCCTCACTGAGATTTTGCTGGCTCTCTTAGCAAAATTAAGCAGAGCATTGCTAGGATGGAGACTAGATTAAGCCAGCCTTATTGAGCACCATCTTGCTTAGTCAGTTTTCAGAATCATGAGGCAGTTCTCTCTAAAAACATGAACCGAAAATATACATAAAGAAGTGATAAACAAAGTGGTGCATATGACAGGATTCAATGTAAGAGGCTCTGTGTCTTCTCTGTCAGGCAACATCAAACAAACTAATGGTGAATTTCTCATTTTAATTTTTAAGGGAAGTCCAGAATATTTAAGGCAAGAGTACTAAACATGTCGCTTTCAACATCTCAATTAGTAACAAAAGAATTTTCTTGGTTTCATTTTTTAGCATGACAACTTTTTATCTTGAAAACAATTTTATTCTTTTCCATAGTGAATGAGTCTATGTAGAAGATTATAAATACCTCACAAAATTGTGACTGTTGAACACGGCTTGCTTCTGATACCAAAATGAAATTGAAATGATATAATACCAAAATGAAATCTAGAGGTGCTGTTTTTAGGGTGTTGTCATCAGGTGACTTCAGGTGACTTCAGCTGTTTTTGAAACCCTGGAATGTGCCCATTTATCAAAGTGTCTTCGAGGTAATAGGGAAAATGACTTGAGGAAATTTGTATAAATCCTGAAAATGGCTTCAGGTGGAGTTATCCTAGACTTAAGGTCATACTGAGAAAAGTATCAAGCCTTGGGATTCTCCTGAGCAAGGGTAGATACATACAGTGTAAGCAGCCGTCACTGAATACCAGGGCTTCTAGTGTAGTCTGTGAGAAGCTTGAGGCACTGTTAAGTTTCTACTCACACTCTCCTAGATGTCTACAATAGGTAAGATGAGTCACATCCTGTAGTGCTTATTATTTATCTCCATCAACTACAAAGGGAGTGCGAGTGACCAGCTGATGTGTAGATGTCTACCTCCACTGTAGGTGAGGTGAGCTCCACTCTCTGTGTCTGCTGAACAGGGCTGAGTGCCCTCAACGCAGTGAAATTCGGTGGAAGAGGAAGGCAGTCAGAACAAACACGCAACGCTGTAAAGGTCAGTGCTTTATCTTGTGCTACTAAAAGCAAAATTCTTCCCTTGGTCAAGAATCATTCAGTAAAAATAGTATGTAAAGTATTGGCATGAAAATGTTAATAATAAACCACAGGTCTATCAATCAGAGGTACTTTGTAAACAAATGAGCCGCAAAAATGAAATAGAAGTAGCCTAGTATTGCATCATCAGAACCCCAAAGTGGATTTATAACAGTCTTTAATCACCGCCTTGATCATGTCCATTTGTTACTTGTACTTGTTGAAACATTGCATTCTCCTTTTGCTGAGGGCCTGCTTTTGTGAAGTGCTGAGCATCCTCATCTCACATCAACATCAACACATTGTAGACTTATACCCAGGGAGAGATAAAATATGGCATGTAGTGTTTCATATCGCATATGTGTAGATTGCTGTGAATCAAGGAAACGATTGCTTTTAAATAAATGATGTGAGAATGGAAAAGTGATAACATAATGTGTGATTTGAGAGCAGAAGACCAGCTCCTTTGAATTCATTTCCATAACAGTGTAGAGTGGTGCCAGTAACAGTGCAATTCTAAAGAACAGTGCAGTTGGCATTTCCACTGTGTAATGTGCATTGCTGGGCTTGGTATATCTCTGTCATTTCAAATCATGCTGAGCTGCAACACAGTGTGAAAAATTGCTGAGATGAGGGGATTTTTCTCTCCCCTCTCTCTGTATCACAAAGAATATAATAGAAGTTAGATTTTATGAACTGTTTGCCAAACCTCATATCATAAACACCTTCCTTTTAAATGAATGGAAAATAAAAAAGGAATGATCAAGGAGATAAGCTAGTTCACTGTTTAAAAAATTTGCTCAATGCAGGCAATCCTTACTTCCCATGAGTGTTTTGTTGAAAAATGTGAAATACATTGCAAGTCTCATTAGACAATAATATGAACAAAAAATACAGATAATTATTAACCAATGCTCAAGTAAATGTATCTATTCCAAAAAGAGGTATTATAAAAAATGTTAGAACGGAAATTTACTACCACTGAAGTCAACAATAGCATTTCCATTGACTCCGGCTGGAGGAGACTTGGCTCCTGGGAATTTTGGTACAAAGATGATTATCTTCCTATGAGCAAGTTGAAGAAGGAGGGTTCCATGGCCTTCTACATTAACACTACAGGGGATAAAGGGGATAAATCCGTGTTTCTGCAGTGACTGGTACTCTGGCTCCAATTCAAATATATAGAAATAAAGTACAGTTATATGATTCCAAAAATCCAACCAAAATCTCTGGGTAACCGTATTTGCAATCCTAACACAGGTAAATCTTCTCAGGCTCTTGTGAAAACTGTGACTTAAATAAGCAGTCCAGGGCCTGTTTCAGTGTTTGTTATCAGATTGTTCAAATATTTCAGTTATGTTTACTAACTAAAGAAGGCCTCAGACTCTTTGTTTTGGCTGTATACAGAATTTACCAAATTCACTATTCATAATCTACAAGTAAAGACTGAATTATCTGGGAATTTTCAAATAATTTTGTTGTTTAGACTGTAACTCTCAATTAATACAGAAAACAGACCTGTAAGAGCTTCCTTAAACTGATTCTTTTTTGGCCTACTAAATAACCAGTCTTTCAAAATTCTCTAATGGTTAAAGTCATTGGCAAGATACTTTGGTCATGCATTTCAATAATATAGGTCAGAAGTAAGCAAATTTCTTCCTGATTGTTCTTCCTGTCTTGCATGTTTTATCCACAATTTCTCATTACTTGGAATGACTACAACTTTGTGCAGCTTTGAATGGGACTGAATATAATGTTGCCCTTTTTAACCCACAGCTAAATCAAATTCAGGACATTGCAAGTTGTTTGCGCTGGAAAACTGGAGATTTAGCTAATGGGGGGAAACAGGTATCCATCCCTGCTGAAATTTGATCTGTTCACAAGATGCTTGAACCCCTGTTGTCCTGAACACAGGAGGACTCACGTAATCAGAGGAAGATTCCTTGTTTGTATTCCCAAGGTTTTTCCAGCAAACATGAGGACTGAAATCCCTCTCTCCAGGCTCCTCCCCAAGCCATCCACTGCTGCTCCTGCAGACTCTGTACCTCTCCTCCCAGCCTGTTTCTGAGCTCTGTCTCTGCTTCTCAATCTGCTTCTCTTTTCCACATACATCCCTGCCCAAAACAAACTCAACAAGGCTCCCCACCCAGATCTTTCAAATTCCTGGGCAACCCTGCATTCGCCTTTGTTTTGGGCAGAAACATGTGCTGAACTGTCTCTTCTAGCTCATAAGAGAAGGGCAGTGGTTAAACCTACCATTTGCAACGAGGCTTAACCCAACCTATAACAAAACCCTCAGTAAAGATGTCACCATTTCACAACTGTGCGTGTGTGTGTGCGTGTGAGCRTATGGTACATGGAAAGGAATTTGTAGAAGAAATGGCCATCTTTCCCAGAATTTCCAGCTGGACAGAAGCCACAAATCAGGACCAAGATTCAGGCAGTTCAGTACATGTGAGAGCTGCACATAGGAAAAATGGCTAATTCCTAGCATTTTGTTTCTGTTGGGACTGAAGATACTGGCTCCCTTACAGTTTCTGCTTCAGGCAACCAGAGACTAGGTGGACGTGCAGGCAGTCCCGAGCTCTTTTGTTGTGTCCTGACCTGAGCTCCAGCCTGGGAGCCGTGGAGGCCACGCTAGCTCTGAAGTTACACAGGTCTTTGGGGCCAGAAGCAGCCTCCGCTGACCAGCATGGAGGGTGCAAAAGAGCCTTGTGTGGTCTCCACTTTTCTGAGTACACAAGCCAATCTGTATTAGCAAGCTTTGGCTACCCGAGACCATGGGGTTCAGAACAGTTGAACCACATATTGGAGTTTTTCTGTGGCTGTTTTGCCACAAACTCTCCGTTATGTTCYGCCCACAAATACATTTAATACTGCTTATTGAACTTGTGTGTGTCATGTCTGTCAATCCCAAATAAGAGCTAATGTTGATGTTCTGATTAAGACAATATTTTATACCCAGAGGAGGCTTGCATGTAATGTGTTCCCTTGTTTGGAGGCAGAAGGAGTTCTCTGAAGCCATGTAGTCAATCATTAGCAATAAGCACGTTGTGTGAGCGAAAGGGGGTGGTGAGGAGGTGTTCCGTAACTTGGCACATTCTTACAGGTGGAGTTTATGTTAAGGTGAATTACTACACATAAGCAACCTTAATCCCTTTTCAATGAAAGTTCTGTTTATAAAATATCAAGGTCAGGGCTATAAATCCCAGAACAAATCACCAGGTATAATTAAAAGGAATAATGCCAATTATATTTTCCAGTCATTCTCAGTACTTGAAACTTGGTCTCTGTACTCCTTGGACTTATCACAGATAAGTACAGATAGTATCTTTGAGAGCAAATAGGAACCTGTTTATTATAGCTCCTTTGTTTCTACCACTACCTTGAGCTACTACCAGTATTAAAAGTTGCATATGGCATAACAGACTAGTTAATTCTCTAAGTTTTTCAGTGATATATTCAACAGAGTTTTAGAAGTATTTCCAAAGAAATTTCCAACCTTTATTCACCCTGTGTAGATAAATTCCCTTTGCCTTTTTTSTTGTTTTTTTTGCATTTAATTTCTAGCAGTCATCTTCAGTTTGCCAATGAGAATTTCACAGCAATAGAGGGTTTTCTGTACACCTCACAGAATAAATAGAACAAAATGAATGTCTTTAATGTTTAGCATGTGACTTAGCAACACCAAACTGATTCTGAGAGAGGAGGTACTTCAATCAAGTAAAGACAACAAGACAAAACAAATTACCACATGGCCCAAGTTTCCTCTTAAAGAGGTAACACCTCTCATTTTAAATTCTGAGTAATTATAAGCAACTCCGTATAAATAGTTTTAAAAACTAGCTAAATTAACTGAAAAAAAGCAAAAAATTTAATGATAAGAAAAGGAAGAAAAGGAAGAAATTATTATATTTCTATATGGTTAACTAGAATATATGTATTCTATCAGTACAGACAATTATTCTGGTTAGTACAGTACTAACTGTACTGGTTAGCAGAATTAGCAGAAATTCTGCATAGTTAAAGTGGTGGCTTTGTAACAAAACATGCAGAAACACAGTAAATAGTAATAATATGTACGGAAATGTTTAACTCTTTCAATTAARGGGCTTATCAAGTAAATTGAAACAGTATATAACTGGAACAGGCTGGAAAAATTATAATGATACTTCACAGGTAGAAGACACTTTCATCACAGGATCTCAACATGTGTTAAAAAAATGGGCTATACTTYTTGTTTCTGGTAAAAAAGACGTAGTGAAAAATTAATATGGAATTGTTTGTTTCCTGATTATTAGGTGGTCCTTCCCTGAAACTTTCCAAACCAAAGCCATTTCTCACATCTGGTTGGAACACAGATCTTTAAGACATTCATGTAATTCAAGTCAGATGTAAAAATCTGAGCTACACTTTATGAAATGCAAGAACAATATAGTTACAGGGTTAGAAAAGTCTGCAGTATGGCACCTCTTTTAATCAATAACAGCCTCAGTTTCAAGTTTATCTGTAAGTATAAGTCTATAATTAAGAATGATCTACTGCATTAATTATTTCAATACTCAGTGTAACAAGTTACCAGATTAGTGGCACTTTACTTCTATAGTATTATTACTGATTTATTATCCCTGTACTCTAGACAAAGTCCACAGCAGTATGGTCTGTATTAGACTATACTTCCAGTGAAAAATATTGAAGATCACTAATATCAATAAGTACTTCCTTATCTCCACCATTTGTAACTGCTTGTATTGACTTCCATTACATTCCAGCAGTTCTGCTTATTCCCAAATGGTAGTCATTAATTTCCATTAATTAAGTCACAACTATACATAATTTAAATTATTTCCAATAAATGTTCAATTTATGTCTGTTATCTGCATTTAATTTCCATTGATTCTAAAAAGCTACTGAAAGCTTAATTGCCACCATAACAAAATCAGCTTACCATAATCATCATTGGATCTCCATTAATACCAGTGGACAGCTACAGGCACTGATTTCTCTCTTATTATCAAGCAGTAGGGAGCAGTCCTACTCAGAGTTTGCAATGCAAATCAATGGCTAAAAACCCAAACAGCTGTAGTTGAAGTTGCCTAGAGAATGCTATTTACCTCCCCAAGAAATGTGTGCTCTTCGGGGATTCCATTTTGAATTGGCTAAAAAATATTCTAGAGGTTTCCTTAGACTAAGGACGTGAAAAAAAAAAAGATTTATAACAGACTGCTGAGGGTAGCACAGTATTCTGTCTTGAAAATTATTCCACTTGAGCTAGAAAATGGCATCTGTTAGAGAAAAGTTCTGGACCTACAGAAAAGTCGGGGCAACTTGTGTAATCCTTTTTTTTTTCCTTATTGTAGTTTTTGTCCATAAAAATACTCTGGCTGACCAAGAACTGGGGGAAAAAAACCCTTATCTATAGGTCTGTTTCAGATATTTTTGACACTGTAGTTTCACAGCAGCACTTTAAACTCATTGACATTAGATCACCATTTTAATATATTATCAGTTAGGTATGTTACATACAAGTTGGCTATATTTAGACTCAGAAAATGCCAATTCATGAAAACAAAGCATCTGTGTAAAAGTGATGATCTTGACTAATGCTCCTTTTGAAGAGAAAAACAAGAGTCAGCTTGCTGAAAATTAAATGTTACTGTGTTTTTAGAAAGACATTCTCAATTTTGCGTTGCAAAATATTTTTCCTATTTTCCATAATATTTCAAGTTGAGATCTAAATGAACTATTTTGCTTTTATTCAAACAAATTACTTGATTGACCAACAATTACTTTATTCATAATTATGCTTTATAGTAGCTTTCTGCGTTGTTTTATTGTTTTCATTAGAAGTGGAAATAAAACTCAACCATAAGACATTCCCCAAGAATGAAAAATCTGGATCTCACTGGGCTTTAGTTGGAGTATTTTTCACTAGCTTCACTTTCTGAATATGTTCAACATCTTCTCCAAAGCAAAGTTTGTTAAAGCTGACCAGTCTTCAGTCACTAAAAGCAGAGCTTTATTGTCATTAAATTTGTCTCAGAAAGGAAGGATTGCCACCTTCTAGCTATGAGTACTGTTGAAAGGCCTGCACTTCCAGTCTAAAAGGACCTCCATGCTAATCCTGTGCAAGAGTTGCCAGACATACCACATTATAATATGGTCAAACCTGTTGTCCATTATGAAATGGCAATAGGATATGGCTTTTCCCACAGAACAGCTTACTGTTCTTTCACAGTTCTACATATGCACAAATGCAAATATAAATACATTCACCGTCTACATTTGGGGCTAGAGAGGCATAAATTAACATTGGACCTAAGACTTCCAAAATTTGGAGATAGCCCTACTAACTATTTATGAATAGTAAGCTGTTATTTTGTCATAGTGAATGTTCAGCATTTTGCTGTAAGTTCTGAGCACAGGGAAACATATGACTGTTGCCACCATCCCACTTCAGCCCTACCTTTTCTACCCTGTTCACTCAGAGAGGCAGAGAATCTCATAGATTTGCCTGAAATTCTAGTTTCAGGGTATCCCTTGGGGTGAGAGAAATCCAGCTTGAAGATCCAGATTTGCTGGCTTGCAGCAGTTGTAACATGGTTAATACGGAGTCAGGATATGCTCCCACATAGCGTGCTCCACTATCCCAGTCCTTCTAGACAGTACCTCAAACAAGGACGTGAACTGCCACAGCATTAGGTGCAGAGTGGCACCTGGGGGTGAGGGAAATTCCAAAAAAAATTGCAAGAAATGGGAATCCCTTCTTTCCAGTTTGTGAGAGAGAATTCTTGGAGTGGAATAAATTAAAGAAAGAAAATAACATTACTGAATCAGTCAAATTTCTCTGTATCCCTTCTGGTGAAAAGGTGACTTTTTTTGGATCTTGCAGAGTCAATAAGTTTGGAGCCTAATAGTCTAAAAAAAGCACAGGTTTTAAGGGCTGAAGTTTTATCATGGAAAATCCCCTGCCACTAATATTTTGTGGAAAAAAAAGAGTGTAAGCTCAAACAGATGGTTGATCAAATGGCTAAAATCAAAGTTCTAAGGCCCCAGCATTTTACCCTGAAACTACATGGCAACTGGAAGACTGAAGTTTTGCCGTCACTGCTAGACAATTACTTTGCTATTCTGCTACAAAAAGAGAAAAGTGGAGAAAAGTGTCGTATTTACCCTGAGGAGAAAGATCAAAACAATAGCTCTGCTGTTGGTTTCATATTGCCTGTTTACATTTCAGAAAAGCTACAATGCCTTGTTTCCACTGTTCATTAGTCAGAAAGAAAGGGAAGGGACAAGCAAATGAATGAACAAATGAATGAAGGAATGAACCCTCATTTATTTTGCAGAAAGAAATATATTCTAAAAGGCAATCTGCATTGGCCAATCCATCCTACACAAGATCTGGCTCTGCAGTGGCTTAGGGCACATCCTTGCAGTCTAATCTCAAGGTGACAAGGGTTGGGGTAATAGTAACAAACTTTGCATCCAAAAGAAAAGTGACACTTGTAAGAACCAAGCCCAGATGCTCTAGGCTATGGGCTACAGGTAAAGGGACAAGGCATCCAGGAACAGCTGAGACTCCCAGGCAAGCCTGTCATGCAAACCTGCATAACAAGGAGCTGATGCACACCCTATGGAGGGCTGATACTGTCAGGAGCTGATTGAAAGATCTGAACAAAGGAAACCATTTGCAGTGCACAAAAAGAAGGAATTTTATTGGTCTTAGAAAACTTATCTCCTGAAACCTTATCTATTAACTGTTTACACAGATACAGACATCAGTGGTGAGAGATACTATCTGCACTTCCTTTTGATTGTTTCCCTTTCATACCAACATTACCTCGGCCTGCTCATGCCTGTGCCTCTCTAGCTAGCCCACACTCAGGGTGCAGGCTCAGCAAGGCTCCCGTAAAGCATCCTGCTCCAGCAGTTGATCAAAGACTGCAGTAGGGTGGTTCCTGGGACATCCGAGTTCACACTTGTTTTCTAAGCTCCCAGTTATCTCTTGTGCACATTTAGTAGAAGGTCTGATAGCTGACAGTGCTCCAAAGGACTGAGTCCGTAGAGAAGATGGTCTTTTCCTCCTTCTCTTACTCCTTAGAGAAGTGTTTCACCCTAGGATCTCTCAGAAAGAAAAGAATAGAGGCACTATTTAACAATGACATTTATCCCAAGTACAGATTGAAAATGTGCCATGAATACTTCATGCAGATCCTGTGTAATAATCAGAGAACAGATAAAGCAAGAAAACTTAATTTCCTTCTAGTTCTTCTAGACCTTCTTGATCTTCTCTATTTCTGTGGAAGAGAGGTGTCAGTCTCACCCCATGCCCGTGTTTCAACCTAAGCTTGTGAATGGAAACCTCTGTTCATATGCTTGAATCCCAGGCAGTTTCTCTTGTAAGGAGTAAGATTCCCAGAGTCCCACATGCTTCACATGTAACAGATGAGAATCTCAGTCTCCTGTTTTCATGGCATCAACCAGTACAGGTGAGGTTGACCTTATCCACAGTCAGAAGCATGGGGAAGAGTGTATCAAAGATCCACTTTTTGCCAGTGCCCAAGGTAGTAGAAAAATGCATGCTATTCAGTACGCTGCTCACCAAACGTGGTAGCAGCAGGGAGAGCTGTTGATGTGAAGAGCTGGAACTGTATTCACATTCATATATATTTTTCCTAAAACAAAAGTAAAGTTCTACCAGGCTGGAAGTAGGTCATCTAAGCAATTAACTGGTCATCTTCAAAGACAGCTGCACAGATTTTTTTTCCATCCTCGGAGTATTGCTAGTGAATGGTCTCATGCAGATGTCCAAAGTGAGAACAAACTATTAGTGATGTGCATAGCTATGGCTGGCTCCAAGTTTCTGGTGGTGTATCATGCATAGCATTTCCTACTGATACTTGCATATCTTGTACCCATTCTCGCAAATAATTTAACTTTGAAGTCACATACTATGACAAATGTTTTCTTACACAGCAACAGATAAGGACATAATTGTTGTTCCTCTTGCTTCCTATTTAAGAGTTTTCTCAGCTCTCCTGGCTATTTAGATTGCCCCTATAAAAATAATTTTGCTGTGCAACCCCTGAGACTTTAACCTTGGCAATTTGACCTTCAGTTATAAAACCTGCAGGTTTTCCAGGCTCTGCAACCTGGAAGCAAAGAATGAGGATTAGTTAAGGATTGTGACGGCTCATGAACAGTTGTCAGTTCTTCCAGTTCCACAGCTCATTCTGTTTTCCTTTCACACTCAAATTACCCTGGAAGCCCTGTCTGGTGGGGTAGGTGCCCTCAGGAGATAAGCAGCAGTATGAAAAGTTTGGGAATTAATCCCATTGTACAATAAACTTGACATATAATCTACTTCTTAGATTTCTAACACACCCAATAGAGTTAAAATAACTGTTACACACCCACTGTGGACCATATATCCTTCACAAGACTTTTCAGTGGTATTCCAGACAGTCCCATTTTACAATATCTAAAGATTCTCCGTATGTATTTTTCCATTTCTTTTTCAGTTTGCACATGCAAACATGCACTCAATCCTGGACAATAAACTCAGATGCTAATGGCTTGGAGGATACCTTTTCCAGCTGGATTCCTCAGGCAAGGGAGCTCCTGGTGTACAGTTCTTGCAGGGATTTGGTCATAAACTTGGTATCTAGCCACTTAGCTTTATCAAGCCTCAGGTGCTTTTGAGCATGTACAGGACTTTAAAAACTTGGATACTTTAAAGCTGGGGGGAAAAAAAGTGAAGATCATATGATGTTTAGGTACCTTTGGGCCTAGGCAAAGATGAGCAAAGTCTCCAGGGTTTAGTTTCAGTATAAAGACATAGTACTTGAATTTAACTTCTGTACCAGTTTAGATTCCTAAATCTATTTTTCACCCTAGCCCTTAGTAACTAAGGCATCTGAATCAGTGGCAGAGATTAAAATAACCATCTTTGATAATTCCCTAAATTCCTAAATTAAAAGCACTCCTATGAGATACATAAATGGTTTTCCTGTTTCACATATAGACCAGAAAATCAGGACCAAAGTCCAAGAAAAAATGACATATCAAAACATCAGCTGAAACAGAAGGTTCCAGCTGTTTCAAATGCCACTAAACCACAATGATTATTGCTAACATAAATAAAGCAAAATCTTAATCCAGCTTTATCAAGGAGTTACAACCATATTTCTCAGTTCCTCTAGTAGTTGTATGAGAGAGTGCATTTTCATAAGCAGGGAGAAAGACAGTATATTAGCTACTGCTTTCTCTTGCACTGTAAAAAAACCTAGACACCAACAAGTCCATCTAACAACCACCTACCTGAGCTTGGTCACTTCATATTTGCCATACAAAATAGAAAAAGAGCTGTCAAACCAAAGTCCAAATTATGTCCTTGCTAAGTGGCTTGACTTGTATTTTTTCCCCCCCCACTGGACAATGTCACTTCCTTGTGACCACCACAAATGATAACAGTTGCATAAGCTTTATGGTTGCTAAACCAAAGGAATGGCTGGAATTTTTTGAAAATCTTTACAGCTTCAGTAGTTAGATCAGACTGACATTTTGTATTTTAAAAGCTATCTTTAAAAGACAAAATAGGTGACAAAGCATTCCAGAATCTGGCAAGACAAAGAAAAAAAATCAAAGCCTGGAAATGCCAACCTATTGCAGTTTTGATGCACTTTATGATTGTGGTGAAGGGTTGGTTTTTTTCATTTGCAGACTCCCAGCTCCCTTCATTCAGTAACAGAAGTGCCAATAGTCTTTCTAAATTAAACCTAGCATCTTGTCTCTATTTAAGGTGGCTCTTTCTCTGCCCCACCACAAAATGCCGTACCACATCTCCATGCACAATGCCAGTTTTCTCATACCATCTGTGTGAACTTCCCACCACTTTCCCAAAAGTGTCTTTTTTCTATTGCTGAGATCCTCCACTAAAGAAAACTGAACACCCAAAGTTCCCCTTTCTTTTTTTCTCTCGTTGCCCCACTATTCTGTTACTCTCTAACATGTTCACGGAGAACCCTAATTCTAGCCCCTTACAATACACACATATAGGTAGCCCACAAATGGGGGGAAGCATTGAATTTGAAACTCATTTAAATGTCACTAATTTCTTAGCTTTGCAAAGGACACACTACTTATTGCTAAAGGAAGATATCTGTAAAGGCACCAAAGAGAATGCCTGCATCAACCATCAGGGCATGGTGCAGGGGAACCTGAGCTTTCTGGAAATGCGTTTGCTGTTTCTGGAGTAGCAGAGCCAGGAGAGCAGGACTGTTCAGTCCAGCAGCACACTGCTTGGGTAAAGACGTTCTGCTTTTGGGATCCAGTGTAGTGTCTCTTCACGGCAGTTAATAAATACCATTTTGGATCCCAGTGATTTTCACCAGGACTTGTGCTTCTACATCTCTCTTGAGATTTTTAATCTCTCGCCGCTAGTTGTTTATCCTGGCATTTCTTTTTGGTGTTTGTATTGCTCCAGTGGCTACCAGGAACTCTGTGGAACTGACATGGGGATAAGTTAACAGGGTGCAAAGATTTGAAAATCAAAGATGACTTTTTGCTGGACCTGCAGAGGGACTTGGGATTACATGTTTCTATTTCAGAAAAGCCAAACTTGGACTGTTTATTTAAAAAGGCCAAATAGATTAATGGCACAAGGTAAGAGACATCTACTGGATTCTTTCCAGAATGAGAGGACGTGCCACAGATAGTTCCAGATCTGAAAATCAAGTTCCTAGGTACTCAGGTAGTGATAGCACAGGTACTCAGGTGCCAGAGTGATTAGCAAACCAGGAGCAAAGTGAAGTAAAGCAAAGAGAAGAGGAGAGGTTCCAGTAGCTCTGTCACTGCTTGTCCAGTATAAAATTGTTATTTTGGATTCCCGTGCTAATGTAAGCTATCTGGTAGATTCACTGTTAAGGTGTTCAGTCCTTTGGCATGAAAGAAGACAGTATGAACAGTTGGTACAGTCTCTATTTCCCCTCAGTAAAATGCAATCTCTTTTGGCGTTATTAAATAAGTATCTTTCACTGTTTTCCTATTGCAACCAGCCTACATGTTTATGTTTGAATAGTAAAGTAGCTTGTAGAGAAAAATATCTCCTATAATCGTTCTGCCAAACATATTGTTCTTTAATATGGACACAACAATAAAGTTGTATTCATAAACTCACTGTTACCAATATAAATAATTATTAAACCATAATAAAAATAAATGCATACAATAACCAGAAGTATAAACCCACCACTGCTAAATAGCAGTTCATAACTGTGGCTCTGAATTATTACTGCCTCACCAACACAGCCACAATTCCCGACTTCATAAAATCCTCTGCTCTACAAATTAAATGAACTGGATAATTAAGAAAGCCTACATTTTGTCCACAAAGTAAAACCACCATTGCTATAGCACGAAAATGAACCCACATTTTTGAAAATGGTAACATTTCATTCCCTGGCATGCATGATCCATACCTACTCGCTCTCTATCCATTCAAAGTTGTGTGCATAGAGAATTTAGAAACTGGGCAGCTGCTTTGCTCTTCATAATAGCCTCAGATGCTCTGCCAGCAACTTCAGTTCTAGATTAGAAAATCTTCAAGGCAGGGGCTTTAGCAATGAAGTATCATACAGATAGATAAAAAGCCAATAAGAAATAGAAAATTAGAAGTTAACAGTAGAAATTTTGGTGAAAAAAGCATAGCATGGGCCATGTGTGTGTGCAGGCCATGGTAGGTACCTGGCAGGGGTTGTTACAGAGAGGGTTACAGAGAGGGCTAAGACTGCAGCAGCTGTTCACAACAGCTGTTTTACTGCAGCATCTCCTGCCGCCACAGGGAGAGGAGTGGGCCTTGACGGAGCGGCAGCTACTCTTATCCCTGGAGGTCTCGCAGAGGGGGAGATGATAACCAGAATAACAGGACTGACCCCACAAAGGTCAGTCATGCCCCACACTCTCTCTGCTAGCCTAGAGAAAGGAGGCAGAGAGCAGGAAGAATAAAATATGAGGTGTGTGATACAGTTCATAGCACATGATGCACCYGCTCCCCATTTTTGCAGGGGGCTACATGTGTGAGTGTTCATACATCTGTGAGGTTTAAGTAGAGCTCACACATCCCTTTGGCTGGGCAGACACAGCCCATGTGCGCACATAAAAAATTCTCACATCAGTAGAAAACAAAGGAAAGGGAGGAAGAGAGAGGACGTTCCTTTTTCCTTCCACCCTTCCAAGCCTTCCATCATCTTTTTGTTGTCAACCCCCCTTATTTTCCACCCAGACTGCCCCAGATTTTGCTTTGAAAACATGACCTACCAGTCAGTACTGGTCTAGGTGTCTGAGGGTTGCCGTTAGCCTCCCTTTACCCTGCACAGCATAGTGGTCACTCCCACTGCTGCAGCTGAGGATAGATTGTTGCCTCTGTGTTTTCCTACCTTGTGCCAAGAGATATCCATTGTAACTCCTAAAAAAATGTTGGCTGATTACCTTCACAATGCATTAGCTCTATAAATAAGGCAAAATTACACCTGTATAGAAGATGTAGGAGAATTACACGTATATGTTTTATTCTGGACAGTATCTCCAGAGCAGTTGCTGATACTTTGCCAGTTGCATTTCACTTGTAACATTTCAGCATTTGCCAACAGGATTTTTTTGCACTCTATGCAGATGGCCGGGAGTTATTATCACTCCACCCACATGCCTGAGTCCAGTAATAGTCCTGCTCCTCGCAAAATTCAGTCTCTTCTCATCTCTTGGCCCATTTTCATCTTTGTATTATTTTTAATTAACGTACGGTTAGCTGAAGGTCCCTCCATAAATCAATGATTTCCTTTCAATTCTTGTTAAAGATTTTCATTTTCATAAATTTGCAGCATGTTGTCCAAAATCAGCTAACAGCACGCTTTCCTCTCACTATCAATTCAGTAAGGAATGGACTCAATGAAGCAAAGCAGAACATAAACCCTGCACTGAGAACCTTCAGGCGTAAAGGGCTTTCTGTCTGCTCCAGACATTCATTTGCTAGACACATTGCAAAGGAAAACATTGTCTTTTGCCACCTTGAAAGCTACAGGCCAGATCCTCTATTGTTGTAAAGTGTCATAACTCTGTTTTGGAATGCAAGCAAGAAGTCCTAATTTATACCAGCTAAGTATTTGACACTATACTCTTCCTACTCTCTATCTAAGGTAATAGTTGTCTGTGAAGCTTCCCTTCAAACAGGAATTTTGGAGTTTTCTGTGACTGTATGTATTTCTAAATGCAAGTTTCCCATCCTTTTTTTTTGACAAGCAGTATACTGACATCTGTACTCATCTTTTCAGGGGAAAAATGCATTGAGGATTTCTGTCTGTGCTTCTGTGTGCCACAATGCTCGGCATATCTTAACATTGTTATTAAATAAGTTCTAATCTAAATGTGATTCAATTTGCAACAGTCATTAGCAAACTGAAAACAATCTTTAGAACTCCCTAGACTTTCCAGTCATGTTTGTTTTAAAAAGAGAAAACAAACAAATTACAAGAAATAGAGTGATGAGTATACCTAATCTATCAAAGTGACCATGTGCACAGCAAGATCTGTGAACTGCACGCACTAGAAATAGGCCCAATTAAAGACAGGATCCAACCTTTATGGCTTAAGCTTGTGCTCACTGTGCACGTGTATTATATTAATTCYTTTCTTTCTCCTTTTGTCCAGTTACCCTTCTGTGCATTTTGGTCTAAATTTTCAGAAAATTGCACGCACAGTTCCTACGATTATGCATGTAATCAATTAGTTATTTAGGTATACAACTACTGTGACCAGGCAGGTATGCAAATCTCCAAGCAGCTTTTGCCATTTTTCAGTAATTTAGACCATTGTCATTTATGTGTCCACTTTTGTTCAAAACGGTAAGTTCATGGAAATTTAACTCATTTGAAACATATGCGTAGATCCATATGAACTGCCCAAAAGCATCACAAAGAGAAAGGATAACCTTGTTGTTAAGGCAGGAGAGCGCGAAATCTGGTTTCCATTCTGACTTCTGCCACACATTTCCTGTGTAACCCTGGGCAAGTCATGAACTGTAACCTATCTAAGTGTAGCTGACCTACATGTAAAGCAGACAGAGCAATTCTAACTTTGCAAGGTTATTGAGAGGTTTTTTTGTTAGCACACATGAAAAACATTGAAACAAGCAAGTAGAAGTGCTACAGAAGCATAAGCTATCATTAATGATATTATATGTAGTCACAGTAACAAACATGATACATGATTCATACTCGGTCGTAAAACAGTAAGTAAAGGGGCAGACATGGCTATTGAGAACTGAGTGAGCAAATGGCAAACAAATGCAAGTAAGGAGATGAATGAGGGCTTAAGAGTAATGGTGAGTATGAGCAGGCATGTGAGTAATTAACCTTTATACTGCAATTTTTACTGTCCTGTTTGGTCTTATCCTTTCACGTAAGGCTACAATGTCAGAAGACATTTGAGAAGAGCTGAGCTAGCTAACACAGCACCGACCACCTCACGGTCTGTTTGATCACCATCGGTTATTCTTCACTAATCGGGATGATTCTGACAGTGATATTCATGCCATGTATTGGCCAAGAGATGGTGGAAAGCATTATGGCAGTGAACCGATTAATATAACTGTGTTCAGTTACAGGAATACATGCCCTTTGTTTCCTTATTCATCAGTACAGAACTGTAAAGTCATTTTTGTTGTTGTAGTTGCTTTTGTCTTTTTAGATAAATGCAGTTAGGCTTACACATTGCTTCACTAAATGCTTGGGGTATGGCATTGTGAGAGCTATATAAGTCACAACATCTTCTTTTAAAAATTACCTCATTTTGTATCTGACCTATATATGGCACTCATGCTGACATCATTCAGAGTATAGAATAAACTGATGGCAGTATCTGGCCCACATTTATGATCTAATACAGCAAAGTGCTCAGCATCCTCAGATCCAACTGGGATAAAATGTTACATCCCATGTAGCAAATTTCCATTTTCATTAACAAGATCTTTCCTGTTGGGAAAAAAAACAAAGTCTTTGAAAAAAAATCCTGAAAATTATATCTCTTTACCTCTGCAAAACACTTTGATGAGTATTTCATGTCTGATATTCTTTGGGAGGATTTGAAAATAAGGATTAAAAATGAGCACATTGGAATGAATGAAGAAAATTCTGCTATATTAGGTTGAAAGGGTTTTGAGCTTCAGAAAAATGTTTGAAAATATGCCTTGATACATATCTCTAAAAGTGATGGTCGCCCTATGACCCTGTAGTGAAACTGTAACTGAGAAAGCAAGTCTACTGATAGTATATTTTAATTTCATACAGAAGACTTTCTGTACTTCCAATGTAAAATGTTTATATGTCCGCAAATTGAAAAAGTTTGAAAAGCAGTGCTCTACAGAAAGTGCACAGCAGTTTTGGAAAGCATTTTATCTGTAAAACTTAKATGAGGATATCATCAGAAAGAGCTGATTATCATTAGTATTCGGCTCACCAATTATTGTCATTACTTTCCAACAATTTGCTTTCTGCCCAAAACAATTTCATGAATGACCTGAGAGGACCCATCTAACCTAAACAGGCTTTTACATGAACTCTTCTCCATGGCTACTGTTTAGCATAGTTACTACTCTTAATTTATTATTTGGGGCAGTGCAAACCACAGCGCCTCTCCAACATGTCCGGGCTGGGCACTGAGGACTGCAGGGAAAACTGCCACCTCAGACTGCTATTTGCTAGAAATGCTCCTGTGGGTGCCTCCACCTCTGCCAGTGGAAGGGGGCAGTGGAGTCTCCTGGTTCATCACATCCACCTTCAGCATGGCTGTACTCTTTCAAGTCATTACTTCACACAGGAAAAAAACACAGATTCCACTTAACAGCATGCAAATATAACAAGAATATGAGGGACCGTTGTGATGAGCCACTGTGACCTTCAGCGGCATGTTGGCCTTCAGAATTCCCTGGAATTAATTCCTATTTAAATTGGAGCATACCTTTTGGAAAAAGGTATAATCTTGATTTAAAAATTTCCAGTGAGGAAAAATGAACTATAAACTTTGGGAAATTATTTCAATGGCTAATTGCACTCAATTAAAAATCTATTAAGATCAGAAGGGAGCTTCACAGGGGTCCTTATCAGCTACAGAGAAAGAGCCCAGATTTGCTATTTTTTATATATGAATTGTCATCTATGTTATGTGGTATTTCTTTTATCACCGACTTCAATACAAAAACACACTGACTATAAAAGTCTGGCCAGCAGAATGATCAGAAGAGTTACTATTTCTTTCCAGGTCTTGTGAAGTGTTTATTAAACCTATTAGACATAAAGTGAAAATTTGAGATAATTGTTATGTGCAGTTGGAGTAGTTTCACACTTTAGCTGGTCTTAATAACATCTAAACTACAGCTGATGGAAAAAAATAGGCCCTTCTATAACGTAATTTATTTGATCTTAGACATACACCTACCTTACGTTTAGACAGATGAATCATATTTATAGGATATATGGCAGTTAAGAAAATTTGGGCTATGGCCCTAGTTCTGAGCAAGCAAGAAAAGGCCAGATGAAACAGTTCTATTTGATGGAAAATGAGCTGCAAGACAACAGGGTAGAGGGAGTGAATCTTCAGCTCAGATCCATGGTGCTATAATGGCAAGTTACCCCTGCAGGTGTCAGTCCCTGGAGTGCTGCAGAGAAATTCCCTAAGGCCGTGTCAACATTAGTAAGTACTGAGTCCAGAAAGGAGGTTTGTCCAGTGAAACAAATGGAATTGAGATCCCAGCGTCCTTGCTTTCTGCACTTTAGGGGTTTTACTCTGGGTTGGCTGTAGTCTGATCACATGGACTGCATGTAAGGTCCACTCTTGGAGCTGGAATGGATCTTCTGATTTTGATTAATGTAAAAGGAGTGGAATCCATGTGCTCTGAGATTGCTCTATGATGTGAACCAAAGCATGGCAAGGGGAACAACAGGGAAACTTGCTTCAGAAGCATTCTCTAGATCTGTACTGCAGCGTTCGTGAAGAGACATCCAAAGTGTCTTTTCTTCGTGGCAATAAAGTATGTGGATCTGTACTCAACACTTGAGGCTAGATCTCTGTTAGTGGTCATTATCTTCTCCGGTCTAGTCCATACCCTGCTAGAGACGTTCAGTTACACATTCCCAGAGCCAAACCAAACAGTCTGTTCCTTTTTCTATCTCTAGATGTTTTGCTGACTCCTGTCAAATATAGCTAGTATGTTCAGAACCACAGTGTGAACTGATTTTGGATAAAAGTGCCCAGGGAGCTAGAATAATACCCAGCATCTGCTAGTGAGGAGTCTGCCAGCATTTCAAGCCCTGCTTTAGCTATCGCGCTCTGAGCAGGCCTTTAACTGTCTGTGTTTCACCTTAACCTGAATCCCTGATCCCTTAAAGATCGATTGGTCAAACTCAAATGTCCAGCAGATGTAGGCACTGCAATCTTTTCTCTTTCTTCATACAGATTCTCTACTTCAGCACAGCAGAAATGCCTGGTTCCTTCTCTGCTTGGCTTTGTGTGACCCTAGAGGCTTTATTAGCCTTTGTCACTTTTCAGTTTGATCTTGAATAGAATTTCTTCCAACACTAATGGAGACAACTCTGCAAGTGTTGACACCAAAATGAACAAAGTTCTTTAAATTCCAAGCTCCTTAGAGGAGAGATACATCTTTCATTTTTCTGTGAGTGTTGTGCTCCATACAGGCTCCATAGAGTTAATAATAATAATAACAATGCAGAGTTACAAAGGTGGAAACTTAAAACAAAAGGTCAGATGAGAAACACAGCTTTTATCAATGTCGGGGGTCATGTCTGGAATGCAGAGAGATCATTTCATTTGTAGCAGACTTAGTAATTGAAGGAGGAATATTATCTACCCCTTCTCCACCTTCCAAAGAAATTACCTAATAATTTCCAATCTAGATGAGTTTTAAAAGAATTTGGTTTTGATTGAGTCATCATATCAAAATAAGGAAAAGTATTTTGCTATTTAATTATAATTTTCACAAGTTGTCTAATGCCAAATGAAATTCACACTGTACCTCAACTAACATAGGCTTCTCCTAAATTTTGTCTCCCTTTGCTATATGTCTAATAAAATAAATAGACAAAAATAATAACTTGTACTTTTAACCCAAGTGCTTTAAGAAGCTGGATCCAGACAGGGAAGCTGAGGCAGAGGGAGCTCTAGGGCTTTGTCGGAGATCACACA
The DNA here is from genome assembly GCF_003343035.1 of Apteryx rowi. Classification (NCBI taxonomy): domain Eukaryota; kingdom Metazoa; phylum Chordata; class Aves; order Apterygiformes; family Apterygidae; genus Apteryx; species Apteryx rowi. The sequence continues at coordinate 1,706,014 of NW_020451105.1, read as the reverse complement.
GCAAGCCAGCAACTGACCTAGGAATAAAATCCAGGTGTGCTGTTTAATTTCTACATGCAATCCACTAACCAACACTATCATCCCAATCTCTCTGCAACTATTTCTAATTTCTAAAGGTGTTGGCAAAGTGTCATTTTTGTGCAAGAATTCAAAGCAAAGAAAGTTGTCTTACTTGAGGCCATTGAATTTTAAAATGCTTTATTATTTTGCTTCTAAGTGTGTGAAAATGTTTATTCCACTTGTCAGTTTCTGTCACAGCAATGATACTCTGATAGACCTCATTGCTTATGGTCTCTGCTGTCAAAAGATCAGGTCCTTGAAAAAAGTGAAGAATGGGATTTAGATGGCAAAAATGTTCACCTATTTATATGATGAATACACCCGAGGGAGATTTTCTTCCTGTGTTCTCTGATGAGGCTTTTAAAATGTTAGCTGTGGAGCAGCAGGTATTTGTTAACATCTCTAAAGAGTGGCCTGTTGGTGTGTACATGCAAAAGTAGTATTCAGAGTATTTGTCTGACCTGAGTAGGAAGGGGCTGTTCCATTTAATGAGGGCAAGGCCTAGCTACAAAGAAGTGATAATGGAGATGCCATTGACGACAGTGATACATGCAGAAGCCACAAAGATTCCCCCTTTTGTCTCCAGACAGATCACAAGGACCAGAATTCAGTCACACACAGAAAGAAACAATTGCCGAGCACTTGAAGAAAATTCAGAGTTGAGTTTCAGATAGTGTAAACTAAGAACCTTTTTGTTGATGCAGAAAAAAAATATGCCTGTTGGAAGTCTTCACATACACAGACGTCAAGGTTTTTTTAGCAGAATTAGGCAAAAGCTTTCTTTGCTCCTCTTACCACAAAGTGCCTTGGGAACTTTCTGCAGATCCCAACTGTCACGTTTTTGCCTTTTTCGCTCAGTCTAAAATACATCTATATTTTTCTCCTCCCCAATTAGATAATCTTTATTTTTCATTCATCTCAGGCCTAGCTGTGTCACTTTGACCTCTTTGTGAGGCCTGGGTAAATCCTGAAGATGCTGGGCCACAATTCTTAAGAAGGAAACTTCACGTTCTTTCCGCTTCACATCCTCTTCACATGTCTGAGGCAGTTAACGTTGCTGCCCCGTAGTCTGCGTGGCAGGGGCTGTGTACTAGCTGTGGCACCTATTGTCTGCATTTTTCCTCTCGTTAGTCTCCTTGACCTTTTATTGTCTTACTCCTGCAGTGTCAGGTCAGACTTAGTGTAGGTCTCCCTTCACTAAGGACCCCTTTCCTTTCGTGGATCACTAAGCAGGACAATTGCTCTATCCATCTTTTCAGGGTCTATTGTCAAGCCCTCCCTGAGCTGAGAAAGGTTTGATTCACTGGGAAACCATTTTGGTCAAAGGGAAGCCTGACTATGTGTCCTTTTAGGAACTGTCTTAATCACTGACTTTTTTATCTGGGATATGAAGAGGATTCAGGAGATCAAAAGGTTTGGGAGTACATGGGTTTGACCACATTTTTCCTGGAAATAATGGGAAACCTCCACTGAAAAATGAGCTCCGTTACAATGGGCAAACAAGAAGGAAAGCCACATAGTGTTCCCAGAGCATTCTGAATCATCAGACCTTCAATAGCTTCCATAGAGGGGAAAAAGTAAACAGAAAATGTAAATGGAATGTAATAATTAATGGACCTAAAGAAATAGACTCATTTGATTTGCGCATAATTGTTGCCTTTAAAAAAAAGATAAGCCAAAAGAGATCAACAGAGCAGATGGAGAAAGATGAAGAGTGGAAGTTCAGTGTGGCTGACCATGCAATGGACATGTGTGTGGTTACTCAGAATTAGTTGTTCGTCACCTTCACAAGTGATTATACCTTCAAAGGCCCCATGTTGTTCCCAACACCATGAAAAGTTATTGCGATCTTGCTGGAGCACCACAGTGGAACTGTGTTGGTTTTGAAGGCCCTGACATTGTCACTAGATATATGTTCAGCCACATACCGTGCTATGCAAAATGGTACAAAAGCTACATGCTAATGCCTTGAAGACTTCTTCCTTCATGGAAACCCTGAGCATTGTTTACAATTATGAGGCCTTATGTAGAACAGTCAAGAAACTTCAGTTTACTGTATTTCCAAGGAGGTTAACCAGCAGCAATGATTCCCATTCAGGCAATTTCTTGAAATACAGCTATAGGTGCCTCTTTAGGTGCGCAAATTTCAAAGTGTTTGGTTCAGGGCACTTAAGGAAGAATGCAAATGCCCTCTTTCCTGTAATCAGCTACAATCCTTTTACCTACTGTTATGTCAAAGTGCTTTGTAAAATAAGCCTTTCAGTCTTCCTTCAGCTAGGCTTTACCTCTGCACAGTCAACTCAAGCCTTTTCAAAAAGCAAAGCTGAATGTAGCTGTGTAAGGATAAAAGAGAGGAAAGGGACTGGTCTAGGTAAGGGATGCAAGCAAAGGGAGGAACCTGGAGAGAAAAGACTTGGAGAGCTGGACTTGCCATTCCTGAGATCAATGAGAAGAAACAAAAACTGTCAGCAGAAGCCAGTACCTCAACTTTTTCTTTTGACCTAGGCAAAGCAGAGAGGGAGCCAGGCTGTTTTGCCTYTCTCCAGCAATCCACTTTTCCTAGGCAACTGCCCATATTATCTTTGCCTTTCCTTACTTTTTTATTCCTTTAACAAGAATAATTATAAGTTCTGCTTTGGAAAGCACTCCTGTTTAGGCTAAAGTTTGTGTTTAAACTTCAGTATATGCTTAGGTCTTTTCCTGAGTCAAAGAAAAGGACTCAGATGGAGATAATGAGTACCTATGCCCAAGCTTTTGGATGAGGAGCTACAGCTGGCTTCAAGCAAGGTCAGATATTCAGATTAAACTTTTCTTCCCCAATAGGAAAGGGAGGAAAATGCCTGTTGGAAAACCAGAAAGCTCAGTTTAAAAAAAAAAAAAAAAAAAAAAAAAAAAAAAAAAAAAAAAAAGAAAGTGTTACAAACCATGAAGAATACAAAGTGGCACCATCTCTGAAACAGTTCAGGTGGAGATAAGCACCTGTAGAATTGAATAAAATGTAAACCATTACTATTTCCTGTAGTGAAATTTCTGAACCTGACATTTCTTGGTTGCAGAACAGACATAATCCTTTTGATATTTACACTAAGTACAACTGGGAGTATTCTTTTTTGTTTACTGGCATATATTATCACTGAAGGGACAAAAATACCTACATATCTAACTTTTGTGCCACCGTAATTTGCTCCTGTCATTTGATTTCCCAGTGTCAACTGATCACTTAAGGGAAAACTTCTTTTGCAAAACTTTTGAGTTTTATGTACCATTTAAGCTTGACAAAGGGAGTTTTGCTGAATTGGTCTAAGAATCTAACCATGACAGATTCTGAGTAAGCAGAAATCCTACCAACTTTCATCTGATATTCACCTATAGAAGGCATTTTCTCTTTACCCCTTTTTGATGATTGTAAGAGAGGAATCTGATCCAGAGGTTGTAACTGTGATGTGTTTTGCATGGTAAAAAAAGRTATGTCAAAAAAACCCCTGGAGAAAATACCTTTTACAAAAGAGAAGAACTATTTTCTTTGACTCTTGTGATTAACATGAAGGCTATGGGTAGAGGTCTCCCTCTAAACCCCTCTAGGATGTTTGCTACCAATCTCTAAAGTTACTCCTTCAACCGATCTGCCAGCAGAGCATTTTATGTGAAGGCTTCCTAGTCTGCTTTGGGCAAAACCAGCTAAATTACTTCAGTCTGAGCCAGCATTAAATGGCAGCTGCCACTTTAACGACCACAGGTAAATTATGTCTATGCCTTTTAAAAGTCCCATGCATGTCATGTTTCCTGCATTTTTATAGGAGATTCCATATTTCTTACTATTCTGTGAGTCTCTCAGGGTATAGCTAGGGTAAGCTGCCATACTTATTACTCATAAAAGCAGCAAGTTTTCCTAGGTATCCTCACAACCTAGTCTCTCTTGATGAGCTGACTTTGGTAAAACCACTTATGGACCACAGTGGAAATTAATTCCCCAAGCCCTAGCTCAGATTGAGATTTTAATTTAGCACAGCTGATTTGTCTCATATAAATTGGGGAATGCTCTTACAGCCTTCTCTTTCAGCAGAGTGGTGGGAGCAGTAAGTCTGGCAAGGTAATGGTAACAGGAAGAAGGTTACCTCTTTTGTTAGCCCATCTGGATCAGGAAGAGGATGATTTACTATTCACACCCTGAATTCCTCTGGAAATGAGCAGTCCTGTTCCTCAGAAAGGACTAGTGGCTCTGCTGCACATTTAAGTGAAATGGTAATATGGTTGGTTGTATAGTTTAGGATCTAAGAATGATATGACTGAGCCAATTTATTTCAGAGGGAAAGAAGTAGAACTATAAAAAGATAGGTATTTGAAAGGTAAACATTTGAAAATCAGAAATTTCCCCCAAATAGTATTGTTTGTACAGTTTTGAATGCCAGGTAGAACATAGATTGCTAATTATTCCTTATGTGTATGCACATTTACTGTTTTCTGTCTTTTGTTAATCTCCATGTATTGCTTCATGCTAATAGCTTCCACAGAAAGTGCAGCACATATGGGTGGGCAAAATGACTGTATATTCTTAGTAATTGATTATATTATTGATGATGTATTCAACCCTGTAATTTTCTAATTTTCAGACACCAAGTAAGCATGAAGCTGTATGAAATCTCCTTTTGTAATAGCTTGATCAGAGGTTGATTAAACTGAAAGGAAAGATTCCCATTAACTTTAGTGGTCTGTGAATCAAGCTCTTGATATATAGAAGGCCCCTGAAAACAAAGTTTTATTTTTTTAATGTATTGTCTCATTTATCAAATAGCATGGCTTACTGCCCAGTGTTAGGGTAGTTCACAATGGCTATTCACTATTCTTCCTGCCCATTCTCCTTCTCCTCTTTCCATTAATCAGTGATGGGTTGAATTCAAATGTTTTGGATATTCAGTCTGGTTTTGATGTGATGGTACATAAAAATATCTAGAAAGTAGTTATTAGGGTGTGTGGTGTGGCTGCATTTGTCCTGGGGAAACATCCCCTTTCTCTCCAAGAGCAGCAGCACGTTTTGTGTGGAGATTGGCAGCTCTACAGGGTCCTCTTTGAGGCAGGCTGCACTGCCTCTGCCCTAATGGTACATCCATCATTTTTGGTTTTCCTTTCCAAAATGCTTTAACAAAAGTCACTTCCTTGTTGCACATTATTCCATGCTTTGTGAATTCTGACGAGGACATATGGTGAACCAGATCCATAACTGGTGTAAATCAGCATCATCCTGCTGGTCTCAGTAGAGCTACAAAATTTTGTATCTGTGGAGGATTTTGTCCATAGCTTTGTAAGGAAAGGAACAAACAGTTTTGGTGGAGTGAGAAAGTGTTAATGTGTTTTGTGAAGAGATATTAGCAGCAACAGCAAATGGAAAATCCCACCTAAACTGTGAGGTGTTCAAGTTCACAGATATTAACCTCTCAGGTCAGCATAATGAGATAATTGTGGATGAAGTTTTGCTCTGATAATCCTTGTATTGTCCATTTATGGATGTTTGAAAGTGATGCAGAGCAAAAAAGGACTGGGATGCTGACTCTGTATAAAAGAGTTCAATTAGCATCGTCTTAAAATAATCCTTTATAAATGTATCCTTTGCACTCTTCCATATGTAACTGACCACCCCAAGCACCTTTTGAATATAGTTGTTCAAAGTTTATTCAAGGATGCATTTGGTTAAATTTATGGTATTTTTCACTTGTTGGCCAAAAGTGACATAAGGGGTTTCAATGTGCAGCTTTTAACATGGTGACACTGCCTCCAATTTAGCATAAGTGATTATATATGTTTGACTGTCAGATCACTGTATGTAGCTTTTGTGGTTGGGGGCTTGTTTTATCAAAGAATTCTGCTGAACCTCTTCCAAACCAGAACTCCCATGTGTATAATTATATTGTATTTTCATTACATAAACTTTATTTTTAAGACTGAAAACATATGAAATGATTATGGGAATGTGCATTCTATGCAACACCACCACATACTTGTGGCAAGAGAAGTTTATTAATGACAGCATTTGGTTTATGTTATATACAGGTACAAGATGCATCCATGTGACCCATAACACTCTAACTATGGAATTCAGGGGTCTGAAAATACATGTAGTTGCATTTCAGATTGCTGTCAATGTCATCTTTGCATGAAATGTACAGCAACCTTTCTTTTGCATTAAATAGCACCTACTTGATACTGCATGGAAGTAGATGTCATATATTCAAAGCCTACAACTGAACAGTACTTCTATAACCAAGTTAGGTTCTTCCAACGTCTTTTTCAAAGTGTAACTTTAACAAATTTCATTACTTCTTTAATATATGTGATAGGTATAAATATAGCTCTGTTAGAGACCCATTTTATCCTGGGGCAACTATTGTGGTGTTTTACCCTAAAATTTTATACTGTGATTATGTTCTTAATGTACTTTCATTGTTTACTATCACAAACCAATGAGGACCTATTTCTGATTTAAATAGGTGCCACAGAGACCACCATTTTAAGGTCAGGATATCTGCAATAGAATGTTGTTTAAGTCAGGGTCCAAGACGATATCCAAGACCAAGGCATGGCCAGGAGGATAAATAGGGTAAGTTCTGAGTGAGCTGTCATCACTGTCTGCAGTGCATATTCATTCATAGATTTTCATCCTCATAACCAGGTTGTGAAGCATTATCCCTGTGTTATAAATGGGGAACTGAAGCATCATGTAGATTTAAATGGCTTACCCAAGAACACAGACATACGAAGCATGTCCATATGATCTAGCACTTGAGTTGTTTTCCTTTTGCACCCTTATTCCATTGCTCTAAATAGTAAGTCATCCCTTATTTCAAATGTCTTTGCTAGCTTCCTATGTAATGTAAGTTTTTCTCTTTGCCTCAGTAACTCTTGCTTGACTAACAGTGATTCTTTAAAAAACAATCCTTAAAAGAAGTAAAGACTCGAAAGGGTATTTGGTAAAAGCAAACCATATACATATATACATTCACAAACACAGTGATCCAGAGAACACATTCATCATTGGAATAATCTGAGTCATCTAAAATAAATGCTAACTCTTTCAAGGCGGTTCTATACAATAGATCAACAATCAATATCTTCAGTTGGTGGTGGGGAATTTAGACCCAGTCATTTACAAGCTAAAAAACAGGTCAAGGAATAATAGTGATAACTTGCCTTATCATCAAGCAGTGTGTGTGTGACTCTGTTGTCATCCATAAGCTACTGACAAGCGCACTCACTTGGGCTCTGATTCTTCTGTCGGGGTGACAGCACAGAAGTCACTGATGTTACAATGCTGTAAACCAGAGTGGAAAATCAGGGCCATGGTTAAATAACTTCTGTAATTATGCATAGCTTACAAATTAATATATAACAAAGTTTAAAAGGACACTAAATGCAGAAAAATACCTGAGTCAGATGATCATAGGACTTCTTAGTCATCAAGGAAATCATCTGAAGATAGTTCTGCAGACTCAGTGTTGCAAATTCCTGTGCAGCAGTCTGAAAGTCTCAAGCTTGAGTCACTTAGAGCTCTCTGTCAGAGAGGGCTTGGAAGCTGATGAATCACTGATGAGCAGTATGTATGTTTTTATAATCTCCACTCTAAGGAATGTCCATTCAACATCTAAGCTAATGACCACTGGATAAGGGTGCAGATGGAATGCAGTTTCCACATTTGGAAACACACTGTGATAAATCTGTTCTTAAAGTGTGTTTATATTTGAGGGACTTTGCATGCAGGCTGTCTCCTCAATGGCATGTTAAACTCTGCTCTGCAAAGAGAAGAGTACAAGAGACAAGGTGGTGGGAGGAGGAGAAGAATCCAAAAGGACAGAAAACTTGCAAAATATATTTCTTTAGAAGCATTAAAATTAAATTTGAAAAATTTGAAGTGTTTCTCTTTTAAAGGAATAATAACAAACCATAATCTATCCAGATCACCACAAATGGTTAAATGTTGAGGGGTCTGCAAAACAAGACACCATGTATTCCAGTATCTCCACAGTGAATTCAGCTTGCCAGTCCATCATGTATTTAAATAGTGAAATCTTTCAAAGTGTTTGCAAAGAATTTATGTGGGTTTTCAAAGCTCTACTAATTTTGCACCATCTGCTTCCTTCTTTCAATATCTCCATGTTCACACTGATATATTCTGTCACCAACACTGCTGTCAGCAGTGTTAAAACTTGTCTTTCAGTCTTAGTAATAATTTTTGGTGTAAGGGAAGAGTTTGCAAGCATACTATAATTCAGAATGGCATTTGGGCCTAGCTCCCATCATGTGTGCATTTCCATTGAAGACAACTGACTTCACATTAGGTATTCTGCCAACCCAGTACTGCAGKTTTTTATAGTGTAGAGCAGAGACTAGAGCTAGAGGCTTAATAACTGCTTTGAAGGCAACAAAGGATCATCCTTGGCTTTTCTCCTGAACTCATGCAAACAACTTCCCCACCCTGAAAATAACCCCCAAACTACCTTTCCCCCTCCTCATACTTATGTATTCCTCTGCACTTCCTGATTTTGGCAGGGATATTTCAGAAATAGCCATTACAATGATGTTTCCACTCTGAAAGAGGAAATACTGGGTGGGAGGAGTATGAAAGGAACAGAGGAAGCAAAGCTGTTTTCATACCATCTCAAGCTGAACTTCAACAGCAAATAGGTGGAAATACATCTGGGCGAAGTATTCTATTGAGCCATCAAAACCCCATCATTGTACAGCACAAGGCCAAAACTGAATATATGCATAAACTGAAGTGTGTGTGGCTTCTTGCATCATTCAGCACAGCTGATGCTGACAGGCAGCTCTAAACTGTTGAACAAACTGAATGAATCAAGGTCAGGACAGAGTCAGCAGCAAGCTTCCCTCCCTCCACGATTCACTGATACATGAAAGGTACTGACTGGATGGCTCTTTAGTGTGGCTTTGTGTATAGTAGTCATACAGAAGAAGCTGCTCTGTCACATGTTTGTCAGCAATCCAAGATTTTAATTCTGAACTTTTCCACGAAACCAATAGCTATATTTTCTGGCTCTGGCCTGCTCTAGTGCTTGGCCAGGGCTATGGGAATGAAATGTCAAAGCAGCCTGTCTATGAATTGAGATTGCTTTCATGCGTCTCCACCTGCTGGCTGGCATTTCACTAATTGCAATAGCCTGTAGAGATGACAGCGTGCCTTTTGAAGTAAAGAGCTTACATGGAAAATGTAACTCAGTTTTACAAGAAGGTGAGCAAATAAGCATTATTGGAGAGATTATTTTCTAACTCACTAAAGAGAACATTGCAGGTAACAGCTCGAAGGCCACTGGGATTTTCAAGCCAAGCTTTTGAACTTCTGAAGCCCCAGCTGAGAAGATAAGTGATAAGAAAGATTTGGGGAAAGAATATATTAAAAGTATGGAAGCATGAACGTTTCATTTCACTACCAAAAACAGATGCTAAGAATGTTAACGTGCCTCTCATTGACACAGTGAAAGAGGCAAATTGTTTATTAATATCTGGAAGCATAAGCATTCTGGGGCCCACAGCTTAGTTTCTGTATGGTTAGGAAAGCAGTTACTTAGCAAATGAAGGCAAGCAGCTGTTTCAAATGGAAAGGGATAGAAATGATTAATGACTTCTATGCTATAAAGAAATGAACTCACAGGATTTCTCTCTTCTACTGTGCTGTCCCATTTGGCCATTTCTGTCATGTGCCCTGGGACTTTCTTTGGAAGTTTTCAGTGGGTTGCCTTGAACTACTCTTTAGAAACTTACTGGACCAGATCTGGAGCCAGACAGTTGCCAGCTCTGGATCTGATCCATTTGTACATACATTCACAAACTCAGAGCACGAATTATCAACACTTGATGTTCCATGAACTTTGTACTACATCAGCAATAATATATTTCACTCTTAGATACTGCAGCAATGAACACAGTATTAGATCCTATTTAGAGCAGAATCAGTGTTATCTTTTTTTCCTTTTTTGGCTGCATTTTGTTCTGGCTATATTATACAGTGTAGAAGGCAAGGGACATTCTCAGGAACTGAAGCATTACAAGGAATGAACTCTTCCTCCATTGGTAATGTAAGATATCAATACTGATGACTGCTGTTTTACCATCATGTGCACTTCCAGCAATGGTTTGTTTTATCCTGGTCAAACCGCTAACTCTATCATCCATTTCTTGTGTATGATTTCATTTAGCTTCTTGGGTTTTCTTTACCTAGCATTGAAAGGTGGAAAAGGTTAAAAAGAGGATGAGGAAGAGAAAGAGGAATATAGAGGAAAGAAAAAAAAGCTACACAAAACAAAGTATTTTTACTGAATTATTCACACTTTTCTTACAGCAAGTTTAGTTAAAGTAGTATTTACCACGGAGAGTCAAATTTTGTTCTGATTTGACTTCATGGAATTATTTTGAATTTATTTCTGAACTAGTGAGTACATAACTTGATCTGCTAAAGGTCCTTTCTCCATATTTTTGATTGTGTGTTCAGAACTGCCAATGCATGAAATATGAATGTTTGCTATTCCAAAGTATTACCCCACTTAAGAAGTGGTATCCCATATTACTAAGCATTGGGAACAGGACAGTAGCTACAGAAAGTGCCAAAGGTGCCCACTGCATATCTGTATAATTAAGCACATTTAAGCACAGTTATTACGTACCTATACAATTAACATTCTTGGCAGTTCAGCATACTTAGTTATTGTTAGCACTAGAAATCTGACTAAATTAGCTAGCTATATGAACTCAAAACCATCAAGTAACTTAGAAGCTGTATGAGTTTAATATGTCCTGAATGTGTCTAATACCTTGGCTAAACACAGGCATTCATCTAAAAAGAGTTCTCATAGATTACTTTAAGACACAGCAGGATTGGAAGATGATATTTCCTTGTCTGCAAGTATATCGCTCTCAAGTCATCATTTCAACACAGGAAGTTATCAGCTGCCGGGGGCAACAATGTGCACTTGGACACAATTAGCCTGCTGTCTGATGATATTTAAGAACTAGCCACATAAGGATTTCTTACAAAGTTGTCAAAAAGGCTCAACTGATAATGTTTTAACTAAGCCTATTTAAAATACCTGAGTAAACTGATGCAAAATAAAAGCAATTTTTGCACATTTGAACTGCATACTTCATTTGCATCACTTATTTCCAGTCTAGGAATAAAGATGAGCTCAAATGAATGGTGTTTCTCTTCTTTATCTCTCTGTAGATCTCTTCTAGGTACTCAGGTAAATTAGTACTGATGCTGTTCAAAGCTCACAATATAAAGATGAGTTTTATGTATGTCAGTACACAAAATCACACATGGAGGTATAAATTCAGTAAATCTGTGTTCAGTTCACTTTACTGAAAACAGAAGTTGGTCCAATAACCTGAATCTTCCTTCACAGGCTATTTTGAAACTGATATAACTCAAGCAGGAAATGTGAGTGTATATATATGTGTGTATATATAAATATATATATATATATATTTTTTTTTTTTCCTGTGCTACTGAACATAAGGTGAGGGCCTATTTTCTGCAGTAGATTTTTTTCCCTCTGATTTTATCATTGCAAACTACTTCCTGAAAACCTTTCCCTGGTGATCCTTGAGGACATAGGAATAAGTACTGATATTTTGTTCCTACCTGGACCATCTAGGTGATGTGTCTGTGGATGAATTTCTTCATTTCTGTTTTTCTGACTGCTTTTATCTTTCAGGTCAGTGCATCACCTTAGTATTTAGCTCTGCTCTCAGTCAACACGTCTGTTTTACTGTCATATTATAAATTCTTAAGAAAATAGTACTCAGTGAAAGGCGCCTCTGTATTGTAGTGCTGTATTTCTGCTCTGCTGCCCATCCATGAAGGAGCATAGGACCAAATGCTGTGAATTTTGTATTTTTTTTATAAAGTGTTTTAATACTGAGCAGCATATGAGGCAGGTGAAGAGTTATTTGCATCATTTGCATAGATCATAGGTCAGTAAATCATTTATGTAAATAATTAGAGTCAAAGGTTTACTCCTTAGGATAATTTTCCTTGTTTTGGGGAAAGTCTTCTGGTGTTCTCAGGCCTTAGAATTATGCTACCAGTGAAGAAACAATGATTATGAAAATTTCACCAGCAGTACTCTTACTAGTGTTATTGTTTTGGCAAGAGAATTATCGCCTGCAAATCCTTTGCCAGTCTGACAGTATGACAAACTATTACTATGGAAAGTAAAGTCAGTGGGAAATTCATTGTCTGAGAGGTATTTCAGAAGTGTCTGGTGAACTGTACCTTAGTCTGATAGTGCCTATATCCTTCTGTATGAAAGACTATAAAAGGTAAGCAGAAAAATCAACATGACATAACAGTGTCTGTAGAGAAAACAATATTAATTTGTCCAATAGTTAGTGCATTGTTCTGATGTTAATTAAAACATGTCTGACAAGGTGTACACCTCTGCAAAATTAATGGAAAGACAGTATAAGCAGACGGCTATGAAGTGAAACCCAACATGGGGCTAGATTGATCCCTTGTCTCATTTGGGCAACCAAGGAGTAAAAGAAAGCAAAAACCTCTTTCCCAAGTTAGTAACACCTTGGTTCTGGCACAGACCCTTATCCCTCTTTCTATTCTGCAAGCTGCAGCTTGTAACACAAGGGGAGAAGTAAGCTTTAGCCTAGCAGTCCAGATACTGAAATAAGTTACTTCCCCCCCTGGAACAAGGAGGAACCATGGAAGGAATTGCAGCTCTCTGAGTCATACTTCCTCCTTGGAGCTTCTCTTGGAGTAGTGCAACTTTGCAGCATGCCTTAGGCTGACACTAGAGTTAAACTAGTCCATCTTCTTATCCGCAAAGTGATAAAGAGGGAGTGAGAGAGAGAAAGAGAGAAGGAAAGACAGTAAGGCAGTGGATTATCATAACCCCACACCTCCTGATTTCAGCTCTATATATAGCCAAACAAGTAAAAATCTGTTTTTGGAAACAGTACAACTATTTAGCTCCCAACCCCTTCAAACATCATACATGGGGGAAAAAACAAAACAAAACAAAAAACAACCAGTCCTCTCCCGACCAAGATATTGTATGTGGAACCATGTTAAGCACATTCTGATCTCCAGCCAGAAAGCGAAAAATTCCCAGCTGCCACACCTATCCAGGGTGTGACTAGAGACTATCAACTAGTTTATATTTGCACTTTGATATACWGCACATGCTTAACATCCTATGGTGTATCCTTGGAAAAAAAATAGCAACAAGTTTCAACACAGAAATTCTGCTAGATTAGAAGGCCAGAATAAATAAGAGCCAATGAGTTGTAGAATGACTTGAGGTAGAGTATAAGATCTCATCTTAAAAAATAACATGAAGGCAGTACATTGCAGATGAAACACATAATGAAAAAACATTCCAAACTTCTCATTTGAGAAATGATTACAAATAAAATAGGCTTGGGCATGCCAAGTGTAAAATCTTTGATATGGAAATGCAGTAATGGTTAAATGAGATGGGCTGAAAATCTATTTATCAGCAGTCTGTAATGCCTAGTTGGATCATTCCATGAGAAAAGCAAATAAGGAGTAGTAGGAGAGCATACTGACACTGTTAAAAAACTTACATACCTCCTGCTTTCATACCTCCAGATATATCCCTTCACCTTAACTAGAGATTTTTAGAAGTTACTTGGCATGCTCTTGGTATGGAAACATACCTCGAATGATTCAGGAAACATATGTTGAGACTCAGATTTTCAAGAATAATCTAGTATGTTCAACCTGAGATATTTTAAAGGGACCTGATTTTTAGAAAGTGAAAATGAGTCCTCTGGCATCAGGCCCCCATTAGGCATCTTTGAGAGATATCCCCAACAAGAGGCAACACTGCTCATTTCTGAAAATGCCTCAGCCCAGGCTACCAGTGACTGTGAGGGTGCTCCCTAAGATATGTATTATGAAAATGCTGCTGTGAAAAAGACCGCCAAATTGTGCTCTGTGTGACATTGTACAACTTCAATGAGCTCCACACATCTAACTGAATACAGAATTTGGCCCATTACTGTTACCTCTGATTCATTTTTCTTCTTATTCACACTAGTCTTCTATTCCATTATTGCCAATGGGCATGTAAGTCATTACTACACCCTACATGTGAATTACAAGCGCAAGTGCCATGGAAATTAAACTCCTTGACCTGCTCGCATTTTTCTCTTTGATGTCAGTCTGAATAGGCATTTTTGACTGGAACATAGTTTTAATTTTGAGAGCTAGCAAGACAACCACAACCTTTTCTGCAAGGAAGTTCTCCGAAGAATTCTTTGTTGTTCTTCCCGAATTACTTTCCTGAAGAAAACGTGTCAGCAAGTAGCATTACAGAAGGCAGAGTGTCCCAGATCACATTTTCACTGTACTCAAATGCAGGAAACAGAAGAACAGCTACAGTGTTCCTGTTCATACCAGCAAATACCCAGTCCTAAATATATTGGTTGAAGTAAGTTGTAAAATTTCCATTAATCTGACCTGTAGATGAAAATGGAAAATGTATTTCATACATTACTTCCGTCTTAGTGGTCAAGCACTCCTCTGGATACATAGGATAAGCTCAATTTTCTACCTTGCACACATGGGTACAACAACAGCTGTGTGCTAAGGATTTCTCTCCACAGTTGCAATCTGAATTCAGAGACATCGTGGCTGTGTGTAACTGTGGGACAGTTGCACGCTACAGTTCTGTGTCCTGGTTATCCAGAGAGGAGGACGTGCTGGGACACACCATGGTTTTGGGGCATGAGCACCTTCTTCGAAGGGGATCTGTGGGAAGGAGGGAGCAGGCCAGCAAAGCGAACACCCCTAATCCTGCCTTGAAGTCAGGACCCAGATCTGAGAGCTGGAAAGGTCTCCAGGGAACTGCAGCTCAGATCTGCTTCATCCTGTGGCACAGCATGGGGCAAACAGACAAGACTGTAAATCAGTTGGTTCTGTTGTTTCAGAGACTTGGGGTTCCCACTGACAGAAGGCTAGGTAATCTGCAAAAGATCCAGGACCAATATTGAATTTCCATTTGAATCACATGATGTTTTGCTGAAACACTGTAGAGATGTCTGTTTTGAAATCTGCAGTTTCCCATCTCACTGTTGCTGACCTGTTTAAAATAATAAAAACAGAAAGCTTTCCAAGATGGATGACACTGGGGCCAGGGATCAAAACCTCACTTGTGTTTCTAAAGGCACTTTCCATGCTTTTAAACCTGGTTCTTGCATTCATCAAACACAGAGGACTCTTTTTTTCATGCTTTCAGCCAGGAGACTTCAAAAAGGGAGATGTCTAGGCCATCTATTAGGCTGCTAGTCTTTTTCTTCGTTTTACAATATGATTCTTAAAGCTGCAGGGTTTCAGGTAAATAAATATTCCAGAACTACAAAATAAGCTTGTATCCGAATTATACATCCATGCTATTTAAAGAAAGATTTTGTTTCAGCCATGTGACTGTCTGGGAGAAATTGTTGTTTTATACACTGTTCTGTAATTTGTCAATTAGGCCTTTCCTAGAACTTTCAGTCTGGCAAAGAGGCGGAAAATAATTCTATGGCCAGGAAGATGGCACAGATGTTGACTTGTTGGAGTTCCAGGTGGAAAAGTAAATTTTTGTTGCTGAATCATTATGAGTAACTCCATAGTTAAGATTATAAGAAGAACAGACTATTTATTTAAAGCCACATTTTAAAACCTTCTCAAATCCACAATTATAATTGGCTGACTACAGAATGAATCTACCAATTTGTGGCCTGGAACACAAATTTGAAGTTGTTTGGTAAAGGTGTTTCAAAAGTACTATTCCTATCTCATGATTTTAAACTTTCTTACAAGATTTGTTGTCTGCAGAGAAAGAGGGGAAGATGCTTTGAGAGCTATCTTCAAGTTATATCACTGCATTGATTCTCTTGAGATAGAAGATGAAATTCTAGATAATGTTAAAGCCAGTAGCTTTTTAGCATTGATTTTGAAAGGACCAAGGTTGACAAAAAGTAGAGAGAGAAAGGGCAAAGGAGTATCTTGGGTTTAGATTTATAACACTTGAAGATGCTGCTGCAGGAGTAGGTCTCTTTAAAATCAAAGCAGAGTCACCACAYACTGGTCACTTTATATTTCTGTGCAAGTATATACTTTTCAGTAGATGGAAGGAGCCAATAAGCAGCACAGTTTCTGTTTGATGATAGTATATTTTAAATGTGCAAGTACATAATGCAGTAGAAACTAATCAGGAAAGTCTAATAGTGACAAAAGTAGCTTAGTTATTGCAGCTGAAGTATTTGCTAGGAAAGTAAGTTTTTGAGACTTCTTTCCATAAGATAAGGCTATAATTGTCCATTAGTTTGACCCATAAGAATGCACTCTTTCTGGATTTACAAGACACATTTGCTTCCCTTGCAATTAGATTTTTAAAGTTATTTCTATATAGCTGATTTCCAAGTGTGCACACAGGAGGCAAAACTTGGCTCTAGAACTGAAGAAGAATGTATATGAGCTTTTAAACCAATTGAAAGTAGTCAACAGAAACTGTGGATGCTCATGGATTTGTGTGTTTAGGTTCTGAATTTTTGCTGGTGAAACATCATTCGTGATTATAGAACAGCTATGTGTTTCATATTGGTAAGATGGATGGGACACAAGATCATCAATAGCCATGAGAAATCAAAACCTCTAGTTACTACGCACAGTGCTGCACTCCAAAAAGAATGAATGTAATGTAAAGAAACAAGAGTGCAAAACTGCCCATGAGAAGCCATTTGGTATAAAAGGAATTTGAACTAGAGGAAGGATGGGCAGACTTGTGAAACGGAATACTGATGCTCTCTATGCGCTGCTTAGTCCAGCCAGCTACTTCTTATACAGTGCTGGGCAAAACAATTCAATTCTCTAGGCCTGTACCTGCAACATGGACATAAAGAATGATTTCTGTCTTCAGTCCTTTGTTTCTTTTGTCTGTATGAACAGCAAGCTTTTCAAGACCAGGGCTGTATCTTACTGGATTTACATACAGTGTTTAGTATGGATGGCTCTCAGTGGGGCCTTTAGGCACAACAGTATTACAAAAATAATTAATTGAGAATGTGTATTTATTTAGTTAATTGTAATAACTTCAATCAGGATACTAGCCCAAATTTTAGCTTAGTGTTAATCAGTTTATCTTCATTGATTAGTTTGCTGTTTCTAAGCCTACTGCTTGTGACAGTATTGGTTCAGAAGTAGGATGTCAACATGCACGTGATGATTTCTATTGTTTTTTTTCCTGTGAAATGAGTAGGTGAGGATTCCTCACTGCCTAGAAGTTGATTGACTTAGAACATATTTTAAATATACCTGATTCCTATCAATCTATGAAGATGTAAAAGGATATAATACAACTTAACAATTTCAGGAAGAACACCTTAATTACAAAGAGGTATGTTGAATATATGCTGAATCACCTTCATAGAGGCATCTTCCTATGCTTTATCTCACTGTCACTGTGTCTTTATCTTACTGGTACAAAACCAAAGTTTATTTTCTTGGAGAAAATCATGTCAAACTGGAAAGCAATGATTCAACACCCAGGAAACCTTGCAGAATTATTCCTTTGATTACCAGAAACATAAGGACTTTAAAGACCCTTCCTGTGGCTGCCAAGCACTTTCTCTCAAGTCCTAAGCATCCTCAACCTCAGTGTGTTTTCACATCTTAAGATGTACTTAGCACCTCACAATTTTCACTCCTGACATATATTTGGATCTTTTCTGTTTAGTTCAGAAGGGCCATCAAAATGTTTAGTTGTTAGAGAGTGCTAAGTACTAACAGTGTTTTTCATAATGCTGTCTGGTATGCTGAAAGAATATAAAAGCCCAT
This sequence comes from Apteryx rowi, assembly GCF_003343035.1. Classification (NCBI taxonomy): domain Eukaryota; kingdom Metazoa; phylum Chordata; class Aves; order Apterygiformes; family Apterygidae; genus Apteryx; species Apteryx rowi. The sequence continues at coordinate 1,688,091 of NW_020451105.1, read as the reverse complement.
TTTTGAGAGTAATTTATCACAATATTTAACTAAAGAGGAATCATGTTCTTCCTAGTAGCATCCTAGTTTGATGTTGCATCAAAGTTAATTTTTCTTTTTTAAAAGAATTCAATGAATTTTCCTCTCCAACAGCACTCAGCAACCTAAAAGTTGCATAGAGACATCAGAAGTCTTTAATGGAGATTTTCAGAGTAAATGAACCTTTTTTCGGTGTGGTTGCCTTTGTAATAACAGTCTTCTTATTTGCTGGATACTTATGTAACATAAGATGAAAAGACATTTTATAGCCTTCTGGCAAGAGGACTAAAAATTAATAGCATACCTGTGGCTGCCCTAAGCCAGGGAGGGAGTCATTTTCAGGCCATGGGAAAACTGCAGTTTTGCATCCTTCACTTCTTCTGACTTACTGGTATTCAGTATTTCCATAGACTTGTTTTTCATGAAGGCATCATCATGCACAAAAAGAAAAATTAAGTAATTGATTTTGATGAAAGAACAAGCGACCAAGGTGGTAAGTGATAACTGTCATCCATTTACATTTCCCCAAGAATGTGGTGGTTTAACTTATTCTTTCATTTTTATATTTTCATGCCTGGCTAAGCTCTCACATCTCACACAGTCAATTGGCTCTCCATGCAAAAGCTATTAACTGTCTGATTACCTCTGGCAGCAAAAACAAACAGATGCAGTGCACATCTAGAGGTATGAATCCTCGGCCTCCCAATAGCCTTATGGGCCATATCCTGCCAGCAGTCCACACGGAGGCAAATTCCCACTGAATTTAAAGGGTGTTTTGCAAAACAATTGATGGCCCTTCACACTGACTCCCTGTCAATATGCAAAAAGGAAAACCACAAAAAGATAATGATCTGGGTTTTGATCTCACCCATACTGGGCTGACAGTAGTATAATCCCATTGACTTCAGCTGATTTATTCCATCAGTCAAATGACTTTCACAGGCTTTGGGCTGGGCATTTAAACAAATGTAAACTTGATCAGAATCAAGCCCAATCACATTCATGCCCATTCTTGCTTTGAATATTTGTCTTCTGTAGCACATTTCCACCTGGAACTTGATTGACCTCAGTGCAGAGGTTCATTATTTAAAATTCAGTTAACAACTATTTTCAAAAAGATAATTACTCTCCATTATAAGTGCAGAAAGCTTTTATAATCCTTAAGAGAAGCATGCTTAGAGATAGAGTTTTCTGCTCATCCACATTGATTACCAACAAATAGATACGTCAGTGCTACAGTCCCTGAAGTAAGGCAGCTCGCTAAGACATGCTTGAGCTAGTTGGCTCGGGTGTTGCTGGCTGCAGCATGGAGCACACTGGCCTGCAAAACCCACCCAGGCCCCTGGGTAAATACTTGGGCTACTAGCCTGTCCTGAGCATTGGGCTGCTCTAGTTATGCTGCTATCAATACTTGTGCTAGCTAGTTGGGAGGCAGGCCAGGGGAGTCGCCTGTGTGAGCTGCAGTCACTGTAGGGCTGATAAACACAGGGTTCCTAAAGGTGGCCAAATCTAACCTTTGACTATGTACCAGCTTTTTTCAGTGACTGTGGAATGTCCCACTGGGGCTAGCAGAGCTAGGTGGGAGCTTTTCCACTCTTCTCACCCTGGTGACCGGATGGGAGGAATGCGGTACCGGCAGAATCTGTACAGTGGAGCTTACGCTAAGGAACTGTAACGACCTCAGTTACAATTCTGCCTTGATAAATAACTCTGCTTGCGCAAAAGTGTCATGAGATCTGTAATGACCTGGAGTGGCTGAGACCCCACTTTCATGGCACAAGGAGGTATGCAACTACTTGGTGTATTGCATCTACGGGAGATCAGACAGACCATGCTAATACTCCTTTGCTTCTTCAGCCTTCAGATTGTTTGAACTTTTTCTCTCAGCAGTAACAATTACCCAGAACACTAGAGATGGCAGTGATATTAGATCAGAAAATGACTCACTATTGAACTAGCCCTGTCAAGCAAGATAAACACAATTTAGTTGTTAGCTAATCTATTTTTGTTTGTGTTCTCAATTCATCCAAGACAATGATTACATTGCAGTCAATATCATGCTAGCATTAGGTATATTTTGTTACAATGTATGTTCTTTGCTTTGTAAAGTGAACATTTCTGAATACAATAGGTGTATTTGTCTGTCAATATTACATCACTGCTGATGTACTATGCATCAGGTCTCTGTGGCATAACGTGTAGTATAGTATTTTGTGTTTGAGGAATGAAATAAGGGAAGAGCACCATTTAACAGCCTTTAAGTAGATATCTCATCTAAGATAGACCTTTGCTCTCTGTCATTTTCATCTGCCAGCTCTTCCTTCCGTCATCTCTATGACTGAAGTTTTGTGGCTTCATACTTTGTTGAATCATCTTTGGACTTTGCCACAATGTAGCCTAAGAAGGAAGGCAGACAGAGGCCATCTTAAGTGGCCTTGTAGGATACTTTTGCACCTCAATCACTACAGGAATGCTGAACTTTATCAGTACAAATAGGTCTCCGAGGTGCTCAACACCTCGTAAGTTCTGCTCCTGGAGGAATTCAGGCTTTGCTATGGCTTTGCATTTGAGTTATTTATTTTCATTGCACTTCCTGTCACCTTGTTTTTATTTTTGCTTAGCACTTGCTTAACCTTTGGGAAGGCTATTTATGGAAAGCTACAGTTTTCGTGATAAAGTGTTTTGCAATTAGGAAAGAGAGGAAACCATTGATCTTGGTAACAGAGAGAGAAGCTTTCTAAATTGCATGGCTAGCAGATCCATTACCAATTGTAGAACTTTGCAAAATAGTAAAGAAGCAAAGGTGCACAATAAAAAGGAGGTGAAAGGTGTCATATAACATGCTATTTTTCTCTATATGAGTTTAATGCTGAATATGTTGGCATACCAGGTAAGACATTTGTCAACTGTCATATTTTATTGAAGTCTTTACAGACTCATGTAGAAGATCTCACTACAGTCACTTGATTATCAAGTCTTTTTCTAAGAATCTCAGAGAGATAAGTGATTTTTCTATGCATGCCGAGAAAAAAACTGTGGCTTTGCAAAGTTCCATCATATATATAACAGGACTTAATAATCAAGATCTCTACTGCTTTTCCTGAAACTGACTACAACATTCTGCTGAAAGRAACTAAACAAAAATATCAGCAATGAAGTTACAATACTTTGGAACCTAGAAGGCTGTTTTTAGGAGATGCATGAACACACAATTACTAGCCATCATTATGTCTGGCTTCTACTATGGTACTTTAGGTCTTTTGCTGTATTTCTACTGATAGTAGGAAATTCTTGCAGAGCCTATTGTTTAATCATAATACGTTAAAAAGGCTGCTAAGTGATGTGGGAAGCCACTGCAAAGATGTTTAACTGAGACTGATACTCAGTGCTATGTACATTACCTCTTTCCATCTCATAGTACTATCATTTCGTATGGGCTGTGTGGGAGCCTGTAGTTCATATCAGCCTGAGCAATAGTTCATACCATACTTCTCATGCAGATGATACCCTGTCTCCCTGATTTAACCTGTGGGTGAGACAAGGCTCAAAGGATGGGATGAAAATGAGTGAAAAATAATTTTCATTCTCTATCTTCCAAATATGTAACACTGCACTGTACTGCAGGTACATTATGAGACGATAGCTTATTTTTCTCATCTATAGCATCAGATATTATTGTAGCATCAAACATTGTTATTTTTATAACATCAGATATTATTTAAGCTAGTCTAAAATTGCATACCTGTATGTAGTTGCATCTCTCTCACTTAGCTGAGCCAAATGGATGTGATAACTGCCATGAGTGAAACYAGCACAGTGAGCGGCTTGGGCTCAGACAGCTTGGAAGTGAGGGGAGCAGATAGGGTTTCTAAAGAAGAGGTAGGTTTGTGGATAAGAAGATAAGGGAATGTTAATTATGTTAACTTTCCTAGTCAGAACAGCAAGAAGGAAGTGACAGTCTGAGTTCAGGATCTGGCTTTCCTAGTAAGATACATTGGAGCACAAATGACACATGTCTTATTGGCATTTCCAACTAGCTTCACTGGACTGAGCAACTGGAGGTTTGACAGCACTATCTGAAACTGTCAGTCAGAAGTGATAAAATGCTGAACTTGACAGCACAAAGTGGTATAACAGACCTGTGGCCTGTTCCTTACCCGTTTCCACCTCTTGCCTGCAGTTTCTAGTACAAAAGATAAATCATAAAAAGTGACTTTTCCTGAGGGTGAATTGAGATGCCTAATGGGCTGACTACTTGGCATGAAATGAAAGCCAACATCTGGCATGGTAGGTCTCCTCCATCTTCCTTATTTTCAGACTAATACCACCAAGGGACTCAGTCTGTTATGGTTTTCGACTGATTCTTGCTAGATGGTGAATGACTTCTGCAAGTGGCTAAAGCCTGGCATTTTGGATGGGTTACTGATGCACTCAGTTCTGCAGCATTGAAGTTACTAAGGGTTGGATCCAGTGTAGGACTCAGGCATTTAAAGAACATCTGAGCCGACAGCGTGTGGTCCTTAGAGTGGGGCCAGAATCTGGAGTGAAGTGCCTAGACTGCGTGGGAGAGTGAGGCACGCATGATGACACCGAGTGGCCAGCCACCTGTCATGTGCCATCACCCAGTATAACACAACTGGGACCACTGGAGAGAGGTAGCTTTAAGTTCTCACACCTCACAAGACTTCTCCTAAAGCTGGAAGATAATACTTGCAGCTGCTGTGGGTGAGCTCCCTCCTGAAGGTAGATGCCTACCCTTTTCCTTTGAATATCTGAGCAGGGCTCTTTTCCTGAAAATGCAGTGGCCGGGGGAGGAAGAGGTGCCCCTCCTTACATGTTTTATATAGGGTCTACTGGCAAAAGCCCAAACATGGGAGGTCTAGGGGTGGTGACCTCCTCAGCCTGAGGGGTTTGGTCCTTCTTCATCACCCAGCCGTTGGGCTGTTCCTAACTGACCCCAGCTGCCAAATCCTCCTCAAGACAAAAAGAGCTGGGATTTCTCACAGGTTTGAGAGACAGCCCTCCTGAGGCAACGCTCTCTGGCCTTTTCCTTGGTTGTTGACATTTCAAATAATACTTTGTTGCTATTACATTTCTGCTGCAAGGATAACAACCACCAGTTAAAAAATATTTTTATAGCACAGAGGGTGGGCTAGAAACAAGGGAAGCTGCACTTGCAAATTCCACACATTGCACTTGAATTTTCACTTCTCTGTGCAGGAACTGTGCATGCAGAGTCCAGCTGGGCTTTTTGTCAAGATTGTTTCTCCTTATGCTCACTGCACTATGGGAATGGGAGAGAGCTCCCAGGATTACAGTACTACACCACAGTTACCAAAAGAGCTGCTTAGCACCAAAGCATGAAGCATGATCCAGTGAAAAGCCTTAGAAATGGCAGTAAAGCAAAGGAGTTAAAATGGCTTAACATCAGAAACAGGTTGAAGAATTCAGTGGGCCCATCACTGAAAATCCCTTGGCCTGGTAGGGATCATCAGTACTCTTTATTTCTTAGGGAATGCCATGCTGAGATTTATAATGTTTTCTTCTCTCAGATACAATATTCAGAACTAAGATTCTCCTTTTCTCCTTTTCTGGCTGTTGCTCATCCCAGCACACTTCTCACCAGAGATAGAATGGCTTCTCTGGCTTTGGACAAAACTAGCCTGATCCAGGTACTCTGCTGAGCAGCTGCCACTCTGCCCCAGAGCTCGCTGCATGTCAGTGGTGCTGTATCTGATTAGTTTGTAAAGTGCAGTGGGATCCTATGTAAGGAAGGTTACTGTAAACTGCTGGTAACAGCTGCCTGTGCTGTAGATCAGCGATTGGCATCAGCAGTTTTCTGTGGAAGAAAATCCCACGGCTGTCTGTGTGGGTTCCTGAGCTCCAGGGAAGGCTGAGAAATGAATCCAAAGTAAAGGAAGGTAACACTGATATATAAATGAAACCAACACATCTTTTTACATACATTTTTTGTTTTTCATTAAAATGGTTACAACTGTGGAAGTACCATCTAGGAAGAATATGACCTTAAATCCCCTTTAGGGGAGTGGGAACAGTTGTACATTCCCACGCAAATCAATGCAAAACCTTTTACATTCAATACAGAGTTTAAATTATGGACCTAAGCAGGTAAACTATTTACAAAAGTCATACCAGGAGAGCCATAAACAGGAGATAACAAATTAAAAAAAGAAAAAAAAAAACACACTGAAGTCCCCGTTCTTTGGCACTTACAAGCTTAATTAAAGGGTAATGCGATCAAACTGGTGATTAATCATAAACTTTTTATCAATGGAGAATGATAGAATTTCCTGCCAAAGACTCCAACTCACATTTTTCTATCAATGTAACTCCATCGAGTACACACACAGAGACAGAATCTTTCCCTGTTCCCCAAATGGAAGTCTGAAATAGCTTCACTGGAGTCTGTGGAATTACACCTAAGTAAAATCAGTCTGAGATAATCGCAAGATAACAGGATTATACCTTAAACTCAGATACCTCCACAGAGTCAAATAATTGGACTTGAATCCATGTACCTACTGGGTGATAAGAAATGTTAATGGCACATGTAGTGCACTACTTTGTGTGGATAAACTACATGTTCATTAAAGACATTAAACTTGTAATCCCTGAGGGGAGGGCATGAATTATCCCTGCTCCCAATAGTCCACAGAGTCGCATGAAAGACCCTAGTGAAGGAAAGTCATACCTCATTCTGCTGGACAATGCTGTTGCTATAATAGGAGGGAAATGGAGGGGTTATTAAAGAGGGCAGTGATAGCTTGCCACCGCCAACAAGGATAAAGTGGTCAAGAGTTTATATATTCAGATTCCTGTGAAAGGAAAAGAATAGCTTCCTCAATCTCCTCCTATTGGATTCCTGGCTTTATTGTAACAGCCCCAGTGCAAAGCTAAGCCAGTCTGTATACGAACATAAACAAAGTCAGAGCAAGACCTTACATCATACTTTGGAGCAAATAAAGCCGGGGGGGGGGGGGGGGAAATACCTCTAACCTAAAGTATATGCTGATGTAAGAGTGTACAACATTTCAGGGTCCCTTTGTAATAAACTCCCACGCTGTAGCCTTAAACCTTAATGGTCTGTGAAAGTTATTATTCGATGTTTTTAGCATTAAATTTCATTCTGACAGGACTTTATGATGTGTATTACAGAAGAATACTGTTAACCTAATCATACTAATACCAAATCTTTGTAATATAATAGCTTCAAACATTTTGAGCATGGCACAACTTGACTTTTCATAAATACAGAAAGACGAAATCTTTAGTGATGCTATTTTCCTACTGATCCCCCAAGTCCATCTGTTAGAATTGCTAAAGATCAAGGGCCACTTTTTTTTTTTTTCTTACAAACTGAACAGTGGAAAAGATACTTGGCTTCCCAGGGCCTAATCCTGCACATTTTTATTCCCAAGGACAGACTCTTCAAGTATTATCAATTTGTCTTTCTCTTTTTCTTTTCAAGACATGCCTGGTATAAGTCATGTCTGAAATATAATTCCTTATTTCTGGTACTGATGACAGCTTAAATTATTAAAAGGAATTTGAAAATTCTTTTTAAGTTTCTTACTTCTGCATTATTATTTTCCTTTCTGCATTTCATTTGGTTTTTGTAGCAGAAGGAGCCATATCAGAGTCACTTTTTCCTTCTGTTTATTAAAACAACTCTGTTTGCTCTTGATGAACAGTTAAATCCAAAGAAAAGAAAAAATTACATTTAGTAAATACTCAGAAATACTCACCTACTTAAAGACAAACTGAATTTGCATCCTGAAATTGTCAAGAGGGGCCCTTTAAGCTTGTAACAGGAGCAGATTCTTTTAAACTTTCCCAGAAAATAGCAGTGACCTTGCAGATCAGATAACCCATGGTCTACAAGAGTTCAAATATGTCATCAAGACTTTATTTTAATGCTTGATGTTCCTTGGCCTAGTTACTCCAGTCAGTCTAATTACCCCCGTGCCCCCCCACCAAAAAAAAAAACARAAAAACTTCAGGACTGTACAGTCAGAACCAAAGTCAGCAAAGCAGAGCTGAGTGCATGGTAGGAACATGGGTAAATGAGACGGCGTGTGGAAGGCTGGATTTTTTGCTGAGTGATTATAATCTGATGGGTACAATGTATTAAAACTAATGGAAACATTTGATTGAAAATATGATACATCTTTGCACAGAGTCTTATCACAAAGCCATCAGCCAGCCAGCCAAGTGCCTAGTTGTAGCACAAATGAACACGATATAAATACATACGCCCCAGTCTTTCTCCTTCCACAGAAAGCTTGCAAGAAAGGTACGTGGGTTCCTCAGACCTCTCTTGACTCTAAATGTTTGCACTGAGAGACCAAGATTTGCTAGCACTACTTGCAAAAATGTGGATAGTTCTGCTAGCACCTTCTCTCTGAGCCCCACAACCTCCAGGGAGCTGGTGTATCTCCAGAAAGCTTTAACCTTCCCAAGGGGTCACCTGTCTTCATGTCAGGTCCTCTGAATAGCCTTTAATCTCTATGCTTTTATTCCAGAAAAATATCAATCAGCTTTCCAGAAGACAATACCTTTTTCAGCAGTCTTCCTGCTGCATCAAAAATTTCACAGAGGGCCGAACAGAAGTGGCAAATTCCTAATCTTTCTGTAGCTGGTTTCAGCGAGGCTGGGTGTTCACCAGGGATGCTGGGGTACCTCCATGCTCTGCCTCCTAACTTTAAGGATGAGCATCTCAAAATACCCTGTTTCTTCCTGCTTGCTTTGTAGCCAGCTGATTCTGGTGACATATTTGCTTTTTCTGTTCTGTTACTGTTTGTTATCGGTATGAGCATGAAGGAGCCCATAAGCAAAAGAAATAAATGCATTCTAGTCAGCATAAAAACTGTTCCCCTTAATTCCTTTGGTATATCTTTATTGATTTTTACTGTCAACGGAGACTTTCTATTTGCATTTTTATGAGAAGATGAATACTTTTTGGAGTTGTTGAGGACATACCAGTTAGTCTCAAGGGGTACCAAGTACTTTTGTTTGACTCCACAGTGAGCCATTTGGGGGATGTAAACCAGAAGACAACTACTTTCAGCAACAGCTAGTATCTAGCTTAGTTTAGCTTTAATTTCAAACTGTACCCTGAGGCTCCAGTTCAGCAATGTATTTAAACATATATTTATCTTTTAAGCATATGACTAATTCCACTGTACTTATATATTTAAATTTAAGCATGAGTTTAAGTCTGTTCCTGAATTAGCCTCTAAATCATTTGCAATCTAGCCTCATTTCCGTCAGTGAAAATCATTATTTTACCTCCCTGKATTGCTCCAGAAATGGGAAAAAATACTCTGTGTATTTCTTGAGCAAGTTCTCCTGTTTTTACACTAACATTTTGTTGAGATTCAGCTTCCATAAGCAGCTCCAGCCCCAACCTGAATTCAAAGCTGAGTCTGTGATTTGAAGAAATACTTTGGTTGTGGTCAAAATATGCTCAAGCTCCACATAGATTTTAAAGAGGAGAGATAAGGTGGGGGCACAGCTTTATTGCATATTTCAAGTAAAAATGTGCCATTCCCCTTTTCCAGATCCTTCCCTTCCCATCAGAATATTCCCTAGGAAACTTCCTGCCCTTTTCAGGACATGTTGCAATTAGCACTCATACCATGACACACATGCGCAGGACACAAGCTTGTGCCTGGCAGAGATTCTGTGTGTATTTTAGGTTGGAAATAAATATTAAGCTTTATCTCATTTTTCCCTCAGGTTGGATTTGGATATTATACCATTTTCCAGCTGAGAATCACTGTCAGATAGTCTTATGTAACTTCACTGCATCTATCCATACTTCTTAGCCTGATGCAGTCAGAACTAAGCAATCCCGAGTCAGTATCCTCTGAACTTTTTTAGCTGTATGAAAAAGACCTCCCTGCCATGGTCGAGTGGATGGATGTTTTACACAAGCTGACTGAGCCTGACAGTTTGCTGAATGACTGGGATTGTATCAACAGGCATTTACACCAAGCCACTCTAGTTGTGAGCTGGGAATCAAAAAATTATAAAGGGAATTTAAAATGGAGTGACATCCTATTTTTGATTTTGATTGTTCTTTTAAAGGAGACACCAATGCTGCTACACTTGTACAAACTCTTTGGTTCTTCCTCGGCTAAGTTAATCTTCAGGCCATACAACGTTTCATACTTTGGAAACAAAACATCTCTGATGCAGCTTTAAATGAAAGTTGACATTCATATTTTATTTTAACCTTTTACTTTAATCCCACTGAAATGTAATACACATGCAGAAAGATGAGTCCTCTTTTTTTCCCATGAACAAATGTCCACAGTTTAATGTTGTAAAACTGAGCAATTTAGTAATGATGTAAACACAAATGAAAATTAGCCAACAAAAGAAATTCAACTGAGTTAAATAGGAGGCTATTATCATACCTTACATTCTCTTCTGTCACTAGCTATAGAACCATGGAGAATCAGTAAGGTAAGAACTAACTATAGGGAACGAAACAATTATCTGCTAACATGGTGCACTATTACAAACACAGCAAAAATAAATATTAAATATGAATAATATGCAAAGATATAACTAAAGGTTTATGCATTTCCACAGAGCTATGCTATTCCATACTAAATTTTAATCAAATAGAGCTGCACCACAAGCAAGTAAAAAAATACCAGTTAGCACAAGCAGATCAAATTAAGTGTAAATATTTCTGAAGTCTACACCAAGACTATAATCTCATCTTTCAAAGTTTTCAGCTCTTCACTTCCTTTACTGGCTTATGGAAACAAGTAGACTAGATTCCCCAAGGCTTGTCACCCTCTATCATTATTTATATTTTTGCCAATTTAGTATAACTGCCACAGATTCAAAATGGTAGCATTCTAGATCCACTCTGCACTCATTTGGCACACACATAAAAGTGCACATAGACAAGGCAAAAGGTAGTAGAAAACCCAAGCAATATAAGTTTATTTGATTGTAGTCATTAGTGCTATACATTACAGGTTCAATCCTGCTCCCTTTGATGTTGATGGTAATACTCCCATTGAATTCATGTGCTCTGAAAAATGCCTGAGTTTTGCAAATTTATCATTTTGTCATCTGTGCTTCAGGTCAAAATTATAATCCAGTGTTTTAGACTTGGTTTTGAGCCAAATGATTTTTACTACAGGTTCAAAGAATGCAAACTTGTCCTTCAGAGAAGTGCCAATCTACTTTACAACGAGTGAAATGTTTGAGGCTGAGGTTTTCAAAATGGTCCGAGAGATACAAACATCTTGCAGATGACTATGACTATCCGAGCTTCCAGGGTCTCACTGCAGCAAACAGCAAGGCTGTCACTCTTGCAGGGCACATTGTGGTGGCTGTCTGCTCATAGAGAGTTTGGAAAGTTAGGATACCAGATATGGGATGCCAGAAGCTAAACAGACTTTCCAGCATTCTTAGTGTTACTGAATTGCATCTCTCTCAGTGAAATATCTTAAGTCATGTCTTTAATCATTTACGTTAGCCAGTCCACCACTTCTAAGAGAAGCAGGTTTCTTTCTCTTCTCATTCTCACTTCATAGCAGCCTTTAGTAGAGAACACTACATGGTAAGAGATGTTATGTAGTAAGAGATTAATCTCTTCTTCTGACTGCAGTCATTCAACCAAACACATTTAACATGAATATTCAAGAGGCTCTGAAACTAGACAGGTGAGCGTCCCAAAATGGGTCTATACTTTTCCTGAAGTCAACAGGAAAGAAAAGAGAATATGGAAAATATTAAATGGATGTCAGAAGGACTTGGATTTTGAAAAGGTATCTCTTCCTCCCTACCAAGGTTAAATGTACCAAGAACTGGAACCTCACCAGAGGACTGGTGACCTGCCACTGGCTGTGGAGGAATTAAAGAAAGTGAGAAGATTACAGGGAGCTGCGAGCCTGATCTGCAGGAGAACTGAACCGTAGCACTGCCACTGACTTCAGCTGGAGTTAGGAAGTGCTCAGCACCCCCAGAAATCTGGCTCCGAATAGATTATTTGCACTTTTACTCAAAGAGCCTGTTGCAAAGATGCTGCAAGCAGATTTACCATTTTCAGAGGGGTGTGGAAAGAGCAGATAGGGCAGCAGACTGCAGCAGAGAAATATGGCATGTGGCTGGTTGGGCTACGTTTTTGGCTCTGGAAACACTGGAGAAGGCATGGTGGAGTTGGTGAGAAAAAATGTTGCATATCTCATGTATTTTTAGACCAGGGAGTCCAAGGAGAAACTTTTATCATCAGGTCTTTACTCTGCGTAGAAAAGTGCATATAGACATCTGTTGATCTCTGCAACTAACTCTCTCTGGAGCCAACACATTTAACCAGGAAGCAAATCTGTCTTGATGGAGCTATTCTACCAGTTTATCCCATCTGATACTTTGGATCACAATTACTAATGCATCATGTGGCTGTTCTGGCAGAGGGAAACAAACATAAGAAGAAGGTACTTAAGACATTCCTAAAATAACTTTTCTGCAGTGTATGCGATACATACTCCATGCTGATTTACTGGCACTTATCAGGAATTATGTAAGGTAGCCTGCAGAATTTGATTAGGGCTTTGCCACTAACGAGTAACACAGCCTAGCTGTTACACCAGTAGAATATTTGTTCCCCCCAACACATCACTATCTTAGCAGTCGATACTGTTACAGTGACCAAACTGCTACTCGCTTCAGTGGGAGCAGTACTGAACCTATAATCATGCCAAAACATCCCCCTGTACTTTTTGTTTTCTACTACTAGTGAAAAGAGGGATGAAAAATACTACCACCACACTTCAAAAATTACTATCACTATCCAGTTCCACAACAAAATTCTAATGGGATTTATAATATGCTTTTAAATTGCCTTGCAATGTTACACAGAGGAACTGTCAATTTGGGGAACAGAGAACATTTTTCTTTCCTAATTTGTAAACAGGGTTTAAATGCTCTGCATGGCTAACGTGTGTTTTTTCACAGCTCACTAACCTGTATCAAACACTGACATGTACATTGGTCACTTCCATGCTGATATATTATCAAAATGCACTGTCAACTGAGGACTTTTAGTAACAGAAGCAAGAACTGTAGCTGCTGTTCTTAAATCAATGCTGATGGAAGAAAAGGATTGCCACTAAATGTTTTCGCTTAGAGAACTTTTGCGTATAAGTACATTTGTCTGTTCACTTTGACACTGTCTTTCAGGCTTCCTTTCTTGCCTCTCCTCCCACAAGCTCACTTTTGGCATGGCAAAACCATAATGAAAAAAGAACAACCCTCTTTCTTTTCCTTTCCTCTTCCTTTCCCTCTCCTTGGCCCAGGTGTTAACTTTGCCTTTGTCCCTCTTCTCCACCTGCCTCCGTGTTCAGGCTGAATTTGGGCTACCCTCCATCAGCCGCTCCTCTGAGAGGTCCTCGAGACCTGTCCCTTCCCCTCCACTCCTACCAGCGGGGCCTTCGCCGCCTGCGCCCTGGGGCTGCTCCCGGCCTGGCCGCCCGCCCAGGGCTGCTCCCGGCCCGGCCGCCCGCCCCGGGCTGCTCCCGGGCTGCTCCCGGCCCCGCCGCCCGCCCCGGGCTGCTCCCGGGCTGCTCCCGGTCCTGGAGTCCCTGCAGCCTCCGGCAGCCCCGTCCAGGCGGGTCCCAGCCTGGTGGGTCCCGCAGCCCCGGCCCCGCAGGTCCCCCAACCCCCGGCCCGGCGGATCCTGGAGTCCCCGCAGCCCCGGCCCGGCGGGTCCCGCAGCCCCCCGCAGCCCTGGCAGCCCCGGCCCGGCGGATCCTGGAGTCCCCGCAGCCCCGGCCCGGCGGGTCCCGGCGCCCCCCGCAGCCCCGGCCCCGCTTACCATGGCGCGGGCGTGCGGGTCGAGGCAGCGGGCGCTCCCCTTGGGCAGCGGCTCCGGCGGCATCACCTTGCGGGAGAGAGCGGGAGAAGGAGGCTGCGGCTCCATGCGCCGGGCGAGCGCGGGGCACCCTATATAAACCGCCTCAAAACAATAAATAAGAACTTTCTAGTGGCCATTTAAATCCTTTGCAACAAAAGCTGCGTCTCTTTAATGAAGCAATTTGAATGTGGATTGAATTCTCTCCCTGCCTGCACTTAACCCGGGCCTCTTGAAGTAATCGCTCGGTTCCCATGCGAGCCAAAGCGCTGAAAAAACCCCACAAACTACCTGCAATTAGAAATTGCCGTAAATGCCCGAGATAAGAGGTACCCAGAGTGTCAATTCCGGCTGTCAATCAGGGAATCCATCAGGCCACCCAAAGAATTGCAAATTTGATTTTTTTAATGGTAGTAATTAAAAATCGAAATTCTTCCCCCTCTCCCTCCGCCGAGCACAAAACGCCCCAGAAAGCGCCGGGATGGAAAATCCTCCCCTTCGGCGCGGGAGGCGGC
>NW_020451105.1:1667380-1672013 GCF_003343035.1 Apteryx rowi | reverse complement strand
GCCCCGCCGCGGCCTTTTATGAATGAAAGGCCCACGCTGCCGGCCTCGTGGAGAAGGGAGCCAAAATGAGGAAAAACCCACCCAAGCCGCAAAGGCAGTGGGAGGGCGAGGACGCCGGAGGCGGGTGATCCCGGCCGGGCCTGGCCTGGGCTGGGCCGGGCTGAGGGGGTTTAAGCGAAGTGACCAGAAACAAATATTTGGAGGTTAAGTGCGGACGTGACCCTGGAAGGGRAGGGGAGGGGAGGGGGTTCAGACCGTGCCTCGCTCCACAAAGCACGTTGCCTGTGAAGTGCCCGGCACCCCCAAACCGGCTGCGCCCTGGGAATGTTTTGGAGGGCACAAAAGTTAATTAAATGTGATACATGAGTTGTCCATCGTTGGCTGGCTGAATTCAGCAGGATCTGGCAGTGCAGGGTCATTGCATGTTTTTTTTTTAGTAAAAAATAAAACTTCCCCAGCTAGCCTAAGTCATGAAAACAGAAGTGCATTCCCTGTGTATGCAGCATGATAGACAAGCAGGGAGACAAGCTTAGGGGACAGCTTCCTTGCTGAGAAACCATCCAGATTCGCCCCACAGACTGCTGTGTGCAAGGGGAACTGAGATCCCCGGGCCCCTGACAGAGCCTCCTAGCAGAGGAAGACAAAATAAAGACAAATGGTCAAGCAAACTGGAAAGATGGGCAGATATTTTGTGCAAAGGGATTACGTAAACACACAACTGTGCAACAACATGCCCTGTGATCTTTGGCACTGCTTTCCCTATAGGTCATACGGGAGAGATGCTGTACGGCTTCGTAGTGTGTTGGTTACGGCCGCGAGACCCTTCCAGTGCTTTGCAACCTGCTGGTGATGCTTCCCTAAATGCTGTAACGGGTAGGTACTACTGCTATTCATGCTGCGTTAATGTGGTGGTAAACACTGAAGTTAGAGTTAATTTGAGTGCTCAAGTGAGCAGAAGACGATCTGAACCCCAGTTTACAGCATTCCCATTTCTCACTGTCCCATCCACTTCGGTCCAAGGCAAGCTGTTTCTCCCTTGGAGCCATGGGTTGGCCTCACCTCTGGTATTTTCCAGTGGGCCCCAAGCTCCCGTCAGCCTCTTAGAAAGCAAGGAGTTGAATGGAGACTTTTTATTAGAAACAAAGCACAACACCGAAGTATTTTCACATGCAAGCAGTTCAGCTGAGCTGGGGGAGCGGG
Source organism: Apteryx rowi (assembly GCF_003343035.1). Classification (NCBI taxonomy): domain Eukaryota; kingdom Metazoa; phylum Chordata; class Aves; order Apterygiformes; family Apterygidae; genus Apteryx; species Apteryx rowi. The sequence goes on along the minus strand of NW_020451105.1, from coordinate 1,670,813 downwards.
AGCTATTTACAGTGGGGCTGAGCGGTTGTACATCATGCGTGGACAGGCTGTCCTCGTGGCACAGCGCGTCCGATGAAGCCCTGGCAGCTCTGGCGGCTGCTGGCACCTCCCCCGAGCCTTCTCCCTTTAGGTGCTACTCGTGTGGGAGGAAACTCTGGCCACCATTTTGCAGCTCTGCTGAGATATTTTCTCTGGGTGGCTGCGTGCAGTGGGGGTGAGGTGCTGAGTTTTGGCCTGCCGAGGGTTAACTGCTGCTTACAGCAGCTGGAATTAGCTATCACTATATCCCCTGCCACCTCTGTGCCCCTTTTGGAGGGTCAAAACTTGAAAGTGAAAGGAAAGACATAAAGAGAGGAAGAAAAAGAAAAGCATGGTCTTGGTGGAGGAGGGGAGACCCTATTTTCTTTAAAATTCTGATGTACAGCAAAAACATGCAGGCTGGGAAAAATAAGAATGAGGAAATGGGAGAAAGCTTCTCCTGTGGGATTAACTGCAAAGACTCTGGGACTTCAGGTCAGGAGCGCACGTTTTTAAACAACAGATATTCCAGGTACACATTGGTAATAATAATAATTGGTAATTAATAGTGGCACACTGGTACTTCCCTGCTCCCCCTCCCCGGCGCCCCCAGTAAAATAATACCAACTAAGTCTCCTTGTACTGATATCCGTGTGTGTCTGTGTGTGGCCTAGCCCCATTCATCATTTGGCTCCCACTGCAGAACTCTCTCCATTTTTAAAATTATGCAGGATACACTGAAGAGACAATTTGGGTTTCCCCCACCTCTCCCTTGCCCTTGAAGAAAGCAAGCCCTTGTCTCATTTGCATTTGCATTAAAACCCTGCTCTCTATAAGCTAAGCAAAGGGGAAGGACTTGAAGCCTATGGGATGGCTTTAGGGCTCTGCCCCTTGCTTTTGGCTCTCTCTCTCTCTCTCTCTCTCATTCTCTCTTGTGCTTTGATCTCTGCTTAACAACAGTAACGTCACAGCGACCATACAGGAGAGTTTTGTTGGAAGTTAGAAAGTTTTGCAGCCTCCAGAGGGCTGTAGCGGCAGTAGCAGAAGCAGCATCCAAGGGACTCCTGGAAGGGGAAGAGAGCGAGCTAGCGCCCGCCTGCCCGCCCGCTGCCGCCGCCGTCGTCCTTGCGCGAGCCGCCCGGAGCCGAGGAGGCAGCCATGGAGCATCAGCTGCTGTGCTGCGAGGTGGAGACCATCCGGCGGGCCTACCTGGATGCCAACCTCCTCAATGACAGGGTGCTGCAGACCATGCTCAAGGCCGAGGAGACCTGCTCGCCCTCCGTGTCCTACTTCAAGTGCGTGCAGAAAGAAATCTTGCCATATATGAGGAAAATGGTTGCCACTTGGATGCTGGAGGTTTGTATGTTTCGGCGATTTCTTTGCAAGCTTCGGCACTGAAATGAATTAAGGCTGCGAGCTGCTCCCCCCTCTCCTGCCACTCGCGGCTCCCCCCTCCCCCGAAATAACTTCTCCGGCACGGCACACGTTGCTCTGGCTTTGGGGGCTCCCGCGTGTAATGACGGGATTGGGGTCGATTTTATTATTATTACTATAATTATTACTCCTTTTTTTTTCTGGTGTAAAAATGAAGCTGCTGCTGTGGAGGGAAGGCTAGTGGCACCCCCCCCCCGCGCACGCAGACACACACGGACACGCACACATCTCTCCCAAACTGCAGGGTCTGGGGGTGCCCTGGCACCTTTTCCGGCTTTCGGGCCAATGCGGTGCCAGTGCAAGGGGAGTGTGGAGAAATCTCGTTTGGAAAATGTCCCCCTTTGAGCCTCCCTGCCTGGGCGCCTTGGCTGGGAACGGCCACATCGCTGGAGCCCCCGGCTCCCCAGTCCGGGGCCATAGGGAAATCCTGCCAGTTATTTTTCTGGGGATTTTATTTTAAATTAATATCCTTGTACACGTATGCAAGTGCTGCCCGTGCCAGTATTATGCGCCATCTTTGTTCTTTTATTGCAAAGCAAAAGTGTTTATTAATCAGGAGAAAATTAGAAAGTCCCGGGGAGCAAGCCAAGGGTGTGGGGGGAGGAGCGGGCAGGGGCCGGGGCAGAAAGTCGGGGCTGGGGGTCCCCGCCGGGGCTCTGGGCAGGGGGACACCCGGAGGGGCCCTGGCATTTCTGGGGGGAACTGCAGGGTGAAAGTTTCTTTGTTCAGCGCGAAGAGAGGCTCGAGCTGTGGTCACCCCTCAAAGGCATGCTTGTGCTGCGGCAGCGCTCTGCAAGGTCGCCTGGGAAAAGCGAGTGGGAAAGGCCCTCTTCCCCTGGCAGGACAGTTTGGGGGGGACACCCAGCGGGAGCCCCAGAAACTGGGCTATATTTTCATGCCTTTTCGGAAGCCCTGGGCGCCTGCGACCTATTTTTAATTAATTTTTGAAAGCGCAGCGCCCTGCCTTGCTCTGGGAAATGTCGCGCCTCGCTGTGCTGCAGGGCGAGAGAGGGACTCGGTGAATTTCACTTCGGGGTGCCCCCCTCGAGCCCCCCAGCCGGGCCCTCGCCGCGGGGCTCGGTAAAGGACCCCTGCAGCGTCATTTTCAACCTTTTTTGGGGGCTCGRATGATTTTTTAAATATTTTTAAATATTTTTTGAAAAGATGACGTCTGGGGAAATGAGGCTGGACGCCACCTTTGTGTCTCGACCAGAGAGGGGAATCGGCAGCACAACGGCAAATTAGATTTAAAAAAAAAAAAGGCCAAATAAATCCGGGGCAAGCCCAGCTCTGCACCCACATTCCCAGGCACAGGGGCTTACTTTTTCCCTTTTTTTCCCTTTTTCTTTTCTGTTCTAGGGGCTGAGAAGATGGGGACAGATCTCTTCTATTCCCCCCCCCTTTTTTTTTTTAACCATGAATCGCCTGCGGATTTCTAACGCCACATTTCTCCCCCCTTTGTCACTCGTGACTTTCATTTTCTTTGATGCCTCTGTTTTTTCCTTATTTATACGTTTTTTCTCAACTGCATTTTTCCCTTCTCCTTCAACCTTGCTCTGCAAAGTCTGTGGGGGAGGAGGGAAGGAAAGGGCAGCAGGACAAAACTGGCTTTTGCCTATATTAAATTATTATTCAACGATCTCTCTCCCTCTTCCAGGTTTGTGAGGAGCAGAAGTGCGAAGAGGAAGTTTTTCCCTTGGCTATGAATTATTTGGACAGATTTTTGTCGCTTGAACCCCTCAAGAAAAGCCGACTGCAATTGCTCGGAGCTACCTGCATGTTTGTGGCTTCAAAAATGAAGGAAACTATTCCTCTGACCGCAGAAAAACTGTGCATTTATACCGATAACTCCATTAGACCCGACGAATTACTGGTAATTTCACGTTTAATCACCTCAGGAAAAACCAAAACCCGACAGGAGGCCGCCAAACGCAGAGCCCGGCGGGAGGGGCTGCCCCGGGCCGCGGGCGCTGTAACCGCG
>NW_020451105.1:1634091-1667205 GCF_003343035.1 Apteryx rowi | reverse complement strand
CCGGCCCTCTGCGGCGCCCCGCGTCAGCCCCGGCCGGGCCCCGCCGCTCGTAGCGTCTGCGGTGCGGAGAGCCGTGCACCGAGGTGATGCCGCGCTGCGGGAGGATTCCCCCATCCCGGGCAAGCGGGCTCAGCTCAGCGTTAACTCGCCCAGATGCAGTTACTGCATGTCCAGCTGTGTATGAGTGGAGCTAACCACATTTTCCCTCTTCTTCTTCCTGTTCTCTTCTTCTTCCCCCTTTCCTCCCTTTTGTTTTTGCAGCAAATGGAGCTGCTTCTGGTGAATAAGCTGAAATGGAATCTGGCTGCAATGACCCCCCATGATTTCATTGAACATTTCCTAACTAAAATGCCTCTGGCAGAGGACACCAAGCAGATCATCCGTAAACACGCTCAGACTTTTGTGGCTCTCTGCGCTACAGGTATGAGCCCTGCACATGAAACAAGGCGTGTTGCTCCCCTACACAAACCTACCCCCCAGCTTGTAAGGCTTCCCGTAGCTATGGGCTAAAGTGAGTTCACAGAGCTGTGGGGAGGTAGTTTAAGCCCCGATTATTGCCCCCGCTTGTTTGCAGAAGGTGGATTACGTTGCAGAGGTAAGTTTTTCAGAAGATATTTTTCTTCTGAGTTGAATAAGCATAATCTTGTTGTCTGGAAGGGCAGAAGTGCCCCTTCTTGGTAGCTTAGCAATTGAGTTTGCAGCTCAGAGTGGCGTGATTTCTTCACCTCTGTATATCAGGTTTTATGTGGGGCTGCAAAAGACTTACTGCCCATATGGGGAATCCCTCTGTGTGGATTCATTCTTAAGACAGTTTTTAAAGGCACAGAGAGAGAGAGTTAGCTTGTGAATAGCTCTGCGTGGGGGTTTTAAAACTTCCCTCTTCAAGTTGCCTCTTCCCCCCTCCTCTGTGGCTGGTGGATTGGAGGAGGGCCACGCAGCACAGAGGCTTTCCTGGCACAGGACTGAGTCTCTGCCATCTGCACCCTTCTGACCATGTGCTGCGCTGAAGCCATGTGCAGGGGCGGCCTCCAGAGGAGCCAAAGACACCGACTGTTCGCTAGGCCAGGTTTGCAGAGGCCTGATCTTTGGTTTCAAGGGCACTGTGTGCGTGCGCGCTTTCTTTGAAGCTCCATGTTTGCATGTGGAGTGTGTGCGTGTATGTATTTGTACATGTACTGGTGTTACCCACTGAACCCTAATGAGTGGGAAGGAAAAAAGTTTAGAAGAGTCTTTCTGTTCTCCAGATCTTACTGTTCCCACAGGACGGAATGGAGGAGGGGGGACAAAGGAAGTTCTAAAGGGAAGATACCCTGTTTGAACAAAATGTATTCAATGCATTTTCTTTTAGTATGACAAGACAAATCCAGGAATGGCAAAAGAATAAGAAAAAGCAGCCAAGGCAAATTTCTTTAGCAGTAGTATGTAAAGAGGAATGCCAGGCACCCTGTTAACACTGATAAATTTACTGTAAAGGAGATACAGTGCTTTATTAAATGTTAATATTCAGTAGCACTGTACTAAAAAAGAGACCAAATGTGCATTTGGACTTGAGAAAAGGTGCCCACACTTGAAAACCTTGGTGGGATGTGTGTAGTCAATGAATGAAAAAAAAAAGTTTTATAGTTTATTTTCAGAGAAATGGATTTTGTCAAAAGATTCAAGAAAGATTGCAGGCACTTAAAAAAGAAGAAAATGTTGTTTTCACAGAGTCAGCCCTATTGCAAGGTCTAAAGATAGAACAAACCATAAAAGAGAAATTTATAAACAGTGGCATTGCTTTTCATCTTAGGCCTAACATCAGAATAACAGGCAGTTCGTAAGTCAGCTCGCCTGGAATAACGCTCAGTGTTCTGAGTGATACAACATTCAAACAGCTTTCAAAATACCTGCACCAACATTTTGGGAAAATCAGACATATTCTCCATGACAGATTGAACCAAGTAAGGCTGCTGGGACTCCGAATATGTGATTTGCTATGTTTGAAGCTACCTCAGTTGTTAACTAAAAAGAACAGCTACCTGGCCTCCCCTTTGGATTTGGGGATGTTTAACCTAGGTTGTTGTGTTGGCAATGACAGGGATGAAAACAAGAGTAGTTCAAAGGTTGGAGACTTGCTAAGAGTCCAGTACTTTGATCTACTGTCGGTGTTGTTATGTTTCTTTTAGGAAGCACATCCAGAGCCTTTTTTTAACACTGCTACACACCACAGCTGGAGAACGGATCAGTAAATGGGACCCATGTTCTGGGAATTTTACTTAGCTTTAAAACAACAGTGCTGAGCTCACCAGAATTGGGACCCTCGTCAGCTCCCTACTGAAGTTGTTGGGAATATTGCCCGGAGATACAGCGTTCAGGAAGGCTGCCACTAGGCTCTGTATTTTTATTGTTTCTTTGGCTGTCAGGATTTTCTGTACGTCTTGCTTTCCTCATGACCTCTTTGTTGGGTAGTGAAGATAACGTGTGGCTAAGTAGCACCTGGACTTTGCTTTGCTGTTGCTGGGTTGTGTTGCATTTCCCCTTGCCAGAATGAACCTAGATGGACTGCAAATGCATTGTGCTTGCCTGGATGTTGTGGGGCCCAAACCAAAGTCCACTGAAAACACCGTAAAACTCATTTAAGTGGCCTCAGGAGCAAGTGCAGTATATTCGTTGCTTGAATACAGCCTGTGTCCTCTGCTAAAGGAAGGTGTGATAAGAAGACGCGGCAAAATAATGCTTGAATAGAAAATCTCGGCCAGTTGGCTTAACAAGGTGAAGGCTGGGGAAGTGCTTGGAGATGTGTGCGTGTATGCGCGTTTGTTCCAGAAAGAGAAGGTTACATTGCAAGGTGAAGTTGAGGGGAATTCCTTCTAAGCTCCCTCTTCAGCTGTCTGCCTAATACAAGTGGATTTGTCTGATTTGGTTTAGTTTTGAAAAATATATTTTCACCAGAGGATGTCTTTGTGCTGTGGTAGGTTAGGGAGAAAAAGAAAAAAAAATTACCAGGGGTTGTTTGAAGTTAACACATAATTGAGTTTAATGAATGAGGCTTTGGCATGGCCAAGCAAGGCAGGGAGAGCTCAAAAGGAAACAGGCCTCTTTTGGCCCAAGTTAAAACCAGTGCTGAGGGAGAGCTGCAGCTCTATACAAGCATAACAATGAATAGCAACAAATATTGGAGCTTCAGCATTTCATTATGTTCCTCTGGTTATCAAAACATACCAGGCTCCTTTTATATTATTATTATTGCTATTGTTGTTGCTTTCTCCTTTCGGATGGAGAAAGACCTCCCTTTGAAACAACTGTGCTACAATTCTCCTATTCTCTGGCCTTTATAAAATTGGGAGTCTCAAGGTATGTGACCAGTTGGAACCTGTTGCATCTTGCAGCAAGTGATTTATGTTCGCAGTTTTGATTTGCCTCAATGAAAAGATTTTCATTCATAGCCCCCAGCTCTCCAGACGGATGGAATTGCTGCTCCATTTAAAAAGGAAAAGGGGTGACTCGCCTTGTTAGGAATTTTTTTTAAAGCGCTGCAGCGCCTATATGCCTGCTTTGTCCTCCCTTCAGGGTGGCTGGCATTCTTCTCTCTCCTCCCCCTCCTCTCTCTCTCTCTCTCTCTCTTTTTAACAACGCTGAAGTTGTTTATTCTTTTTGGATGAAGTCTCAGATAGGCTACTGGGGATGTGTGCTTCAATTGATGGGGCCCCCTACCCCATTGTGGCTGTGTCAGGTCTAATTCATCTCACCGAAGCCCCCTTGTTCCTGAGCGCTCAATAGCGCAAGATGAGGCGATGGAGGCTGACAATGATGCCACACTCTTCACTTGGGGGCATCCAATTACAGGCGAGAGGGGCCCCCTGATTAATATGCTGAAATTAGTGGCCTCTGCCACAAATAATTCCTTGTCGAGTTGCAACAAAAAGGCAGTCCATGCTGCTTGTCTAGAGTGGTTATAGGCACAGACACAAACTGGTCATTTAAACTTCATTATCACTTTTCCACCTTGGAAAGAATGAGGGTGTGACTATGAATTCATGTTCTTGTTTACTGCTCTATTTAAATGAAAAACACAAATATTAATCCTAAACATGATCCTGTCAGGACAGACTCATTTAACTGACACATTTTGATCATATTCTGCGTGTGGAAATCAATAAGTACTGGCGCAAACTTGCTGTCACTGTACCCCTCTGAACGACTGAATCTTGGTGAAATTCATCTTTGCCCACAGAAACACCTTATTTCTGAAGTCTACCTGCAACTATGTATCAGTATTTCAGTTCGGGGACTATCTTTGGAAGGGATGTATTGTCAGTAACCAAACTGAACTATTTGATTATCTGGAAAGACAGAAGTTTGCTAGGAGGTGTGCGTGTTTGTATGTGTCAGGAAATGGGATTAGGAAAAGGGGAAAAGTGGAATTAGTTTTACACATGCTAACAAAGATGAGATGACCTTAGATACAGTTTGGCTTTTTGTCGACTCCATCACAAAAAATTTGGCCAYAACTAATCGTATCAGCTTAATTTTGGAGGTTCATGGAACGCTGGATGAAATGCCCTTTTGAAGGTGGGGTATTGGTCTGGGCTACAATGGACTGTCAGAGATATATGAATAGATTTAGAGAGAGGACTTTCACAGAGTCCTGAAGGTCTTTAGTTTCACTGGTAAAACATTTACACAAAAGTTATTTTATCATAATAAAGGAGATGCATGATTTAATACTTTTAACTGTTCCACTGAGCCCTCTAAGCTATCCATTCCTTTGATTTCATTCAAGAGTTTGACAGATGGTTTATATTTTTTCAACCCAGAGGAAGTTGTATTCTGATAAAAGCTGAAGGAATGTATCTCAGGTTCTTGTGTATAATGTGGCATTTCCCCTTTCTCCTTCACAAAATTAGACATTTACTCGTGCCACTTATTTGCTTTGTTTCTGATTCTTCTCCAAGGTGTACGCTGCCCTGGATCAAACGCATTCTTGTTTAGCAGAAAGAGCCTTAGCATTAAAATGTGGATTATTCTTATTAAGAAGAAAAAAAAAGGCTAAAAGGCAGAGATAGCCCCTTAAGGAATCATGGGAGTGGCTTTGTGGAGAGACCTACAGCAATGCAGTCTGGAAGGGGGCCCAGCCTCTTGTCAGCATGGTGTCACATCAGAATGTAACTGATTGTCCGCCAATTCTTGGGACCCCCGTCACTTAGTTATGCCACATTTACATTAAATCCCTGTTGCCAGGATGGATGGCAGCCACTGACAAGAGACAAAGCATTTTTAAGATGAAACCTTAATTTAAATATGGATTATCTGCCTCCTGACGGGGTTAAGCAGTCTTTCTCTTTCTTTTTTTCTTTTTGTTGATGTTGTTGTTCATTAAAGTTATATTCCTTTTAATGTCAGTGTAAAGGTTTCTGCTTTAAAGGGCCCAGAGACTTCTTATTACAGTGCACCTAGGATCTGACCATGCTAAACACTTAAACACTTAAGAATGTGAACAGGTTTTCTCAGATGTATAGTGCTGTTGACCCAAAAGACATTATTCATACGAGTAAAGTATTTAAACATTTGAAGAATGGGGGCCCTGCTATGATAAAAATATCTCAAAGTGATGAATGGTCTCCCAGGCTTACTGCTAAGAAGGGCTACTCACTCAAGTACAGTTGCTTCTGTGGATAAGTGTTTACAGGTTTGGGCCTCTAACAGTTTACAGCAGGAGGCACCTTTCTATTCATAATTTCCCTACCTTTTCAGATGCAATAGTTGGCAACTGAAGCCAGCCCATGCTGACAGAAGAGACTGTATGTGTATGGGAAGGCTTGTCCTAAGAAATCATTTTGATCTTTTTTTCCCCTCTTTTTTCTTCATACAGATGTTAAATTTATTTCAAACCCGCCTTCCATGATCGCAGCTGGCAGTGTAGTAGCTGCTGTGCAAGGCCTGCATCTGGGGGACACTAACACCTTCCTCTCCTATCAATGCCTCACACATTTCCTATCACAAGTTATCAAATGTGACCCGGTAAGTGACTCTTTCTCTTAGATTCTCTTGATTGCCTGCCTCAGAGTTTAAGAATAAAAGCCTGCTTACTGCATAGTAGTTGATCTGACAGTAAATCTTGATGAAATTTAAGCCTCAGAGTGGTTTTTTGAACATGTGTTTGTCCTAGTTATTTAGCCATCATTATATATACTAATAATCAGTGATTATGCTGCTGCAGTTCATTGATATAAATGCCACATCCAGTTCTACTGTTTTGTAAGACAGGAGTATTTGACAAAGCAAAGGAAACTTTGAATTTATTTTAAGACAATTGCAGAGGCTATATTTAGTACTAGGTAATTAAAGCAGGAGTCTATGTAAAACAAAGCCTTTAAAATAAGACAAGGAAATAGTTACTAAGATTGCAGTAAATAGACCTCCTGGTATCTCTGACCTTATCTTTGACTATTCTTGAGACCTTTTATTGTGACAAGTGGTGTGAAAAAGCCCTTCTTAAAAGAGTTCTAATGATCTAATTTGGTTTATTACGTGCTAGACCTGCACAGTAGCTGGTATTGAATTCCTTTTTGGAACAAATGTTTGCCCCACGACTTTCTGACAAGGTAGATGGTCCTCACAGGACTCTCATTTTGCCCTGCAGCTTCCAGGAGATGCACATCAGTAACTAGTGAGCAATAAACCTTTCATGAGTGAATGGGCCAGGAAGGGAGCCTACAAGGAAGACCTAAAGTCAATGATCCATGTCATAATAGTGTGTGAAGTTGGGGCAGAGTTGAGCTTTGTTTTGTAACAATGTGGAAGACCAATAAATAGATGCTTTAAAGAGGTTCTTGTGAGGTCTCCAAGCACTGGACAATGAGTCAAATAAAGACAATCCTGTGGTTAGTAGCAGAATCTTTGAGATGCTGTTAAATTATTTTACATGTTCATAATTTAAATATAGAGAGCTATATTAGTCCAGACACTTCAAAACAAATTTAGTATAATTGGACTTTATCAACAAGATTGAATGATTTCTGGAAAGATGAATGCATCATCAGGAATTACTCATAAAAGAGTAATTCGATAGAGTATCTGTGGGAAGCAAATGCTGACAAATGCTGTATCACAGCTTATTATTTTGTTCACCTGAACAATGCCTCAGTATTTAGCATGTTATTTTTGCCCTTTATATTACTGCAGCAAAAGTAGTATGGATCCAGCACTGAAACATTAAATACTATGAGCAATTTAAATGCTGAAATAAGATGCTGTAAACATCCTGCTGCTCAGTTTGGTATGAACCTGTAATGCTTTTAGTGAGGTTGTGAACAATGTAGGTATTTCAGTGTACAGTTGGCTTCTATCCAGTGCAAGATATTCAAAGCAGGTACTTAGGAAAAATACTAGGCTTGCTATCTGTACTGATAGTGAGTATCTGATGCAAACAAAAATATTATTTAATCATTCCTGATACATAGCATTAAAATAGATTCTCTCATCATGGAGAACAACAGCATGTCCTTATGTGACTTGACTTCATTGATGTCGGAGTTCTTTTAAAAGAGAAGAAAGTATCTTTAACAAGAAGGGTAATTGCTGGTTATTTATTTTTTTTGTTCAGAGTCATTGCAAGGCCACAGTCTGTGTGACCTGAACTTAAGAGCTTTAAGAAGAATTAATCCTCCTTCAACTTTTATTGCTAAATATACTTATGCTTTAGAGCAGCAAGAATTTGAAATAAGGTTTTTACATAGCTTGCTACAGAAAATAAGAATCATCATAGAATTATACCTAAAAAGTTAAGTAACTCAAAGATGGAAGCATTACTTCTATCTTATTTCTTGCTTGGTGTTTTAGAGTAACATTACTACCACTCTCATGTTTGTATCAGAATAAGAGAACAGCATCTTTCACTACTACTGTTTTGAGTAGAGAAAGCTACTTGGTTTCATACATAGCATGATTTTCCTGCATTGAGATTTCCAGTAAGACATGCCTATGCAGCCAGGAGTATCAAATGCTATTCCTTAATATCTATATGAAGTTTGTTACTCCACAGTGATGGTTCTTCTTGTCAAACTGTGCAGTTGAATATGTTTTATATTGGATTGTCCTGAAATATTAAGAGCATGCATTATAAAAACATGGCTAACATTCTGCCTGATTATCTATTAGCTAGAGCAGCTGGTCTGTTGGATTTCAGGTTATATAATTACACTTTTTTACCTTTAGTCTCAAAGAAAGCTGAATCTAAAGTAAAATGAATATCACCTGATTGGAATTCCTTTATGGTTCATGTTTATATTGGTAGGAGTCCAGTTTCCCATTTTGCCTTTGATCGGGGTAATTAGAAGTCAGATAATCACAATTAGAAGTCTTGGGCTGTCTTCCATCATTCTATTCCTGACCCCATCACCCAAACAGATTGAATTTTAGCTGACATTCATTTCCAGGCCAGAAATTTGCTAAACTAGATTAGATTGGCTTTCCTTGCTGTCTGTTAGTACATTGGAATTTGTCTCCTGCCTGCCCCTCCTCAGAGGCACCTTCAAACATGTGCTTGTTATCCAGGATGGGTCAGGCAGTAACAAAGGATTTCCAAGCAGCTTCTTTTTTGTTGTTGTTTGTTTCCTTTAGTATCTGACCCTGGAATCTGATCATGTCTACTGTGTGTGTGTTAAAGGTATTTGACCACATCAGTTAAGCTAGCAAGTCTTTTTTTCACTGAGAAGCTTAATTAATCCAGGAAGGGTTTATGACCTTGAACAAACTGTGGGCATTGAAAATTTGGGTAGCGAAGCAGAAAAGTTGTTGGGAGAAGTTATCAGAGTAACACACAAGTCTTGTATTTGCTTTTGAGTATTGAGAAGTACTAAGAATGAAAAACAAAACTCCGATGGGATTGTTCACAGTGAATTTTATATTTTGCAGTTATTTTTGCCAACTCTTAAGATGTTCCTTCAGACAAACTGTTCAGCTGATAGCTATCTGAGCAAAAATGATTTGGACAAAAACACCTAAGATATTTCAAAAATTGTTGTTCACTGAACTGTAGCTTAAGACACAGTCTGTTCATAATAAATTGTAAAGGTTATGTATCTTTAAAAAAAGTAGAGTTATAACATACTGTCCTCTCAGAATCTCACAGGAAAAAAAATTGTGGTCAAAAATTACCTTTAAATTATGTAGTACAGTGTAATTATTCATGACTGGACTCCAGAGGGAGAAGAATAGGTATTTAGAGAAATCCTTTTGAATGGTTTGCAAAGTGTACTAATTGCTTATTTCACTTGAATTACTTTGCATATTTGTTTCCAGAGCTCAAACATGCTGTATGCAAATGGTAGCATTTCCAAAACAAAACAAAACAAAAAAACAGAACCAGGACTTGATTTGCTCTGAAAATAAATTGGTTTTCAATCTGGAACATTGAACATACTACCTGGATAGAATTGTCCTCAAAAGTGCTGGGCTTCTGAGAACTGAAAAAAACTGAAAGCTTTTTTTATGTACTACTCTAATACATCTAATTCCAAATGTGACTGAGGTATGTGCTACAGGGCATGCAAATAGAAGTCTTACAGTCAGAATTGATCTGTCATATCTTGGAAGGGGTGAAGGGACTTCATAGAAGGCCAGAGGTATGTAGGAGCCAAAGGCATGATGACTTTAGGATATGAGGCGTTTCTTTTTGTCATTTAAAATGCTGTGTGTCTCTGTCAAAAGGAAATATTACACTAGGGTTTAAACCAGAAAAGGTCATAGGTTATGTGTTTTCAGTGAGCTGTAACTGATGGTCTGATCTGCTTAGAGGTAGGATTAACCTCCCTCTCTCTCAGAAAGGACTTGCAGAGAATTGTTTGCTTGGGTTTCTAATCTTATTTTACCCCAAATGCCATGTGCCCTTACTGGTGGCAGAGGAGATTCTTGTGGCAGTGGAATCAGTGAAAAGCTGGTAGATCACACAAGAAGCCTCTGAATGAAGGCAGAATTGAAACTGGGAAATAAAGAAAACAGCAGGCAGGTCACCCTCTCAGGAAAACAACATTCATTCTCAGTCATGCACATCCTAACACTTTTGACGGCAATTTATCATGGAAGACTGGGTTCACCGCAAGGGCTAACACATGTCATAGGTTAAATCAGAAAAGGCAATACTGAAAGGAAACTTCAAAGTCCTTCATACACAGAGTTAAATATGTTGAAAAAAAGCTTACGATGTTTGTTATAAAGATATGAGTAAAGAGCATGCTGGAGGAATTTTGGCAAAATGTAGTGTGATTGTTTTGCCTATTTAAGGCACCATTTCTGTGTCCTTGCAATGGATGTATGTGGTTCTGAGGAATACATAGCCCTCATTAGCAGAAAGTTGGATGGGTTGAGCTAACAGGCCTTTTCCGATTCTAATTGCTGTGGTTCTGTTAGTGGAATTGGATATACCTACTGGTATGTTTTAATGTCTAGGGTAGTTCCCTTTCCCACAGTAGACATGATCTGCTAGGTGCTTTGTGCTTTAAATCACTGAAGTCAGTGCAAGCAGCGAGGCCCTTGTACTCTCCTGGCCACTCAGTAGGATTGAGTGCACATTCAGCTCTGAGAAACTGGTTGTCAAGCAAGGGAAAAATATCTCACCCTAATTGAACTGTTGAGGTGAATGCAGTAGCAGGCTGAAAACTTGGCAGGCCTTTTTAATGCATGGCTAGAATATATTTGGTGTTGGTTATGAAGGATGTCTCCGTTTTGGGGTCATATAGTCTATTCTCCCCCCCCCCCCAATGCTTTCTGAGTTGGAAATCAATTAGCTAACCTAAGCTGCCCACTGCTGGAGATATCGGTTGGCAGGTGACATAGGGCATGTACATCTGTCTATCTAGCACGTTTATCTAAGAGCTTCATATCATCAAAACTCATGCTTGGAAAGACCACTGTTTATGAAATTACCTATATCATGTCTAGTAGACTGCACTGCCAAAGCATTTCTATGGTTAAAGTAGAAATCATTACAGCATCAGAGCTATTTGGACCAACTCTGACTCCAGCTCAGTTTCATGTCTTTGTAACTCCACTCATTTAATTAGGATTGATTCATGTTGCTGTCCAGCTAGATTGTTCATATTTTTCAAAAAGGTATAAAAGCTAGTGAGGTAAAAGATAGTTTGAAATGTCTTTTATGTAACTGCTGAAATGTTACAGCACAGGCAAAGAAGTGTAGCACAAGCTACATCCTACTGTGTCAAGGTCCTGCCAGGGTAGTGCCATTGTAGTGCAGCTTTCATCACACGTTCAGTCATAGACCTATGGGGGTAAAACTAACCAAGAAAGGACGCTCAGAGCTAGTCCAGAGGACTGTATACAGAGGTGCTCACTGAGGCCATTAAATAGAAGATGGCAACAGCTAGTTGCTGAAGTCTAGATCCAAGCTGGCGTCTTGCAGAAAATTTGGTAGCTTAGCCCATCCTTTTGCTGGTCAGTCTTTCTCTTGCTCTTCCCACACTCCTTTCAATCTGCTGCCTTCTCAAGTAATTTGATTGTATTTCTCTTGCCTTTTCAAGAAATGGTATTTGGTTTATGATCTCCGTATTTTTCTAAAGGACCCTGGGTCTTTTTCTCCTTCCATTTAATCTTCTCTAGGATTGTTTACGAGCCTGCCAAGAACAGATTGAATCCCTCCTTGAATCCAGTCTACGCCAGGCACAGCAACACAACGTATCTTCAGAAACAAAGACTGTAGAGGATGAAGCAGACCTTTCCTGCACACCTACTGATGTGCGAGATGTGAACATTTAAGAGGACTTCTACTAATAGGTTTGCTTGGCAAGAAAAGCAGACAAAGAAAGGGCATCTGAGAAGGAATCAGCATCAGGATCTCCCCCCCAGAAACCCCTTTCTCCAGGACATTTTTATACCAGAAGGGAAAACCAGTCTTGTTTTTTTTCCTTGCTCTCTCTCCCTTCCATCTGTGACTTCAAACAAACAAATAAACAAAAAATACCCCAAAAACTGTCTTAAAAAAAGAAAAAAAAATAGTATTTGCATTACCCCCAGGGGTTTGTGCTACAAAAATAGAAGATTTTATACAATAATAATCAACTAGTTTTTATATTAAAGTGTTCTTGTCTGTATGTTGTAAAAATAGGCATTAACACACAAAATGTCTCCAGGGGAGGTATTAGATTTGATTTCTTACATATAAAACAAACCAACCAACCATTTTTAAAGTAGAAGAGGTTTTTTTTTTTTTTTAGATAGTAAATGAAATATTCTTTTTTCTTTAAAAAGCATAGCTTTAACGCAGTTCTAGGCTTTTCTGTATCTTGCTTGCTTATGCATTTAGTCACTTTATAATTCATCTGTAAATGTTTATTTTATTTCCTTAGGTTTTTTTTTTTTATCCTCTTCACCTTATAAATGGTTAACGTAACCCATAAGTTAGTATATGTTAGTATACAGCATTATTATATGTTAATCTTTTTTTTGGTGCCTGTGGATTGCCTGTACATTAGGCATTTGTAGGGTTTCAGCTTAGCATTGTCGGGAAAGGCCAATGTACTACTCATACGATACTCTATTATAAAGAGAAACCGAAATAGTGACATAATATATTATATTTTTGTAATCTTCATATTTTTGTAGTTACCTGTGTATAAATGCTGGTCTGACCCAACAGATAGATATTCAGCCTAATTATGGTCAGGTTCAATCCACAGTTTAGTCTTTTTTTTTTTATAATATTCTAAAACCATTCCATTCAAAGCACTTTCAGTCCATTAGATATATAGGAAATACATTCTTTTATTGTGTGGGAATTTTTTTTTAATGGAATGGTTTGGAAATATATAAGTGCTTGTTCGCAAACTTGGAATTGCAAAGCAAGTGCATTTAACTATGGTGTTAGAGGAAAGGTGATTTTTTTTTTTTCCGAAGGTTGTGTTCCAGTGAGAGAAATTGCATTCACAAATTGCCAGGATATCTTCCTATCCTTTTCTATAGAAAAGTTGAAGTTTAGAAATCCTTTGGTGCCAACTCATCTTTGTAAATTAGGGGCCTTAAAGGTTCACATATAGGACACATAGTTTAAGGATTGTCTCTAGATGTTTTACAACTGAAGGTTTTTAAACACTAAAATATATAATTTATAGTTAAGGCTAAAAAAGAAAGAATATTTATTACAGAGGATGTTCATAAGGCCAGTATGATTTGTAAAATAATGCAATCGCCCCTTTTTTTTTAAAAAAAAAAAACACAATCTTTCTACCCTTGATGTTGCAGTTTTAACAGCTTATTAAAGAAAAAAAGGACACTCTTCAAAGAATAAACCCAAAACAAAACAGTCTATTTGGCCCCTTCTTATACATTTTCAAAAGCAGTCTAACCATGAAAAACGCCATAGTTATAAACATGAGAATTGGAGTACTTGAAAGAAGTTCTTATTCCAGTATATGCCCCCCTTTTTTTTTTATTTAGCTACAACTAGAAAATTTGCACATCTTGGCTATGTATCTTTTTATTATTATTTTAGAAAGTAGCTGAAGGGACGTGGACATAGCTGTTGAAGTTGACGCTCGAGGAGAATGTGATGGTGAAATGTACGTGAGAAAACTGCCGCTAAGGTGTTGATTGTTAAAAAAAAAAAAAAAAGAAAAAGAAAAAAGAAAAAAATTAAAAATTAAAAAAAAAGAAAAAGAGAATAGAAAAGGAGTGGATGCTCCATTTTTATTGAGCTGCTATGGATAAATTCCCAGCATGGTTTGAAAAAAAAATTAACATTGCTTTTCTGTATCTTTGTCATTGTGTTTTGCTGCTATTTTGTGGATCTTTTTTTTTTTGTTATACAATGTCATATACTGCCATGTTATAGGTTTTAATTTTCTCATAGAAAATTATATTATTGACATCATTTTTTTGTAGATTTTTTATGTGATCAATTTTTACTTAATGTGATTACTGCTCTATTCCAAAAAGGTTCCTGTTTCACAATACCTCATACTTCAGTTAACCGTGTCTAGACCAGGTTTTAATGTTCGTACACAGTGCCTCATAGTTCTACTGCAAACTGAAATGCATCGAACGTTATTCTGAATGGGTCTCGCGATTTGCAACTAGGTTGCATTAATTTAAAAACAGCAGACATTTCAGAAGATCAAGTAATGTCAGTTTTTTTGTTGTTATGCATTTTATAAAGCTGGATTCTTTGTCTGATCTGGGGTTTATTATCATAGTAGTTTTAAGCTGTGTTATTAGCCACATTGATATATGAAAGGTGCATTATAATATAACTCTTGTATGCCAGCTGATGTGGTTTCCCATCAGTTGGGACGCATCATTTGGTATGATAGGTTATCTTCTGGAACTCTAAGTATTTTGTGTGTTTAATCTGTTATGATATACTAGTTTTTTGTTTTGTTTTTTTGTTTGTTAATTATAGCATAATGCTAATTTAAAAAGCCTGTAAATCTCATAAATAAGCCAGCTAACAGAGTTGTATGCTGAAGAATAATCTAGCTGTTGCCTGTATGCTGCTAAACCAAAACAGAATTAGAACTCAATTTTGAGGGCAAATGCAGTTAAGATCCTACATAGTGCATAAATAAAGCATTGCAATGCTACTAGCAGTCGCAGGACCCAGGAGGACTGGATACATTCTGTCCAAATTTCAGGAACATTTCTTACTGCTTACCTCATAAACACTTCTGTTCGTGGCATCTCTGTGTCTCTGAACCAAACATGATTATTGAGTTAGTGGTTACTGGTTATATTATGTGTTACACTGAGTGGCAGTGCGTACTGCAAATTTCTTTAAATATTGTAGGTACTAAAGGGCCAAATCCAGATCAGTGGGTTCATCTGCCAACAGAGATGCTTTATTTCTCACATTATTATAACAATCTGTAGTAAGCAAGCAATTCAGATTTGTACATTTTTATATTGTACTTATTGGCATCACTGGTCTGAAATGCACATTTTCACCCACAGACCTGTAACAGACAAGTTTCCAGCAAAAAAAACCCAACAAACCTAAAGTCTAGAAATAAAATTGGTAAAACCCAATGTCTGCTTGTTGTGTTTTTTTTATTACATTCATGAATGCTGAATGGTAGTAACTACCTGATGCAATGAGTAAGCAACATGATGTTTTTCTAGCGTCGACTGTCCATGCTTTAATAGTTGCAATGCATCTTTTAGTTAATAGTTGCAATAAATCTTTTTATCATTATTTTAGGAAAATGTAGGTGTTTTTAGCAATAGGTAAGTGACTGCCTGTCATAGTAATGTGTATTTTATAAAGCAAAATATACTTTTGCTGAAGATTTTCCTTTAAACATCTAAGGTAATTATTCAGAGCAAAATACCATTTGGTGGTTCTTTTCAATAAAGGTAAAATAAAGTAGGTGTTTGATGCTACAGAATGCTTGTTTGTATTTATTTATCAGTGCAAGGTTTTGTGTCCTAGAACACCTCTATGGAAATGAATTTGTTTTAAAAGCAGTAGGGTTAATATGGCTTCTTTTCCTTTCCTCCCCCTCACATACAGCTATCGCATGTTACTATTTATCACTAAGATAATAGAGAAAACCAAAGTGGAAAAATTTCAGAGCCCACTAAAAGTACATAAAGAACTGGACTTAAAAGGAGAGAAATGTAACAGCAGTTACATATGATTATTTAGAAACTAAAATTAGATTAAATTATAACTATGTTCCAATTCACATTCCACCATAACTTTCTGAAAATTGGGGATGCACTTTCTCATTATTACAGAAGCCGAACACAGCAGAAACTACTGCTTAGTCTTTGTGGAGAACAGTCAGGCCTCTGACCTATGTATTTGACTATTTAGCCTAAGAAAGTATGTGAAAATATGATTTCATTTCTGCCTTAAGAAAACACTGATCTATGTAAAAGGTCATGTATTTTTCTCTCCTGTCTCAAATCAGAAATGTAGCATTTGTCTCCTGAGTTTCCCATTGACTAAACTTCACATTACAACTGATTCTATGCAATAAATACAGCAAAGGAAACAAAAACTGTATGTGGAAAAATTGTATGTTGTATGTGAATCATAGACTAGAGCAAAATAAGTTGTCTTAATGCAGTTACTGATAGATGGGAAACCGTCTGCATCAGAAAAATCAAAGTTGAGCCTGTATTAGCTGGTCAACTTACCAATCATTTCAGCTAGGAAACTGAACCATATGGCCTACTGTAAAATCACAGCTGTAAGCTTAGGTAGGTAAAGTAACTACATCCATATCAGTATATAGTTTGAGCTGTAATTCTTTCCATTACAAGTGGGTACCTCCTTAATACAGTCAAGTCACACTGGTAGGCCATTAAGGTAAATTTATATAGCACTGAAAGAGATGATCTAAGCTAGAGTCACATTGACTTTAAATACAGGTCAAGCTGTAGCTCAACTTGGCCTAGATCAAAAAAAAAATTATTTTTTCACCTAAATCTTTTTTTTTGCCTCAAAATTTCAACATATTTTAAAGAAATGAAAAAAAAAAAAGTGTTGTCTTGCTTTTGTAGCTCTGATGACCAACCCTTCTAATTTTAAATGTTCAAAAATTGAGTGAAGACTTACTTACTTATAAAACCTTGATTTTTTGGACAAAAAGCTTTTTTACGAAAATAAATGATTCAATGAGAAACTTACTTACCCAGCAATATGTTCAACATGTTAAGTGGGGTTTTTTGGTTTTTTTCTTTCCTTTTCTAGCCATCCTGTAAACTCTATTCAACTGACTGAAGTATTTGTTGATTTAAGTAGGTTTAAGCCTACATAATCATCACAGTTACTTATGGTTTCCTTCTCTCTTAAACAACATCTCTGAACGCATCTTATGAAGTCTGGATGTTAGGTGAACTATGCCAGCATTATTCACATGGCAAAGGGCAGGAAGACAATAATGTAGTTAGAAAAACAATTTACTATTATAGGCTATAAAAAAACCCAACCACATTCATCTAGGCTATGCTCTAACTTATTCAAAGGAAAAATACATATTATACCTTCTTACATCAGACTGAGAAGTATGCACAACCCCCCCCCAAAAGACTTCCATTCCATTGCTGAATGTAGCCTGAGTGACAAGCTTGTACCTTTTATGAACACTTAAATCTGCACACTCTTTAATTAACAGTAAGTAACAATTAACAGTCTGTTAAATGTAAAAACTTGAAACCCACTTGTAGTCAAACATAGCTGGCATTCGAAGTGAAGGAAAACTGCAGCAGATAGGGGAGAAGGTGGATCTTGGACCTATATTTCAAATGAGTCATAGGAATGACCCAGGCATGTGGGCTAGAGAGTCTTGATGAAGATTCTTTGCAGCATCACTGAAAAGCTACAATGGGACAAAAGCAGCAAAGCTGTAAATGATGGCATTTTAATGAATTTCTGTCAACATCATTTTATGGGAAATGCATCTTTTCTGACAAAAACAGTATTTTTATGATGCCACAAATATAACTGATGATATTAATTGTAGTGGCATGGCAAACTGAGACATTTGACATAGTACCATACAATATTCTGATCAAACGATGAGAAACAGACTGCAAATTTGTCAACTGAATCACATCTATAGTGTAAGACTTGACAAGCCTCTGACTGTCTTTTTGGGCTGAGAAGTGCAAATTTAGCAGCAAGACAGAAGCTACTCTTTCATTTCTTCATTGTGACTTGAAGAGGGAAAACAAGTAGTTTCTTGACAATCCCATTAAGTATCTGCATAGCCAGATTTAGATCTGCCTCACCGTTTGCCTGTGTSATGCCCACACATCAGAAAGTCCCATATTTTAGGGAGATCACAAAGTATTCCCAGCCATAATTTTCCTGAGCACTCTTTACCTGAGCAAGGAACAAGCTACTGGCAGAAAGCCTGCGTGTGTTCACAGCGAGTCAGGAATACAGCACACACAGGATGCAGAAGCATCACCCACAGTATGCGGGCAACAGCTCTGCTCCTGTGACACAGGCGGTACAGGGCATCTTCTACTCCTACTGACCTCCTGTATACAAAAGCTGTTTGCAATAGGGTGACACAGAACAGCCCAAACCTTCTGGAAGCAGTCACTACCATGCACAGATTAACATGACAACATCTCTACTTTTCTGAAATCTCCTCTGTGGTCATAGGACGTTATGTTTAGTGGTTGCTCCTGGGTCTTCCCTCTTACCCCATAGGAAAAAAAAAATAAAAATCCATCAGCGTGGATTTTGGCCCTCTTCTCTTTACTTACAGCTTCTACTACCTTTTTATTTACAATAGTATCCTTGATGAAATATAACAATAAGCCCTTAATTCAGATAAAAACACAGGTAATGATCCATCTCAAAACCAAATACTAGAAGACCGCAATAAAAAAAATGATATTCCCATCATATTCAAAGTATATGCTAATGGACAATTACAGTACAGTCTTCCCTACTAACATGTCTGTCCTGGGGTGAAGCCTACCTGCAAGTACTGCCCAGACAAATGAGACCGTGACTACATCTGTTCAGCTCTGACTAAATGTGCCATAAGCTGAAAAACAAAGAAGCAAGAGGTGAACTTTGTTAGGCAACTGTTGCTGACTCCCTACTTCATAACACATTTGCAGTGGGAGACCAGAGGGTGATAGGAACCCCCCTCCTCATCACTAATTGGGCTTAGATATAGAAAAAGTCAGAGTATCCTGGGACTGCACTGTTAGTGACGCCATGGTGGCTTATGCCAACAATCAAATATAGGAAGCAATAAATGGTTCAGACAATAACCCTTCGGGGGGTGGGGAGGGGAGGGAGAGCCCCGTACACTGACATCCGATACCATTTAGAAGGCTGAGTCCAAGGTGGAAGCGCTGTGTGCAGGGGCCAAGCTCCAAGCCAGGACCTGACACGCTGACTGGTCTGAGCGAGTGTCCTGTTCCCCTGAGTCCAGGCGATGAAGGTCTATATTGAACTGCAGGTGCTGGGGCTTTGATTTGTATGTGCAGCATGTGCTATCAAAGAACAGAAGTCACTATGCAGCCACCACTCTCAACCTGCTAAGTAAATAAATTTTAGATTACATGCTGCTGAGGGATGTGGTTCTGTTATTTCATCCATCCCACCTGCTTTCCCTGTGACACGTGTCCTAATCCATCCCGAAGTTGTGTTCCATTAAATGTCTGGTCTCCTAAGACAGCTAACAAGTAACCCACAGTGAGGATATTACCTGTAACATTACCTCCAGTCTTCAAGGAACTGCGCTGAGATGGGCAACTCACTTAACGAGGCCACTAAACCACTACAGGAGCATTACAACAACTCACTCGAGCCAACACTGAACAAGTGCCCTAACTCACTTGTCTGATGGGAAACTGCCTGAAGCAGACAATTGAGCTTTCTGAGAATGTTTTATTCTTCTTTTACCAGATTTTATCTCTATAGATTGTCCAAATACAGGATAGGATTTTTGAACAACTTTTTTGCTTCTTGAACACCCACAGGCTCTAATTCTTCACATTTCTTTCATTTGGTTGCTGGTTATTTTAAACATGAAGACCAGTTCTTCAGCTAATTTATTCTGGCCAAAATAGCTATGTTCCTTTATATGTACAGACATGACACCCTCCCAAGCATCCAGAAGGCATCAGCAATTACTTAATCAAAAGTAAACATTTCTTATAAACATAATACCATTTGTTCTATTTTTTGACTTTGGACACATCTGTAACTGTTTCAGGCCATGGAGGCCCCTGAAGTGCAAAAGATCAGAACAGTTCCTCCCCTATGGCAACATCCTTCTAATTTAAGTGAAGGTGTTCACCTGCCTTGACTCTTGCAAGATAGTG
This sequence comes from Apteryx rowi, assembly GCF_003343035.1. NCBI lineage: Eukaryota > Metazoa > Chordata > Aves > Apterygiformes > Apterygidae > Apteryx > Apteryx rowi. The sequence continues at coordinate 1,647,417 of NW_020451105.1, read as the reverse complement.
CTCAATAGTGCTGCAGAGCCAAACAAGCATATGCCTACACGTTTGGGGAAACACAAGTGTTCTCTCAACCACAAACAGCTTTCCAATCATCTAAATGGAGTCCTCCATGTTTTTAAACCCCTCTGCAAACATGCCTCAGGCATCTTCAGGGGGCTTCTCCTATGCTTCTGCCGATGGGAGAATTTTGGGCAAATCGTACGTGAAAGCTCCTTGAAAAAGTCTCTCCACATTTTTCTCTGTACTACGATATGTTTCTTTCTCATTATTTCCTCATACTAATGATGCTACTGGATTTTTGTGAAGTCTGTACTCATCTGATTTGCAGAAGAGAACTTGCTCAAAAGAAGAACATGAGATACAACTGTAATGGACCACACCCTGAACACAGTTTGGACAATGTACTTATCTTGAAGTGGGCTTATAAATTCCTGAATGGCACTCAAAATATTCCCCATATTACTCAGCTGTTCTGAATATGACACAAAAAAAAGATGCCATAAGTCCATGTGGTTTTAGAATTACAACGGTTCTAAATAACTGGACCATACCCGAGGTCTCCTCAAGAGGGAAATATGCACCAGACATAACCTCTAGTCATCCTTAAAAATGACATACTATTACACTGATCCTTAATTTTACTGAGTACTAATATTAATTTTTCCCTTTTATTTCAGAAACTGTCAAGTGCTTATCAAAAATACATTCTGTATGTGTGTTACTTTTAAGGTGGTAAAGGGGGTCTCAAAAATTCAGCGTCTGCACATACATCGCAAAAAAAAAGAGAACAATGCACGCATGTGTTTTTAAACTACTGTTTGTGCAGTCTGGTCAGGACTGTGTGACACAGTATACAGTGTTTTGTCATCCAAGGAATGTCTTTGATCAAGAGTTTATGCAAGAAGGAAAAAAAAGCCATGAAACCCTAATCCGTTCCCACAGTCCAGTGAACGTGAGCTGGACAAACAGTGGACAATAGCAGTAAAGCTTGCTTCTGGAACAATTGCTGCAACTAAAAAAAATAAAGGGTTGCTGACTCACAGTTCCTACAACCAAGAAAGATTCCATGCAGTGTTGATTATTCCCCAGAATCTGGAGGATGCTGAAGATAAAAATTTACTTACATATCACACTGAAATAAAGCAGCAAAATACGCTGCTAAACAATCAAGAAAAAGACAAATACTGATGTTGATTTTGTATAATGCAGAGTTGAGATGCAGAGACCGCATAAGCATTGATCTTCTTTTGTACCTCAATATTTCACTAAAAGTAAACTCCATAATTTGAGATTATATTATAAATAAGAACCAGTTTAATGCTTCAGATAATACATCACTATTCCATCCCCACAAATTCTGCATGACTACAGTCAAACTCCCTACTTTCTCAAGACAAAAGCTACATACTATTGCTCATAACTATTCAGAAACCTTCTCTAGGTAATTTTGCCATGCTAAAACCAGACGCACAGAACGACATATTGGTTAATCACACAGGTATATGAACTACTATAGGACAATTCAAAACATTTTATAGCAAATGACTTCAGAATCAATTGGCTCTTACTACAGCTTTTTTTTTTTTTTTTTTTTTTAAGAATATGAGAATGCACTAGTACTACTTTATGTTAGTTTATGTTAGTTTTATGTTAGTCACAAAAAGATTTCCAAAATCCCTTATGTTGGCTACATTTCAGATGATCTTAGTGACTACGTTTCCTTTCTCACCATATTACCTCCTTTGATAGAGCTATACATATATTCAGGAGTGGTAAAGTACTTTAGGAATCTTAGCATGAGAAGTGCTGCAAGAATGTAGGATATTATTATACTTTATACTTTTGGGAACAAACACTTCTGTGATTAGGGTGGAAATAGTCACAGCGTGGTGCCGAAGAGATATCTGAGTGAGCTCCAGAATAATTAATTTTATAAGAAGTATTAAAACAGAGCTCATTTGGGTATTTAACAGCACTGTATATCAGCGAGCAGTGCTTTGCTCTAACATAGGTGGACTGTTTCTGCTCTTTTAAGCTGGCTTTAATTTTAGCAAAGATACCACCTCATTGCACAGCATAGTCTAGACAGCCCCAAAGAATCAGGAGCTCCAAGTTCTCTTCTTGTCTCTGTTACTGAAACCAATGTTTTCAAACCTGAGTGCATGAAGTTAAATTCTTAGAAGACTGCTTTCAAAACAGTGCCCAAAGCACTTTTTTACTTCAGTAGAGGCTGAACTGGTTCTGCTGTTCCAAGGACTGTGACACACTTCCAAGGACTGTGACACACTTACTGAAGTGCCCAAGTATCAGTAAGCTCTCAGTGGCCTTGATATGTCAATCCTAGACAACAAAAATTGCAACTGGAAACTTGCCACAGAACTCATTCACACCTCCCAAATCATCCCCATTTTCTCTTGTAATACATACATTTCTGTGGTAATGCACTGTCATAACTTCACCCAGGAGAAAAGCAACTCTGGCAGACAGTAACATGAGAATCTTCATGGTCACTTGCCAAATTATGAAAGCTGAAGTTTTAGGATGTAATTAGACCACAGAATCCATTGCCATATGAAGCTGTAAAGGGCAATATTCAAAAGGCATTTACATCCATACTGGATAGCATCAAGGATATGAAGACTTAATTATAATGTTAGAAGAAATATTAAACCTTTTGTTTCAAAACAAAGCCTTACTCTAATAGAAGATCAGGATGAGAAATAATATCACACATACATTACTCTGTCTGCCTGATTCAGCTTTGTTATAATCTTCTCTGAAATGTCTTGGATGAATTCTTATCAGAAATAAAGATTTTGATCCAGACGGACTTCAGATAATTCTAATATTCCAACACATTTCAGACTATATCCTTAGAATCATTAGACCCACAAACACTAGCATTCTGTCAAAAATGCTTAGTGCTTCACAGTGCTATTGCTGCAGAACTTCTTTTGGAAAGCAATGACCCTGAGAAGGAGCCCTGTCTTTATCTTGCTTGCCAATAATTTTATCTCCAGAAAATGCCATTCATTAATATCATCAGCATTCCCTTTCAAGCATGCAACACTGCAGAGGAATTACAAGACATTATAAAAAACAGAATGTTCGAACAGGCCATCCAAGGACAAGGTACCCACTTTTGAGAATGAAACTGGAAAAGAATCTATGACTGTTAGATCAGATACTGAAACATAGTGCTGCATTTAATGAAAAATGTATCTTTGGCAGCTTATGAGTTTAAAAAAAAAAATCAGTATTAGATGTAGACCTTTAGTTGCATGATTTTTAAAACTACAAGATTAAAATTTTAACGCTCTTTTCTTGTAATATCTTAATGTGGAGATGAGTATTAAAACTTTACATTAAAAATGGACTCAGAAAGCAATGTAAATGCAAACAGAACAAAAGATGTCAACAGAATAGAATTTAGAGATCTAAAACCTTGCAAATTCAGATGAATTTTATCTCCTTCAGCAGGGTAAGTCATATCTCTTAAAAGGGTATCAATTCTTATTCTAAAGTACTGTGGAATATTAGGGTGCAGGTAGATTTACGATCTTCATTTTCCTTCATTTGTTCCAATGAAGGAAACTGCATTTACAGCCAAAGTGTAAATAATAGTAGAGTGTAAACAGTAGTATTGATCTACTGAAAAATTAAAAACAAGGGATAATTTTACCACTGGATATCTAATACATATCTCTAGAAATAGTCATTAAAATGTGCTACCCTTCCGTAATCCCTAAAGAAACAAACTGAAATGTGTGCTTTACTCACTTAGCTTTGCGTCCACGTTTTAGAAAGAATCTACATTCTACAGTTTCACAGCTAATCCAGCTGAGAAAAGATCATGAATCAAACAAAACAAGCTAGAACTCAGCCCAGACAAGTCAGAAATTTGTGAGTTAGATGTTTCAAACATTCTTTCTTAACCACTGAGCATAACTAGAGGTGGTGAATACAGCAATGTATTTTAAAATCTTAGTAACTTCAATAACTTTTCAGAAATTTTCCATCCTGTTTTTTTCAGATCAAGTACTTCCGGAAAATTTCAAACCTGTTAGACCATGTAGCACAGAGCTACAAATCTTAATGTCCAACTTTATTAAGAACCAAAATTAGAATCTACAAGATTACATTTTTTCCATATCTTTTCTTCCCAGTTTGCTATTTAGAAAAAAACACAGAAAAATTATTAAAGMAATTAATATGGCTCATACAAGCTTTATTCAGCCTTTCCATGCATAGATCTTTTGACAGAATCTTTAATTACAACATAATACTTTTTTCCACAAAAGTCCTGATCATTCAGTACACAGGATGAATGATAAGGTTGTGAAATTAACCAAGCCAGTTAGAAAAATCTGTTTTAATTTGTTGCCGATTTTAGGAAGGTGTTAACAAAAGAGGAAGGGCATTGAAAGAAGAGAAACGATATGCTTGTGTCTCACAGAACTGAGTGCCATTTTGAGAAGTGCAGTCTTCCCAAATTTTGATGGATTTTTTTCCCAATAGCATTTTAGTTGGTTTACTTAAGAACACCCTTTTCACGGGTGTTTGCTGACTCTTACATTCCTCATTTTCTAGGTGACTCATATGAGAAACATGCAAAAATACACACATGCAAAAAAACTAGGTACTCATAGCCACAACTGATGTTAACAAGTAGCACATTCTGAAGAATTCAGGTTCTTAAAATGCAAAATTATTTGGAAAAAATTAGACCTCTCACATTGGTTAAGGCAAATGAACATTTTTGATGTTTTCTGGGCTTTAACTCTTTATTTGTAAATCACGTATGAAAATACCTCTAGAATACGTTGTGAAGACTCCACTGTTACATCCCTGAACATCACAGAAAACCCCACAACTTCTGTTTCAAAAAACAGTTTTAAAAGTCTGCATTAAGTATAGGGGTACATATCCAACAGAATCTTTAACTGTAGCTCATTTAAGGTAGTATTTCTCAGGTACTTGCAGCTCGGGGCTTGTTCTGATTGCCTAGTGGTCTAGTTGCATACCAGTCAAAAGTGAGCCATACTCACACTGCCCTGTATGAAGGATCTGCCGTAGTGGCAATATYTGCAAACTCTTACAAGAAGCATTACTTATAATCTATTTCTTACACAATATAACAATCTTCTCCACTAGATGGCTCTGACATTCACTATATATATTAAGACTGTTTGAACACTTACACACAGAAGCCAATTCTAAAAGAAAAAAAATGCGCACTAGCAGTTTGTTATTAAAAAAGGCCCCTGATCATTGGTATATTCAGGAAAGACAAAAAGTGAAAGATTATTTTGAAATAAAATGATACATACATATGTGCAGACACACACAGACATTCAACAAAAACATACATTTTGCTGCAATTTTTGGATTACAAATGCTAAAGGAAAAAATTTGTATGTCCTTCAAATCCCAGATGCAAATACACAGTAAACATTTTAAAAATTCGAGTTGCTTATTTTCTTGTATAATAAAAAAAAGCTGCGCAAGTAGAACACAAGTGAGGTCTAGATGGCACAAAATAGTGCTATTCAAGGATACAGCCATGTTAGCACATTGCCTTCACCTGAGAGAATTTACCCTGTGAATAGCTTCCGATATTCATGCTAGTCAAATCTCTCTTCATGAAGCTACATTATGCCATGTAGACCTGGCCAGACACATCTACGTTACAGCTTGATGAAAGATCTTCTACAATTAATTACATAATTGTATTTGCAAATAGTAATCAAAGACATCTAACAGCACAACATAAAATATCTTTCAAGTAAAATAACTGACTTTTTCTCTTCAGCTAATATAGCTGAATATATAGCTGACAGTACCCATTTTTTGAATGAGACCAACGAGTATATTTTCAAGCCTGGAAAATAATGAGCTATTCCCAGATACAAGGTACTAATTATCAGTATCACAACTTTTCTGCCAGTCATGTTTGTATTACTGATCATTTACAATTCTTAGTGTTTGAGGTTTTTTGCATACTGGATCAGTCTGCAGAGCTAGTAAAAAGAGCAAGTTTCATGTTTTGAGCTGCAGCTACTTTAAGAACAAGTATCTTAGTCTCTCTCCCCTATTCATTCTTATTCCATCTGCAGTCCTACCCTTCACCCATGAAGATGTTCCCTATTGTAAACTCAGCAGGCAATAGATTACATTTTACCACACATGGTGTAGTGCAATACGTACACAGGGTGTAAACTGAACTACATATACAGGCTTTTAAAATAACATACATCCTTTAAATAAGGAAACATTGCAAACACAACCTTTTTCCTCTTAAGGATTAATCCTTATCAGTGCAAGGTTAGTGAGGAATTAAAGCAGATATTTCTTCTTAAAGGTTTACACACTGGTATTTCAGTGATCCTAAATAAAACCTGGAGATAGTAACTGTAAAAGGACATATGAGAACTACTATTAAAAGCTCAATGTTCTTCTCTTCCCTCTTTAATGTTTAGCACCTGTTCACTATTTTCATTTTGTTTAGAGTAGAAGTAGATAAACACTTCCCAGTTATGTGTTCTTTTAATATTTCTTCTTTGTTCATCTGTGTTTATCTTCATCTGTTATACTCAAAATGTTAATGACGATCTTTCAGTACTGATTCTAAAATCAGACTGAATATTTAGTATTGAACAAACCTAAAAAAGAATATATGTAAGTGTTGCAAAGTGTCTGTTCTCCAGATAAATGCCCCAAACTCCCAATACCTCCCTTTCTGTTGTTCTAGTCCCACTTGTAATTCGAGTCATTAACAAATGACATTTTCAATTTTCCTTTTAAAGAATTTATTTTTTCTTTTATTTCGCATTTGCCATCATTTGGAGATTTTTCAACTTATTTTAAGTACTTTTACTATGAGTCCAAAAGGAGAACAGTAATTGTTCTTAACTGCACAACAACTATTTTTAAGCAGGTTTAGAGATTAAATCTCTTCAGAAATTAATACCACTTTGTGCTAAAGTAACAACTTAATTCTACAAACCTGTTTAAATTTTCCTCTGATTTTTTCCAGATCTTCTTGAAGCTTATCGTAAGTGGGGTCTTCATAAGGGAATTTCCGAATCATCCCTATTAATGAATCCAGAACCTTTGTCTTTTTGCTACAAAGAATCAAAACAAAAAATAAATTAGTCTTCTATTTTTCCATCTGCTAACATGAAGATTATACTGATATTTATATATTATAATTCAGAGCACAGATCCCAGTCCTCCATCCCTTTTTTATTAAACTTTTTCCCCATTTAACTCACTAAGGCTATGTTCCTTTGATATATACACACACACGGAAATAGATATACAGATATTTAAGCCATAACTTGCTACTGGAAGTTATTGCACAACTAACAAAGTTAAGTTTTCCCTTTTAATTACCTTCCAAAAATTGAGAAATATTGAAGAATCTTTGAAAATACCAATTAGATGACTGAGTGAAATAAAGAAATGCAATAAGAAAGTTCACCAAAACACCTATCAAGATGGCTGAGAATACGGTGGCAATTCTTTCAGCTAACTTTATCAAAATTGGACAGGAAAAAAAAAATTACAATTCTACCTAACCAAAGGAAAGCCATCCATTTTTGGCACAACACACACTTGTGTGGCAAACTAGAAAAATAAAAAAAAAAAAATAGCAAGACGGATTTCTGCGGCAGTCAGAAAAAAAAAAAAATATGCAGAGACCATAAAATTCCAGCTAGGGAAGGCAAAGATTTTCAGCCTTATCAAATACTTCTGAATTATTCATGAGATACTGATGCCCTTGCATGTCTCACTGGCTTTGGGAAACAGGGCCTATAATTATAGCTATTACTGATAGTGAACTGCAGCTCCCTCAAAAAAGTACGATAGCAGTGTAACATGAATGTCAGTCTTGGATGATGGGGCAACCATATCTCTGAGAATGAACAATGCTAATTAGGGGATAAAATACTTCCAGACTGAACAGTGAATATTGAGTGCAGGTTCTTAAAGATTCTAAATACTGCTCATGAATGAAATTCTATTCAGCAACTTCCTATAATGTGGTCTTGTGCCTATGGTCTTATTAAAGCATCTCAAAGATAATACAATTTGTTAGCAGGTTAGGAAAACACTGTATCTCTCCAGTCAAATAAAATTAAAAAAGAAATAACAGAAATAAAAATACTGGATAAGAATTAAACTATGTATTTAATAATCTTCAGAAAACAGACTGTTAAGAATACTAAGGTTCTACCAAATTCAAATTAAAGTATTCTTAGGAAACAAATCCTTTAATCTTCAGAGAATGAACTCGGAGCCAAAGTTTCTTGCCCAGCTAAATATATTTCGATTTTCAAAAAGCCATGAAGCATATGGATTCTGTGCTTTACAGAGGAAGATATTAACAACACACTTAAGCAATTTCACCAGATTTGTACACTGCTAGAATAAGGCCCAAATAATGCAACACACTATATCATTTTTTTCTTTTTGGAGGAACAGTATCTACTCCTTTCCTCTGCCAGCAGTCTTATGAAAGCTATAGAACCAACAATAGCAAACAAGAGCATATGGATCATGGGTAGAGATGGGACAAGACACCCCATCATAACAAATTCTGTCCTTAAGTATACAAATCACTCAGCAAAAGCACACTACAGTCAGCTATAGGCTGGAGATAACATATCCTCTAAGCTGGACTTTGCATGCAGTACTTTCTGAAGGCACAGTCTAACTTTACCATCAACTGTTAGCAATTAGACAAGTACAACCTCACCAAAGAACTATTCTAGTCTTTAAATCAATAATATTGTGCAGCTGTTAACAAGTCACCCTTGCTTGCTACATATGTCAGCATCACAACTTTTATGTAATGAAAAAAGCTCTGCCAGTGGTTAGCAAACTTGACTGCAGTGATGTAGAAGTGGTGAGTGTTATTAGTACTTCATAAGCATGCACTATTCTCCATTTGGAGAAAAACAACACAGAAATCATAGAAAAATGCAAGTTGAAAAGGATGTCTATAGGTCATCTAGTTCGCCTCCTGCCCAAAGCAGGGCTAACTTCAAAGCTATATCAGATCAGGYTGCTCATGGTCATCTCCAATCAGATTTTGAAAGTCTAGAAGGATGGAGCTTCTACAACCTCTCTGGGCAACCTGTCCCAGTGATTAACTGCTCACACTGGAAAGAACTTCCTCCTTATGTCCCATCAGAATTTCACTTGTTGCAACTTGTAAACACTGCCTCTTGTCCTTTCACTGTGCACCTCTGCAAAGACTGTCTCCATCTTATCTAGAACTTCCCCTTACATAGTACAATTATATACCTCCTTTGTCTTCTCTTCTCCACGTTGAACAAACTCTGTTCCCTTATGCTCTCTTCAACATCATATGCTCCAGCATAGGATAACATCCTGCTGGCCCTCTGCTCACCTTTGTTCTGCTTATCGATATTGGGGAGGCCAAAACCAGACACCTTAATTTGAATCAGTATTAAAGGAACAATATTTTTTTTTAACCCTACCTGTTCTTTTCATCTGTGCATTTGTGGAGCAGACACTGCCATGTCAGTGCAAACCCAAGGTAGCAGCCAACCTGTGGATTTATAAGAATGCCATGGGGGAAAAATATATATGTATATATATGTAGTGCATACAGTCAAACAAACAAACAAAAACAAAGCATTGCATTCTAGCTTACTCTTCAGGAAACAAATCACTGGATATAGAAATAAGTTTCTGTGTTGGAAAGTTCAGTAAATTAGGGTAGGATAAATAAGGGTAATTGTAGTACATAACATAAGGACTAAACTATTTAAAATGCAGCCCAAATAGCAATTCTGAGAAACAATAGCTTATTTTATATGCTTTAAACTCCCAAATTTATGAATCTAAACTGTAGTAGTGGGAAGATAATTAGAAAACAACCTGCCTATTTAGGCTTTGATAAGACTTGTTTTTGCAGCAGTGCCAGCTTAAACAGCCCCCCAAACATCTGTACCAGCTCAGCTGAGGGAGCAGCCAAGTCAAATGAAACAGGAAACTACCTTTTTTGAAAATATTTTGGAAACAATTTTACTAGTCTAACTGAAGATGGTAGCACAGAGTCAGAAAGTAGTATGAGGAGCTGACTAAGCTAGCCCCACTGCCAGAAGAACTTCTCATTATGACTTTGGATACTAAATGAAATAGGAACGTAGTAACGTTTTTCAACGCACCTATTGGATAAGATAGCTGGAATCCCTTTCAAAAGTGACTTAGCATTGATAGAGAAATGATGCAGACGCCTAAAGCAAAATTTAGCAGACTTTGCGGAACTCAAGTCCAAAATTGCAGCCTAATCCCACATTGGTCTGTATGTGTGCATGTGCATATACCTGACCTTTAAACTAAAAAACACTGTTGGCCTTGGAAGCTCCTGTAGCTGGCAAACCACTTCAGAGTACAGTAGGTGCATTTGGGATGCCTATGTTTGTTAAAATAGACAGCGGAGGTCTTTCATAAGGCTCAAGCATGGGTTCGGGATTAATATCCCATTAAGTGCTGGAGCATATTTCAAGTGAGGCTTCCAGTTTATTTTCCTCTAACAGAAGTTTAATTTGCATGCACCAAAACTGCTTAAAAACCCAAGGTAAATGGAGACAACTGACGGATTTGTTTCAGAGTTGTGCTATAGCTGTAAAACCAAACTACTAAGGTAAAATACATCTGGCCCCTGGACCCTCAGCAGCAGGCTTCTCAGCATAATGAGCACAGCCCTACCAGAGCAGGGCAGTGCCAGTCTCCTGCTTGAGCCCAAGCAGGTACCTTTCTAAGCTCCCCCAAAGGATGTGACCTTATATGGATACACTTTAACAATGCTATTTTACTTTAATTCTCTCTCTGGCAAGGCCAGTATCAGATCAGTATCATGATTTTGCTCAAGACATGTAACAGGCTGAGAAATCTAAGATTGCCCAGGTCAATCTTTCGCTCATTTAACATGACCACCTACAGCCTTACTATTCTCTGGAACTTCCTCTATATTAATAGGCTGGAATACTCCTCTATTACACTTTTATCTTGGACCTTTCTGTTTAAAGCCATCCAGTTTTAGGGGCTACTGTTTAACATTATCTTCTTAGAACTCCATAACTGTAGCATAAGTAGCAAAATACTTCGTCACTATGCATTTCTGTATCATGCCCAAATGCATGACAAAATTTTATAATAATGAGCCTTTCAGATTTTTTTAGTTTACCATTTTCATTTCTTAATGAACCAATACCATTGCTATTGTCCTTTTTGTAGTTAATTAACTTCCTAAACCTGAAAATGACACATGTAAAATTACCAAAAGGACTTCAAACAGACCAAAGAGATTGAGATTTGTGGTGCTATACTTGAAATAAGCCCTGCTAAGAATCCTGTAGTACAGTTTCCATGTCAAAGCTGAACTTTAAAAAGACCAGCTCAGGTCCAAAAATACTATAACCACATTATGCAGCACTGAACATGCAACATGACTTGAGCTGGACACACAAGACGAGTCATGGTGTCTCAATGCCACTCTCTCATTTCTAGAAAGGCTTACTGAGTCAGGCATGGCATTGGGTGAATGTGGCAATACCTGGAGCTGACTCCATGTACGGAAGAATAATTGCACCTCAACCAAGAGCCCTACCAGTATTAGATATGAGTGCAGCTGAGACACCCGTAATTGTCCCTTTATGAGGCAATTTGGGTGGAAAACCAATGTTTCATGGTTTTCTCTGTTCTTATATATCTGAACTGCCTGAATCTTTGATGAGTCAAGTCTTGATTAACTGGGAATCTTCTATTTGTCCTTAACACTGAGCCACAGATGATCCAGGAGGGCCTTTAGCCTCAGTTTTGTAGTATAAAAAGTAAATAAACACTACATCCATCGTCAATTTGTTCTGAGCAAGCTTCTTTGATTTTGTTCATATTTTTCTCCTTTTATCCTCCCTTCCAAAAAACCCCCCACACCTTCAGAACCATACAGCAAATGAACTCAGAAAACATGAAACCTTCTATTAAAATGCTCAAATCAAAACACCACCTTTAAACTAGTTTTATGGGCCTTCTTGGACACATACAGAGCAATATAATTTAAAAAGAGTTATTATACCTATATATCTATGACTGGAAAGTGTAAATGTACTGTCTTATTCAAAAAAAGAACTCCTCATTATACAATTTAAACTGCATAACGTTGATGAAGCTTATGAGAACGTATTCAATTTTCACCTCCTAAATTCCAGATAATACTTTCAGGTTTTTTTCTATATGATGTTATCAACAGGTTCAGCACAATCTAAAAAAGAACTGCTTTAAATGATCCTAGAATGGAGCCCTTGGGGCTCAGGCTACCACTATACCAGGCTTTGCTCAACAGTTTCTACGCTACAGTGAGTTTCTTGTGATTCTAAAATATCTTCCCATTTACCTCAGACCCAATCTTGGCACCGTGGAGTGATCCATACCTCCTTCCCTCAACAACTCCGATGTGGCTGCCTTCAGCATACCCCTCTTGATACCCCTCACCATGAAACCTGTAAAAAGAGAAGTACGGTTTTTAATGCTTATATCCGTATGCAGCTCATGGTACACACAAGCAACTCCTGCAGTCAAAAACATTCTTTATCATTTCGGGAACACAACTGTCCATATTTAGAATTATGCCACAGCAATAATTTCAAATAAGACGCATTTATGAAGATTTGGGTATTTTCAAACAAGCTTATAATACTTTACCAAAAACAAGGCACTTCACAATCCAGCTTAATACCTTTACCAGAAGAGCCGCGATCGAGGGGCTCGGCCCGTCAGGGAGAAAGAAGGACGAAGAGGGCTCCCGCCGCCGCTCTCCCCCCCGCCCCTTCCCCGGCTCGCCGCCCGCCGCCGGCCCGGCCCGCACCGCTCCCCGCAGCGCCTCTGGCCGCCCCCTGCCCGGGCGACCGTTACCCGCGGCGCGCGGGGAACCCGCTCCGGCCCCGCCGCCCCGTCCCGAGCCCCGCCGCCCGGCCGAGGCCACCGTGCCGGCCCCACCTCTCCTCGGCCATCACGATGTCGTCAAACATGTCCGCGCTGGACGCGGCCGCCGCCATCGCGCCGCGAAAGCCCAAGCCCCGGCTCCGCGCCGGATGCGTTCCGCCGCCGCTCAGCATGCCGGGAAAGGACAGCAAGCCGCAGGGCCACAGCCGGGAAGCTCCAGGGCGCAGGCGCGCAAGACCCCCACCCAACCCGGGCCGGCCCTCCAGCTGCGAAGGGGCGTGGCCCAAGGGGGTCCAGCGTGCGCGATGGGCGGGGCCTCCCGCCCCTCGCCCCGCCCCCCGCCCCGCC
>NW_020451105.1:1622763-1633876 GCF_003343035.1 Apteryx rowi | reverse complement strand
GGGCGCGCGCCCCAGCGGCCGGCCGCGAGGCGGTGCGAGCCGCGCCAGGGGGCGCCAAAGCGCTGCGGCCGCCGCGGGATAAACCGCCTCTCTTGTGCTAAGTGGGTGGAAGATACGTTTCGTTATCACGTTAACTACTGGAAAGCTAAACCTCGGCCTAAAGTAATCTAAGACGCGGTGCTTAACTAAGGTTTTGTCCAAAGCTCTGATATCCTCCAAGTGTAATGAAAAGTCTGATTGTTATCGAAAGCCGTTTGGAAGTTTTTCATCCAAATGAAAACAGTTGGTATCCTGAATACTGCCTTCATAACTGAGAGGATAGATTATGACTGCTGAAAGGCATAATGTGTTATCTAAATTTTATAAAATGTTCAAAGTGAATCTTATACCTTTTCTCAGCAAGGTGGGGATTGATTCTTAGTTCCTAGATGAGAACTTACAAAGCAACAGCTGTACCAAAAGACTTGCTTATATAAGGCAGTCTCAACTCCCTGCAATGAGATCTATGCAGGTGTGCTGAAATAAGGTTGATTTTGGTTGGATGCCTCTGAGTACAGGTAGATACTCTCTGGATTCAATTGTAGGATTGATTTCCCCAAATTACTTTGCTTTTAAAAGAGATCCATTTGAAAGCTTATAATGTATTTCCTAAAGACTATAATTCAGTAGATTTTTTTCATTTGTCTTGTTTGCTTGTTAGGTCAAGATGAGTAAGAGAGGGGAAACTGTTTATACCAAATAATTGCGGTATTGCTTTCCTGTCCTTTCAGTTCACTTCACTTGGTCGCACTTTCTCTAAGGCTTTCAGACCTCTGCGGTAGGCAGAGAAGCAGTACTTCCTGGAAATTGCTTCCTCTGCCCAAACTTAAGCCCTGGAGCTTCCAGAGCCTGGTTCAAAAGGCTTGTTTAATCCAGTATTTGCCTTTGGTTTTGTCCAGGAATTTACCACTACATCTTTTTAATGGCTATTAACCTCATTCTTATAAAGCCAATATACTTTTGCTGGTTTACAGCCAGGGACTATGATATTTAGATTCACACATTTTAGGCAATGAAGAAACCTGTCCTGATCATCTAGTCTGGTCTACACACAACCCAGGCCATGTAGCCAACCCAGTAATTTCTGCATCAGGCCTTGGACATAGAGGGTTTGAACACCTGATCCAAGTTCTGTTAAACTCAACAAAAAACTGTGATGTTGCTATCACTGGGGATTTGGTTTGGCATTAAGGAAACTGTTCAATACCACGGAGGGAATCAGTGGGTGAGCTAGAAGTGGAATGGAAGAAAATAGTGATAAAACTGAAAGGATAAATCTTGATCCCTTTCCCATGAAACTAACAGTTTATAGTGTTAAGGAAGATTTTTACTGTCTATGAATTTTTTTCTCATTTCTTGACCTCATTTCTGGATGATTTGTTTCTTTACCAGTCAACCTAGCTGTTGTTTTGTAAGCATAAAATCATGTAAAGAACTATAAGTAAGACTAATTTTCAACAGAAGAAGTTCTAGAATCTAATACAGGCCAATTTTGCTTTGACCAGAGACATTTTTGTTTTTCAAATAGTGCATTTTTGATGTATTTATATAACAGCACCAAACTCTAGTATGCCATTCTAGACTGCTTTATTACAACATTTATTTATTATTACAGATTAGCACTGGATAAAAGTAAACATTTGTACTTGCTTGTAAACATATATTTCAATGTTAAATTATACTGATGTCTTTCAGATATTTATACTTAAGGAAAAATTTGGCCTTAGGCACACCAAAGTAGTCTGTTAATCCAGACATGGGCAAAGCATGTTTGTTAGCCTTTGAGCCAAACACAGAAAGGCAGAGGACCTGAAAAGACAGCTTTGAAAATATTAGACGTCTCTAAAAAAAAAAAAAAAGAACTGCTGCAGAGTGAAATAAAATAATAATACTAAAGGTTTAGATAAATAGATGCACCAATCACAGTTCATTAAAAATGTTCCATGACAACAGGCTATGCTGATTTATCTAGAGTGACTGTAGTCAGTCAGCCAGCTCATATTCTCTGTTAATTTAATGTTTAGATTTCCCTGAATCTCACACCAAACCACCAAAGTTTTTCCCAGGTGTGAAAACCTATCCACTCTACAACCTCTCAATCACAAACGCATATTGTTCACTAACCATCTGATGTTTGTGGAAATGTTAGGTATCTTTGAAGATTTCCTCTAAGCTAATAACTGCAATTTAAATTTTGTTTTTGAAGTTAGAGACAAAAAGTTCTTTGATCTCAGTGGGTAGCAGGATTGATCCAATATGCTGAAAATAGAATATCTTTTTCTGGCAAGTTGTGACAACAAAACTATCTCCATCTTTGGGTCATTCTTATACACCTTCAGCAATGAGTCCAATCCAACAGTGTTCCTGATAAACTTACTGTGTGTTATAAATTCACCCCTAATTCAGAGTCCTACTGACATCTTTCCTTGCACTCCCATTTACTTCCAAGGGATATGCATCACTACTTCGATCACCTCGGAAGCTGCCTGAATGAAGGATTGGCTTCTGTATTTTTTTGATGAAAGCAAATACATTTGTTTAATTTATCATGTCATTTTCTGKTCATATATAAAGCACGCTGGTAGCATAGGAAGCACCATCGAAATTGTTCACATACATAGTTTCAGCACCCTGAGCAGAGATAATATTGATATTATGGGTCTTGTATAAAGGATTTGCTACTTTTTACACTTCTCCAAATTCAAGATGGAGATGCCCAGTATCTCCTTTTCTACAGCCTTCTCACTACTCTAACAACTCTTATTTACATATCATAGCTTCTAATTGAGACTTCACAAGGAGACATTTGGCACCCTAACATTTTTAAAAGAATTTAGGGCTGTAAAATGTATGACTACAAATGAAAGCATTGCAATCAACTTACTGTCTTTGACAAACCATGATCAGTCCAGACTTGTATAGTGCAATTTGCAATGGTGGTAGTGTTTACATTCCCACAGAACCTACAGCAAGGATGCTTAAAGGTTTTGCACGCCAAGTTCCTGGCCTAATCAGGTGTCTAATGGTAGGGAAAGCATTTTCCAGTAATCAGTCCACCTCAAGCTGTGATCTTGTCAGATTTCATAAGCAAAACAGCTGGGCCCGGTCAGTGCTTGGATGGGAAACCTCCAAGGAAAACTAAAGTGCTCCAGGAAGCGGTGTGGGTAATTTAGCTCCTGGCATTCTTCCCTCTGTCTGAATAAATATTGAACCAACCACTCTAACCATGCTGTTACAGTAAGAAACATTGTGCGCTGGTGGAAGATGCAAATTCAAAGGTGTCAGCAAATGGGGTCACTAAAGATCCCAAGATACTGTTCGCCAATGTAAGGGTGCTCATTTTTGTGCTCTA
Organism: Apteryx rowi; assembly: GCF_003343035.1. Taxonomy (NCBI): domain Eukaryota; kingdom Metazoa; phylum Chordata; class Aves; order Apterygiformes; family Apterygidae; genus Apteryx; species Apteryx rowi. Next base: position 1,630,485 of record NW_020451105.1, on the reverse strand, counting down.
CACACATATTCACAAATAGAGACATTAAAGCTACCTAAAATTCTCTCACTGGTTAAATTAAACAGTGTATCCTATGCATTCTGTTCTTATTTGCTGTTTCCCAGCAAAACTGGTTTTTGGCAGAAAAGTGGATTTGGGGTGAATTTTTTAAATATTCATGTTCATTTTATTTTGTTTTCTAGTTCTTGAGTTATATGAAGGGGTCTTGAAAAGTATCCAGTGTTCAAAAAATATATAGTGTCTGATGAAAAGCTGAATGCCCCAAGTCTGAAAACTTTTGGGATAGAACAACTTGAAAATCAGGACTACATTTCCCGATACATGAGGACTAGCAACCCTCCGGATGTGTGGCAGTGGCTCAGCACAAAGGAGAATGTGACCCATCATGGGAGATGTTTTCCAGCCGAGAAATCTACAATTCCTTTGAGTCACCCTTGCAGCATTTCCAAACCGAAATGTTTGATCCTTGATTTCCTGTTAGAAAACAACTTCTTTTTCAGGAAAAACAACCCATTTTCTCCCCAGTTGCATTGCTGAGTATACTGCCATTTTTAAAAGGCAGCAGCATTCCACCTGCAGTATTTTTACATTTTGCCAGTGGGCAATTTATGTACTAATATAAAAATCCACAGGTAGCGTTTGTGGTGTGGGTTGAGCCTGGCTGAAATCACTGCCAACAGTTCAGTTCCTGTTGGGCGTACAGGAGCGCACTCCATGGTGTGCCTATACTGACATACGGGATGCGGCTTTGCCTGCATTGGAAATTGGACCTGGCTGCAGCCATCAGCACCCATGCAGCAGAATCCCCACTGGAAAAGGATGGCAGCAATCACATTTGTAGCAGATTTTTCCATCTCCCCTAGGAATTACCCCCTTGGAACAGCTGGAGGCAAACACTGTAGGTCCCTCACACTCACATCAGCGTTCAGCACACTGATGGCAGCAAGCAGAGCAAACTGCAGGGTTTAAGGACATAAATGGAATGTAAAAGTGCTACTTTATAAAATAGATGTAAATCCATGATCATGACTGCCCACAGAGCTTACAGCTGAGCTTTCTTCATATGTTGTACCAGAGAACAGGAATTTAAGATTAGGTCAGAAGTGAAAGAGAGGAAGTGACCTTCACATATCTCCACTAAATTATCAAAATTTAGTGAACTGTCTCCCTTGCATAGTAAAAATACCTTTCTTATATTTGCTATTTACCATGGAGCTCATCAGTAATTGGGAGCAGGCAGATTCTGATTACAGCATTGGCACTCAAAGTCTAGCTCTGGGTAAACTGTTTGGTCTCTCTGTGTCCCTGTCTGTCATACCTCTTCAACAACATCATCTTCACAAAGATGCTGTGGAGACAAATTTAATAGTTTTATGAAGGTCCTTGATGTCTTTAGGCTAAAGGAGTTACAAAAGAGAGTCAGCCAGGTTTTTGTGTTGAAGATGATTTTTTTATTGCAAATGTACATGTTACACTACTGATAATATACAGAAATTTAAAAAGCTACTGTTTCATGATTACAAAACTTCACGAAATTTGTTACAACTAAAAAAATCCACCTTCAAGAGTATATAAATAGAATTTTGAGCATAAATAATAGTAACAAAATAAACAGATGTATGCATTCAATAAATTAATTATAAATATTGCATTGCCAATGAAGTGCTAGGTCAGAAGAATGCTACTGTTTCCAGCAGAGTTTTTTTTGTATAGAAATCTGTTATAAATGAACCTTTAGAAAAGAGTAAAATCCCTGAACCTTTTTCCTCACATTCCTTTTTTTGGGTGGGGTTTCAGGTTTGTTATTCTTTTGTCAAATTATTGCAATAAGAGAAGTGAACTGAAGGTATCAGACGTCCACCTCTTGGCCATAAGGTACCCACAATCTTTCCTTGCAAGGTGAATGGTATGACTGACCCAGTTCTGCAGCATTCAAGTCACTAAACTGTTTCTCTATTGATTTCAGCTGATGCAGAATCAAGCCTGGAAGGCCTTAAAGGAACTGCTGATGTTTGAAGGTAAAACATGAAAACTTATTATGCAATCGATTTGACCTATACATCATCCATTTTCAGTCTTTTTCTCCATTTGCTAAAGACATATACACTTATATACAACAGAACTTCTGTTACTGAAGACTAGTTTGTTGGTACTGCTCATTCCTTACCTGATGAACATAAATACTGGGTCCTGTATACACTTCTACCCATGTATAGATTTCTCACTAATGTTAATGAGGAGTCTATATTGGATGATGCAGACCCCACAGTAAACATAAATTAGCCTATAAAGGAAATCAAAGATCCAGTTTTCCAAATTACCCCTTAGCAATAAGGGAAGGAAGAAATATTTCCTTTTCTTCCCTTATGTCTTAAGGGAAAAAGAAATACAATATACAAGCAGAATGTTTTTCAGTGGTATGCTTTCAATAGAAAGTTTTCCCAGAACATTGTCAGCAGCTTTTCAAGGGACAGCATTTACTCTAGTTCACATAACCACATTTGCTAGGTCTTCCTTAATCCTGTTTTCTTCCAAATGTTTGTCTTTAAGGCCTATGAACCTAAAAGATCATTAACTTCCCTGTGAATGAAAAGCATTTGCTACATTTGCTCCTATGAGCAAAAATAACAGGTGAACATATGTGGTAATGAGGTTGGTATAGAAAAATTATAATAATTTTATCATCACCACTGTAATGGGGTAACTTTGGTGAATTGTTTTTTCTTATTTAATCTTTTTTTTCCCCCCAAATAAAGTATGGATAGGGAGGCAATCCTCTAGAATATAGCCTCTGAGCAATCATATCTTCCAGGTATAACACATTGCAAGGAAAAGGCTGGCTCCATACTTAAATACAAAAAAATGTTCAAAATACTGGTACATGAAAAGCTAAAAACCTGTAGTATTCTGCAATATTTCTTTTACACCATGTTTGTAATTGGAGTCATTTCTGAAAGCTCGGGCTCTTCACTGGAGACAGTTTGGAGGTGAGTCCAAAGGGATCCATGCTGTCGGTTTCAAGAGGTGAGGAGTACATATCTGATTCGAAAGCCTGGCTATAATCACCATATTCACCAAAGTCTGTTGACTCCACAGGCACAGTGTTGATCATAGGTAAAAAGTGAGATAATGGAAGAAAATCTTTTCCCTTGAACTGCTGTCTTTGCTTGGCACTGCTCAAAGACACGGAGATCCCGTGTTTCTTTGATTTATATACGTTGTAGCCGTCTGGGCGTATCTCCTCTTCAAAGGAACAATCTTCAGTAGAATACCTGAGCTGAAGGGCAGGGAGGAAAGAAAATTACAAACATGCCCACGGGCCCTATGCCTGGCAGCTGCCAGCATAGAGGCGCAAGGGGGCTGGCAGGTAGGATGCCGGCCCTCGCCATTGCTCCGGGGGCAGCTCTTTCCTTTACGGACCACAGCCACTGAGACCAGCCTAAAGCTCCCCATGTTGCATGTAGCATGCATTTTAGATTATGAAGCCATTAAAAGAAAACATTGGCCTAATCCAGAACTCCTCAAGTTAATGTATGTCTTCCCATCCTCTTAAATAATGCAGGGTCTGTGCTTCCACACATACTCTTGCTCTGAACACAGAGAAAAAACATCTCAGTTGCCAGTGCTCCTTCAGATAAACTGCTGTTAATTGCTGGCAGTATTTAACTGCAGTCATGAGACCTAATCCAATAGTCCTGAAGTATAAAACCCTAGTTCTATTAGAGATTTGCTTAAAGGCCTCAGGTTCAGGTCTGTAGAAAGGCATCACTATAAAGGACAGCACTTCACAAACATGTCAGTCAGTAAAAATATATTAAAAAGGTAACTGCTAATGTTTTTACTCAGCATTAATTGAAATTCCAAAAAAACTAATTAATGCAGTATTATTTTCCCATTAGACATTACTTAGAACTACACATTTTGTAACAATGTGAGTTCAGATTTTTTATAGAAGAATATATTTTCTTAGGTATGAATTCGTAGAAATGCATTTATGATATACTGCACATGTAGTATATTAGGATTTTGTATCACGAGGTCAGACCTTTCCAGATCCTTTACATAATCACTGTATTTCTTACAGCTCTGGTGTTATTTCTGGCTCAGCTATTACAGGTTTTTGAACTCTTGGTTAATAAAAACCCATTGCTGATTATATGTCGGTCATCAGTGATAAAAGTGTTCTTACATGAATGCTCTACCTGTCTAAATTTAACTTAGAATATAGCTGATACTTTTAAGTCCTTTCTCAAACACCAATGATACGGAGTACAATTAAGTGTGAAATGGGTGCCTTTTTAAAGGCACTTTTTAAACCATTTAAGTAATTCACAAAAAAGCATTTTCTGCAAATTATACAATATTTATCCTTCAACACACAGTATATCTCGGAAGACTGTATAGGATACAAACTGATGGTTCAATTGTTATCTGTCCTTATTTCTATGAGTGGTCAGCCTCACTGATGACAGTGATGAAATAAAAAGGCTTCTTGAGCAAGTGTGCATTACAAATCACAGCAGTTATTGATTATGCCCCCTCATATCTCAACTATATCAACTATATGCTATGTATATAATATGATAATATTAAGAAGTTACATGGTTTCCCCTAACCTACAGGAATTATGAAAACAGACTACAGCACACTGCATGTTTGAAATCAACTTTAGTCATCACTTTTCCCGTGTCAGAAAAAGGCACGTCAGGTACCACATTTGCCCTTTAGTTCTTCCACTCCTGAACACAGTGCTGATAAGGGTATGAATTTCTCCACAGAGCTTGTCTGCCCTGGCTGATAGTGGAGGGGTGATAGCAGGTGTTGTGAACGACCCGATTTCTCACTCTCAGCCTGAACTGGCTACAGTCTCAGCCAGTGTTTCTTTGGCACTCAGAGGGATATAGTTAGTGTAGCGGTACACACTGGAAGCCATTTCTTTCTTACTTCCAATAACACAGGCAGATCTCAGAGCAAAGAATCTATAGGAGAGGGGAACTGCATCTCAAGAGAAAGCTTTTCTTTATGTGTCTAATTCTGCTCACTTCTGTGAATGTTGTCACTGAAGTCAACGAAACTATGTTTGAGAATAAAACATACAGAACTCGTCCACAATGCATAGATCTGATGGCATGGATACATGTCATTATGTTTTCAAAAAAACACGTAATTAATACATCAATAAACAGTCTCAGTCAAGGGTTATTCACAATCTTTCAAAATGCTGTTATAGGAAAGCTATTTTAAAATTGTGCAACCACTAAAGATCCAGTCTGCAGCTCCAGTGGGAGTGGGATCCAGGCTTTGCTTAGTTTTCACTGATCATTTTGGTTTGGATATACATTAAAACTTTAAGCTAATAATTCACCTACCGTCCAGACCATCTGAACCTCAAGATCTGTGCACCTTATCAGTGCACTGATTTTCTGATTCTAGCCAAGAAAAGCAAGGAAATGCAGAAAAAAGACTTCATCCTATGTTATGGACTCAAGCAGTAATCTCACTAAATCATTCCGGCTCTTATTAGAGATATTGGGAGTTTTGACAATGGGCCAAGTCGTTGCCCTATTGAAATCAGCAGAAATTTTGCCAGCGTAATCAAAGCAGAGTAAAACAGTGTATATACTATGGCTGGTAAAAAAATACTCCCTTCTCTCTGTGAAACCTCAGGTTCCTCTAAAGCAGTTACACAAAAACTGAACTTGAATCTCACCCTTTAAATTCTAGAGTTGGCAACTTACTTATGTTACTTACAAAGCCACAGTTTATGTCGCTGATAATATTCAGCTGATAGGCTGATACAGTAGGTGAAAAGCATGAGCTAACAACATTGCATCAGACGGTCGCTAAACTTCTCAGCCTCTAAGTGTCCCACGAGTGTGCTGCTGCGGGTCTCAAGACCAAGTGAGACAGGGGAGGAGAGTCTCTCCCCCCGTAGTCCTGTTTCTGTCTGATACTTAAGGAGAGAGCAACCCCGCCTTRGTGGGACGTGCATACATGGGAGCCATGTGGGCGCACCTCCTCTCCCAAGGAGCACTCTTCTTCGGAGTACTTAATCGGAACAGCAAGAARCTAATTAAAGGAAGTGTGTATAATTCGGGCTATGGGCTGACTTAATCTATTTCTGTGGCAGAAGCAACCCCCCCCCACCGATAAGGGTTTTTAAACATAAATGAAATTTTGCTCTATATTGTCTTTTCAGTCTCTTCTGGGGACATGTAACACGTAATGGAAATAGTAGATTATTCGCGTTAGAAAGCTGTTTTTGTCGTGCTGCGCTAATAACCATGGCGGCCTTTTAGGCAGCAAGAGTGACAAAATCAGGGTCTTATGGAGGAGAGGGGGGGTCGGAAGCTTTGTTCGCCCGTCGCAGCGGAGGGCTTCAGTCCTTCCCCCTCGCCGCGGCCCTGGCGCGGCGGCCGGCAAGCCCCTCCGAGGGGCTCCGAAAGCCCCGGCCCGGCCCCGGGGCCCCGTGCCGCCGCTCACCTGCCCGTGCAGCCGCCCCGCCGCGTCCATGCAGAGGTAGCGGGAGCTCCGCACGCCCTTGATGGCCACGGTGCGCACCGCCACGGCGCGGATCTCCAGCAGACCTGTGCGGGGAAGGCACAGCCGGTTAACGCCGCCGCCGCCCCCGGCCCCGCCGCCGCCGCCGCCGCCGCCGCCGGCCCGCTGCCGGCGGCAGCACTCACTCTGCGGGCTCTGGCTGCCGGCGCCGTCCACCCGGCCGTCGCTGCCGATCCTCAGGAAGTAGCTGAAGAGCCCTTGCTTGCTGGCGGTGTAGAGGTGCCGCAGCCGTATGGGCTCCCCCCAGCCGTAGTTCACATGGGGGCCGGCGTCCGATAAAGGCAGCGACCTGGCCCCCACGGCCAAAGCGAGCCCGAGCAGCGCCAGGGAGGCGGGGGACTTGCCCAGGCGCTCCCCCATCGTCCCCGCTTGCTCCGTGCCCCCTCGCCCGCGCACCCGCCTGCCCGGCAGCGCCGACGCCGGCGGAGAGAGCGGCGGCTCAGCGCTCTCTGGAGCGGATCGCCTCGGGATGCAGGAAAGGCACAGCCACCCCCCGGCCTTTTATAGCTCTCTGTTATCAGCCCGATCGATTCGGCTAAATCCAGTTCCAATATAGAGCCCATTTCATAGCAGGAATTGGTCAGATCAGTCACTCCCCCCGAAAATATTGATCGAGTGACATCATTTCACAGGGGACACCCTGAAGTCGCTCCCTCCCCGACCGCACCTCGAAGCTTTCCGCTGCCGCCCCGACCTCCTCTGTCCCCGGCGCGGCGCAGCCGGCCGGGCAGACCTTGCCCAGATGCCAGCGCAGAGGCAAGGGGCTGGAGGTGGATGCGTATACATATTCATGTACATTAAAAGAAATCCAGGGGTTATGCGGAGTTGAAGACGTGGGCTATGCTGGGGGGCAGAGAAGCAGGAGTCATTAAGAAGAGAATAAAACCACCGCAGCGGAGGTCAGAGCGCTCGGACTGAACCCGCAGAGCTGAGCTGCCGGGTCGGAGCTTGCCCATCCTTTATTTCCCTTATCAGAAATAAAGCGGCCGGGCCTTTGTGGGATGCTTTTTTATCTCGTTCAGAGAAATTAGCCCTCGGCAAAACACAGCACGCCTTCTCCTCCCCGGACCTCTCAGGCTGCCCGCTCCGCAACGCGCTCAGTGCCCAGCGGCGGCGGCCGCGGGCTTTGCGCCGCGCCCGCTCCGCGCGTGGCGGAGCGGC